>NC_052614.1:47147650-47509219 GCF_016545825.1 Eucalyptus grandis
TCAAGATACCAAATTCTATTTGTAATACTATAAAGAAGAGAGTTGCCTCATTTTGGTGGAAACAAAGCGATGTCAAGAGGGGAATGCACTAGAAAAAATGGAAAGTGATGAAACTCTGGAAAGATGAAGGAGGCTTAGGCTTCAAAGATTTGCAAACCTTGATTAGAGCTATGTTAGGTAAACAAGCTTGGAGATTACATCAAAATCCTTCAACACTATGGAGTCAAATTCTTAAAGGCATATACTTCTTGAATGGGGAATTTTTGAAAAACAAAAGAGGACTTAAACCTTCATTGGGTTGGCAGAGTATTTTAATCGAGCGAGAAGTCATCGAGCTGGAGATTATATGGGTTGTAGGAGATGGCAAAACTATAAAAATTCGAGAGGACAAGTGGCTAGCCTCCAGCATAATTGGGGGTCCTACAAATAGGATGAGCTATACATAGTGGCAGAACTGATAAATGCTAACATAAGGAAGTGGAAAGAGCAAACTTTGCCGAACCTCTTTGCGGAAAAAGTTGTCGAGGAGATATTAGCAACCCCCATTAGTCCCTCTCCCAAGGCGGACATCCTATACTGGACAGCAAACAAAACCGAAAGCTACACAGTCAAGAGTGGCTACAACAACGAGTGATCCAAGTCTCTCAAGGTAGCTACAAACATGACATCAATCTCATTCAAGCTACCGAGACAACTATAGACCAAAGTATGGAATATCCGAGCTCCCCCCAACATAAGAATCTTCCTATGGAACATATGTCAAGATGGCCTACCAACACGTGAAAAACTTTACAAGAGAAGAGTCTTACTAGACCCAACATACCCACTCTATTCCAAGTACCCTGAAACGATCAAACACTTGCTCTTCTCATGTGGCTGGACAGGAGGAATATGGTCGGACCAAGCTTTGAAGAGATTCAACAGCTTATAAAACATCCCTAGAACAGATAAGTGGTTAATGGATCTCTTCGAGGATAGCAACTAAAATCAGAGGATTGCAATCGAAAACTCAACTGAAGTAGAGGAACTCACAACAATCCTCTAGTTCATGTGGAAGGCAAGGAACAATGTGGTATTCTGAGGACAACAGTCGAACCCCATAGCCATACTTAAAGAGGCGAGAGCTCAAGCCATCACTTACCTAAGATGGAACCCACTAAACAATAGATCAAAAACCAGATCTAGAAAGGAAGAAACAAAGTGGACTCCCCCAACAAACTCAAACCTCAAGCTAAACGTGGACTTGTCTTGGGCGGGTAGCGAAATCCCGAGCTCGATCGTTGGGATCTTGAGAAACTCATTTGGAATGGTGGAGGGAGTCTTTGCATGCGAGATCCGAGCTGAAACCCCTCTTCAAGCCGAAACCCTAGCTTTTGTGAAAGGTCCGAACTTCCTAAAGCAAATCCAAGAGGGTCACGTGTGGGTAAGTCACAAGAAATGAATAGATTTTGTTTGTGAAAGCGACAACTTGACGGTAGTGGAGAGCATAATAGGTCGAGAAGAAGCACCTTGGGCCGTGAGGAACATAGTCAATGAAGGAAAAAGAATTCTAGCCCAATTCAGTCAAGCAAAGACGATTCATTGCCCTCGGGAAGGAAACTGAGTCGCCGATTGGATAGCAAAAGCCCACTGAACCAAAAAACTCCCTCTTAATTGGGCGTCTTCCCATCCCCAGCCTCTTAGGGATATTTTATGTTTGGAAGTATGTTTACCTTTGTCTTGTAATTATCGTATGAAGGAATGAAAGAAATCACCCGTTTTCGACCAAAAAAAAAACAAAAGAACCAAGATATCCTGGGTTTTAGTTAAAAAGCTCAAGATGAGACAAATCTTGGGAGTTTTGAGTCCAACAATTGCCCAGAGTGGATGCCGAAGGCGAATGCCTTGGTTGATAACCAAGATGCCCCGAGTTGTAGTAGGGATGCCTCGATGCCAAGTTAGGTGTCGGAGGAGAATGCTTTGGCTAATAATCAAGATGCCCTAAGTTGTCGTAGGGATGCCTACAGTAAGGGAATCGTGGAAATCCAGTTAGTGAATTGAAAGCGACCCACATAGGCCGGGTAATGAAGTGAACCAGTTGAATAGTGAGATGGGGGTGGACCCGAATGATGATGTGCATGACAATATGACATGTCATACACCCATTGCAAAATAGTGCAATCCATATAATTATGTATGATGTGTGTTGTAATAAATGCATGCTGGCATTACCCATGTGACTATAGGTGGTCTATGGTATGTCATGTGATTATACTTGTGAGCTTGTTTGCATGAATGTTAGTTCATGTTGTAGGAGCAAGCACTAATCAAATCAAGTGATTTATGAATCTATTATTTCTCTTGCTAAGCGAGCCTACTCCTGTTGTTCCTTTTCAGATTGATAGCTATGTCGCTGATCCCTGCGTCCCCTATTGCTCATTATGGTGAGCTCGTAGACTTTAAGGGCAAGTGGCATGAAGCAGAATAGATAGGAAGTTGGAGGTAGGAGCCAATTTCTAAAGGCACGATTGTGACTTTTTGGGAACGAAGCATGTGGCTAGTGATGGGTGATGACGATAGCCGTGGGCTCATTATGTTGCTTGTGTGGATAGCTTATAGGAGTAGACACCCTTTTAACCTCCCAGTGTAGCCCTTTTAATCACTCTTTTTTTTTTTTTTTGGTGAGAAATAATAATGTATTGAGCTTTGAACCAACAATTACATAAGATCCAGTGCCACAAAACTTGCACTCAGCAAGACAACAAGTCAGAGTGAGTGGAAGGGAGCCGGATGCAAAAGAACTCCGCAAGAGCGGTCAAAGCGAAAAACAGCCTAAACAATAGGCAAAAGGAAAAGAAGAGAAATGAGAGGGCTGCGTAGGGCCAGGAAGACTCCAAACCTCAACCTAGACCACCAACGACAAAAGTGAAGAGACTCCAAGGAGCACCATAATCAAGATATCAGCGTTCGGCACCTCAGCCAAGCTAAGGCCCTATAGGATTTGAAGTGTCTCCAACTAAGAAGATAATAGGATCAATGCCCCAACTACACTGCAGCCTCCTGTTTCTAAACGTATTGTCCACACTCCTGAAGTGATGGCCTTGTCTCTGACGACTTTGAAGAGCTGCTTCTTCACTGTTGGAATGGTCAAGGTCTCTCCTCTAAAGAGGATATTGTTCCTATACTTCCAAATAAAATTGTAGAGAGCACTAAAAGAGAAGCGAGTAATGCACTAATAGAAATCTTTGCCGGCAAGTATGGAGACGGACCAATCGAGATTCTCTGCCCACGATCTATTCCACCAAGGAATGTTACATCTTGCGGCCCAAAAGAAGGTGATGTCAGCAATGATGCGGCATCCAAAAAATAGGTGGTTAATGGAGTCGGGCATCTCGTTGCAAAAGGGACACAAGGCACTATCTATCCTACCATAAGACAATAGTAGAGCTTGGGTAGGAAGTCTATGCTTGGCAATAAGCCAAAGGTTTAGTTGGTACCTTGGGACGATCGAATTGCTCTAAATAAGCGCATGCCAGAATACCAGAGTTTTATTCCTTCTAATGCTCTCCCAAGCCGAAGCCATCGTGAAGAGATGGGATGTGTTCCCCTTCCAACTAAATTGATCCGGGATATGGGTGAGGATCGGGAGGGGATCCTCCCAAGAATCCAAGATCCTTTTGACCATATCGCCATCCAAAGAGAAAATGTCTGCCACTGTCGCCTTCCTAAAGAGGCTAGAGCTATAGATGGCTACTTCTGAAAAATAGAAGTTCAAGAGACCCCTGGGGTGCTAGTTATCAAAACAAAGAGATACCGATCTGCCATCTCCAATCATCCAATAAAAGGAACTTCGAAATTCAATCATGAGCTGGAGGATCTTCTTCTAAGCCCATGAACAGAAGGTAGGCTTTTTGGCCACCCAGAAGTTTGATCCTTTTAAGAAGGTGGAGTGAACCCATTTGCACCATAATGATTCATTGTCCAAGAACAGAAGTCAAATATGTTTTAATATAGCGGTCTTGTTATACTCATGAAGCCTTCGTATAGCAAGACCTCCCTCCTCTTTTGGGCAACAAACATCCTCCCAAGATACCTTTGCACCCCCTCTTCCCATCTCCGGTCTTTTCTAAAGAAATTGTCTAAGGATTCGTTTAATTTGATTCAAGACAGAAATAGGTAGCATAAAGACACTAGCCCAGTATGCTTGGATGACATGAAGGACTAACTTGATCAGCTGCAGTCTGCCAGCAAAGGAGAGGAATCGATGAGTCCATGATTGTACTCTCGCTGTGATACGGTTGACTAGCACGCAGCGATCCGCCTTGTTGATCTTGGAAGTGATGATGAGGACCCCGAGGTAGCGAACTGGCAGGCTCCCCTCTTGAAAACCAAAGGTCAGGAGAATTTGGTTCCGCAAAGAAGGAGATCCTCCTGCAAGGTAGATCTCACTTTTGTTTGTGTTCGAGCAAAGGCCGGACCACTCTGAAAATATTTGGAGGCCTTCCTTAAAGAGCTTCACCGAAGGTAAGTCGGCTTCACATAAAAGGAAGACATCATCCGCAAAGAATAAGTGAGAGAGTGTAGTTGATCTGCATCTCCAATAATACCTGAACTCTGATTTGGAAGAACGAGATGTGAGAATACTAGATAAAACCTCCATGACCAGTGTAAATAGATAGGGGGATAAGGGATCTCCCTGGCGAATCCCACGCCCACTAGCAAATAAGCCATGTAGTTTTCCATTCAAGGAAATGGAGAATTTAGGAATTCTCACACAAGTCATAATAAGCCGAGTCAAATGATCCAGAAAGTTAAATGTAAGGAGGACATTCTCAAGGAAATCCCAATTGACAGTGTCATATGCTTTCCTAAAATCTACTTTGACTGCGCACTTAGGAGAATGGGGTGGAGGTGAAATCCAGAGAATAGTTCCTGTGCTAGAAGGATATTGTTTCTAATCCACCGGCCTTTAACAAATGTGCTTTGGAAAAGCCCAATGACATCCTGAAGAACTGTCGAAATTCGATTGGCCATAATTTTGGTGATGCACTTGTAGATGGTGTTACACCAAGCGATTGGCCTGTAGTCATTTACAGAGGTCGCATTCAAGCTTTTAGGTACTAAGACCAAAATGGTGTTATTAATCTCCCTTAAGAGTCTACCCGAGACGAAGAAATCATTCACCGCCGTTGTGACCAACTGACCAATAGTCTCCCAGTTATGCTTATAGAATTCAACCGTGTAACCATTAGGACCAGGAGCTTTGCCTCTAGGTAGGGAAAATAAGGTGTCTCGAATCTCTAAATTAGAAATAGGTCGAGCAAGGAAGCTAACCTAGTCGGCTTTGAGGGGGGACCGGACAGCATCCTGAATCGATGGTCTATCATCCATTAACCGTGGTGAGAGGAGAGCTTGGAAGTGCCTAACGAAGTACTATTGAACAAGCTGAGGCTCTGTTATTTGCATACCTGACTCATCCATGACAGAGAGGATTCTATTCATCAGTTGCCTTTTCTTGACATAATGATGGAAGAACCTAGTGTTGTGGTCGCCTTCCTTAAGCCACTGGATTTTAGACTTTTGTCTAAAAAATGACTCTTCTTTAGAGCGCGAGTCCAAGAAAGAGCGCCGCTGACAGCTTTCCAACTCTGCAAGGGCAATAGAATTAGGGTCTTGTTGAATGCCAAAGGCGAGTAGTCCGAGCGCATCCCTCGCTTCTGAAGTCCTGACAGAGATGTTGGAGAAGGAATCTTTGTTGAGGGCCTTGAGGCGGACCTTGAGGGACTTGAGCTTGCACACCAGTCTGAACATGGGTACCCCCTCACCCGGCTCTTCCCAAACTCGTCTGACAATTGAGTTGAAATCCGGATGATCCATCCAATAGTCAAAAAACTTGAAGGGCTTTCTTTTATGAACCAGGTTTAATACTTTGACCACCATAGGGGAGTGATCAGAAATACCTGGTGCAAGGAAGGAAGCCTACGAGTAAGAGAAATCTTGGCTCCACTTGGAATTGACTAGAACCCTGTCAATTTTCCACACCTTCCTCAGAGTACCCGAAGATGTAGCCCAAGTAAATCGACAGCCCACGTATCTCAAGTCGTCTAACTCAGCCTAGATTAAGCATTGATTAAACTCATCAAAATACGAGATTCTGTGACATCCTAAAATCTTGTGACAACCTCTAGAGTACCATGAACCATGATTAGGTAATGGAAGTGCCGTTTGATTTTGTACTAGCCATTGAATTAATGAATTTCAATTAATTTAAGGCCGAGCATTGTACTGGATGATTGTTTGGATGGAGATGTGTCTACAAGTGAACCAAGGACATAGAAATCTTATTCTTGGTGGTGCACTTTATAAGTAGAATTTTATTGATTTAAATTACAAATTTTTATGGGTTTATAAGTTGAAATTATGTGTTAATTTAAATGAGGGTTAAATGGAATAGGAATATGAAAGGATGGGCTGATTTTTAGGCCCAAAGACCATCCAACCAGCTCACGCCAACCCCTTGGTCGACTGGCCCAACATTTGAAGCCCATCAACTTTGCATGTGAGCTGCCAAGTGGCATGGAGGAGAAGCCAAGTGTGGCTGCCCCATTGGCTTCCTTGGCGGCTTCATGCAATCAAATGATTGCAAATGATTGTAGGGAAGAAAGCAAAAGGGAGAGAGGCGGATGGGTGAAGGGGAACCGACTGAGAGAGAGAGAGAGAGAGAGAGAGGGAAAGAGAAACCGAGAGAGAGGAAGAGGGAAAGAGAGGAAGCGGACGTGCGAGAGGAAGAAGAAGAAGACCGTCCGTTCGCCGCTTTGCCGCCGTTCTTGTTGCTGTTTGTACTTGAGTTTAAGGCAAGTGAAGTCCTAAACCTACCCCTTGCATTGCTGTGTGTATGTGTAGTAGATAAGTCTTGGTTGTGGTAGATGGGATGAGATTTCGGAGCTTTGAAGAGAGATTCGTTGGTCATGCATGCTGATTTCGGAAAGACCAGTCCGACTGTCCGTGAGTTTGTGTGTTGCATGTGACTTTTTAGTTGAAATATTGTTTCGACCTCTTAATTAAAGTTGTAGAGAACACCTTGAAGAACAACATATTAAAATGTGAAGCAAAACAAACAATTATTGGTTAGGGAAATGATTTTTCTTTGGAGAAGTTAGATCTGGAATTCGCTGTACTGACCTTTAGAGATTTCGTGGTTTGTAAAGTAACCTTCTTGTGAAAATATCACTTTGAGATCTTAATAAAAGTTGTAGCATACTTCTTGAGGTAGAACATATCAAAATTTTAGAGGAAATGAACAAATATAGGTGGTGAAATCGTTGTCCTTTGAAGAAACTGGATCTGGGAATAATGTTACCTCAACCCAGTATGATTTTGTGATTTTTATAAAATCATATAGTTAAAATATGTTCGTGTATCCTTAACGAAAGTTGTAGATAGCATCCTGAGGAATAACATACTAAAAATTTAGAAGAAATGAACATATTTAGGTCGGTGAAATGAGTTTCTTTTGAAAGATGATAATCTGGAAAAGATAACACCGAGAACAGGGGGAATAAATCGTCTATATGTATTAATCTATAACTATTTGGGTTTATATGTCTTCTTGAGATATTTAACTCTAGGAATATTCTATAACATTTCAAAAATTCAGAATTTTTGGAGTTAATTTGGGTATTTAATTTAAATTACTCCCGAAACTGTGCAAGCTGAAATATTGAAGTTTTGAATTCTGTGATGTATGGACCATACTGTTTTGTGTGAGATTCTTTTGGTATGGTGTTATTCATGAGATATCTACCTTTAGGTCTCGTCTATAATGTGTCAAGTTTTCAGAATTTATTAATGTCATTTACTAATTTTTCTGGAGTTTTAATTAGAGGAATGCATTCTGATTATCCGAAACATTGATGTGTTTTCAAAAATGAATGAAATTATCCATGTGATGTAATACCGTGAGTGGTTGATTTTGCTGCATATGTGATGACATATGGCATGTTATATGGCATGAAAAGTTGGTTGAGATTTTTGACATCAGTGCATCAAATGCCATGTTGAAATTGAGATACATGTGTGAATATGAAATTGAGAAAATAACGAGACTGTCAGAGATGTGAGCTGACAATGCCCTGGGAGTGTCAGGATGCTCGGAATGTGGGGGTGCCAGATGCCTAGAGTGTGGGGGTGCCGGATGTCCTCGGGAGTTTCGAGATGCCCGGAATGTGGGGGTGTCGGAAGTCTCGGAGGTGTGTGCTGGGGGATACCTCGTGATGCCAGTTGGGATACAAGATGCCCGAAATGTGGGGGTGCTGGAAGCCTCAGAGGTGTGTGCCGGGGGGATACCTCATGATGCCAGTTGGGATACGAGATGCCCGGAGCGTGGGCGTGCCGGATGCCCGGAGGTGTGTGCCAGAGGTTCCTCGTGATGCCAAGATGGATACGAGTGATAAATGGTGGGATGAAAACACTGGTCCCTGGAAGGATAAAAATTGAGATTGTATCGTGCGCATGAGTATGCATGAATGCTTGATGATGAGTGCATGGTAGTATATGCACATATGGCATGAGTATGCATAAATGCTTGATGATAAGTGCATGGTGGTATGTGCACATGTGGCATAGTGATATATGTATGGTTGCAAGGTAAGGTATGTTTGATATGCATGAATGATATGTGTTTTATTTTTTATTGTTCTGTTTGACGCATTGAGTAATGTGGTGGATCTCACCCCTTTTGGGGAATAATATTTCAGATTAGAAAGATGTCTTTGCTGCTGGTTGCACGCAGTACTTACTATGGCATACCTATTGATGTGGATGTGGAGTGTGCGAGCATGTACGTGTCGGTGCTCTGGTTTAGTTTTTGTTGAGTCCGAGTCTGGTGATGTAGGACGTGGGTCGGCCCGATGGCGGTTATCCAGGAGTTTTTATGTCCATGTCGACATGATGGAGCGATGTTAGGGATGTTACTGCCACCGCCACCCGATGCACCGGATTGGGTATGATGGCGCGTATAGCTGTTGGGAGCTGACACTTTTGGAGATAGTCGCTCGTTGATGGAGGGTGGTACATGTTCGATGTAGAAGCGAGTCCTTTTTGGGGTGGTAGCCAAGTATAGTTAAAATCTTGGCCTTTTTGTTGTATCGACCTTGATGTCCATCATGAAAAATATAAATAAGAGTGAATCGGCATTATCTTTTCTTATGGTGCGTAGTTGGTGTGTATTGTATTATGGTTATTGGAGGGAGAGATTGTGAGACTTGTTTATGCATCTGCTAATAAGTTGCGCTAGGGCCACTTTCCAAAAAAAATAAAAATTTATCCCTAGTTAAAGAGTATCGGTCTGTGAAGTTATATAAGATCGAGTGGTAAGAGAGATCACTTGTGGCGACCTCAGGGGAATCGGGGTGCCACAGATTCAACTATCCATGCCTCCCAGCCGATTAGATGGGTCTCTGATGGCATTGAAATCGCCCGCTACAATCTAAGGCAAATCCCAAATAGCTGCACTTTTAAGGATAAGGTTCTCCCACAGTGGTCTCCGCAGAGGAAAAGTGTGCTGTCCATAGACAACTGAGATACAACATTCCACACCCGTAGAGAGCACTGTGAGATTACCATGAATCACCTAGGCATCAACTGATGACACTTCAAAGCTAACAACCGCGGGGTTCCAACCCACCTAGATTCTCCCTTTGGGGGCACAGCTAAAATTTGCGAACCATCTCCAATCCCTCACTAGTTTCGAAGAGATAGAGGAGTACATAACGTCAGGGACTTTGGTCTCCACAAGGCCCACTAAGCAAAGACCATAAGAGGAAACCATGCTGTGGATCTCGGCTTGTTTAGTAGGGTCAACAAGACCCCCGATATTCCAAATACCTATGTACATAGATAATATATACAGGAGGGGAATAGGAAGCAACTTACCTCCGCTGCTTGGGAGGTTTCCAGCCTTTGGTAGCCGGAGTATTGTCAGGTGGAGGATCCAGGATCAGGGTTAGCAATTTGTCTTGCATCGTCTCCACTTTCTTGAAAGAAGCCCTTGGGGACGAGCCAAAGGAAAGCAAATCATCATCCTCATAACTAGAATGGCTAGCCAAGACATCCGATTCCTCTCCTCTATCTCGCGGAATCAAAGGCCTTGAGATCTCTAGTCCGGGGCTAGTCAAGTGACACCCATCTTCAAGGGAATGCTCAGCCCCTTCGCCAGCTTCCGCGCAAAGACGGAGGGAAAGGGTTTCTCGGAAGATGAAGCCCTTGCTGGTCGGGGAAAGGCCTCATCCCTGGAACTAGGGCAAGAGGTAGGACCATCCTTGGGGACGGCCTTCTTCTTTTTGCTTTAACCTGCTTCTAAGCCTGTTGAGGCAATTCCTGAACTTCGGCTTCAACTAGAGTTTGAGTGGTGAGGGCTTGGTTCAACACTTGTTGCTGCTCATTAGGGGTTTGCCATCGTCGGGCGGGGATGGGTGGGGCTACCGTGTTGGGGCCAGAATGCGAGGCGACTAGCCACCGTTGGAGGAGGAGCATCTTGGCCACTTATTTGTAGCAATTTATCCGATCGGGGTTTTGTGGGGGGGGGGGCATCACGGTTATGACTAGAAGCATCCACACCTGCCACACTCCACCGGTTTCCATTCATACTCGATAGCTATCGAGTGTGATACTCCCCCCAAGACAACATCTACGGAGTCACACCTTGGCTGGCCCACATGGAGCTTTATGCAAACCCTGGCAAAGGAGACCATCTTCATGCGCTCCATTCTCTCATCAACGTACAAAGGTTTCCCCACAACACTTGCAATAGCATTAATGAAATGTATCGACCAAAGGTTGAAGGGAAGATTCTTCAACCTAATCCACACAGGGATCGAGTCTTGCTTTTCCTTTTTTTAGCTCCATGAGGGGCTTCCATTGCTTCAGAATAAGGGGCACCCTTGCCACCGTAAGGAGGCCATCTTTAAAGATTTTCCTACGGAATGTAGGATCCGGGATACGAAAGTAGAAGAATCCAAGGTCATCCATCAAAACTTCAACGAGTTTGGGACCCCAAGCATACTTCAAGGTCTCCTCCGTGAGCGTGAAGGCAGCATTCTCCCTATGTACTAACCCACAGGGTATTCATTCCACAAGGGATCCAAAGCCTCCAAGGCCTCCCCTGAGAGGCGTACGATAGGCTTGTTGTCCTTAAAGGTAGGAGGAACGTAGGATAGGTCATATCCTTTTGCAGCAAGGCGAGCCATGCTCGCCCATGATTGAGCAGGGGGGACCTTTAGATCGGCTGGTTGCTGAATAGGAGGCTGAGGCCCTTTGAAGGAGGAACGGCCGCGGCTTCTTCCTCGTGATTGGCCAGACCGGGCTAACTTCAGCGAACCTTTCTGCTTGTCTCGCGGCACAGCAGGGGGTTTGAGGGGAGCCTCATGGTTAGGAGGCACCGAAATAGGGCTACCAAGAGCTCATGGAGAAGGGCTGTGACCCCTTGAAGTTCCCAATTGAACGAAATAACAACACTATGAAACTTTAATAATACTAGCTGGAAACTTGCTTGAGACCATGAATAAGACTTTTCAGTCTACACACAAGTTTACTTAAATCATTTGCTGCAAAATCGTCTGGTTACACTATATAGATTTTGTTATCAACGTGTCCATTTAAAAAGATAACATCTATTTGGCGTAACTCCATATCAAGAATAAACTATTAATGCCACGTTCATTCTGAAATAATCTTTAAAAATACTATGAAGAAATAATTATTTCTTCACCTTTACCAAAAAATTATTATTATTATTTCTTCACTATTAACTATCCACCACTCTTTCAAAGTGAAAACTTTAGCTACTAGTTTAGCTTTAAACTCCACAATCTTTCTTTGAAATCCTTTTAGTTTTGTACATCTATTTGCAACTAATGAACTTGTGATCTTTAGGCAAGTCAGTAAGTTTCCAAACACTATGTTGTTTCATAGATTGCATATCGCTTTTAATGGCATTTAGTCACATACTTGATTGAGGACAATAAACAATATTTATATAAGTCACCAAATTAACCATGCAATAGATATTGCAATCAGTTGATAAACCATTTTTCAAGTGTTCCTGAATGGAACGCTTCATGGATAGTAAGCAAATTATATTGCTCTCTTTACCAAACAAAAAATCTTATTTCCATTACTTAAAATTTAAACCAGTAAAAACCTCAATAATAGTGGAGTTATTAATTATAGAAAAGGTAATTAAAAAACAAGTTGAAAAAATAAGTAATGTATATAATTAGCATCATGTAAGCACTGTGTAACTTGACGTACAAGTACGCATTCTAAGAGTTACATGCAAAATCATATAATCATCTTTGAGCAGAATATATGACATGCAGTTGTACACTCCCCACATGATAACGGTTATAAAAATATATTCTAACCTTCGTGATTTCATCACCTTTGGGCATATGAACCACTAGGATTAGTCACTCCTCCACCACACCATCATGTATCCCTCCATGAACTAATACATAATCACCTCATTTGAGAGTATGACTACGCATTAGATCAGGAGATATCCCAATTATATGAGACATATATTTTTCAAATCCAATCAAGCGTGCCACTTTAGCGGTCACAACTCAATTGAATCTTTGAAACTCTCTCATACCAGGGATATAAACCTTATTTCTCATATACACCATATACATGTGATTTTAACTTTAATTAAGCGTATTAGGTGCTTACCAGTTCGCTATAGATGGCATCGGCATTTTCTACTTCTTCATTCTTGCACCAATACTCATGCTCTGCAATGGTGTAGGCATCCATCATGGCTTGGTTCGTCCAATAGGCCTCAATACCTTGGTCAAATGTGACTATAAATTCCTCATACTCCGACCGGAATGGATGGTCAATAGGGACATGAATAGGTTTGTCTCGTTGAGCCAGGCGTCCAATCGCCTTTATGACCCTAGGCTTGTTAATTATGACAGCAAATGTAAGGCGAAGTTAGAAATCAAGTCTTTCCACAATGCTAGGAACTTATTGTCATAAGGACCGAAAGTAGTAGAGGAAGAGGAAGGACCGGTGTGACGTCCTAGTACACCACCTTACTAACGCGAGTTATTTAATCTTTTCTTATAACATAAGCAGAAGCAAATATATATTGCCCAACATCACAAAAGGGGATGAACACAAGGATGAAGTAAACATCAAATTTCCATTTTTCATTATATGAACATGAGTGATTAAAAAAAAAAATTGCCATTTTCGCATCTCGTGGGTACTGTTCACCCGAGTGCTCTCTACTGGGCGAAATTTGGCACTGTTCACCAGAATACTCTTTCGTTCATTCTCGAAGTTCTAGCCATCGGTTTGGGCTCAAATTTGGAGGACAGGTCCCTCTGACCTTCCTCTTAATATCCACCAAAGGAATTCCAGTGGGTCAGCCTGTAGCTCGAGATCTCCCCTTCCCTAGGTGTGTGCGCGAGTCCAGGCCAGCAAACTAGTGTTTCGGCTGTTGAGGGAGTTCCTGTGGTTGTATTGAGCTCAAATTTGGAGGGTGTATTTGAGCTCAATACGACCACAGGAACTTTCTCAACAACCAAAACACCAGACTGTCAGCTGAGCAGACACCGAGAAGCAGAAAAGGCGAGGTATGAACTTCTAGGCAACTTGCTACAAAATGGTTCGGTGGAGATGATAAGGGATGCAAGGCGACCTCACCCTCCAAATTTTAGATCAATATGACCACAGGAACTCCCTCGGCAGCCGAAACACCAGTTCGCTGGCTCAGACCGTCAGATGAGCAGAAACCGGGGAGCGGAAAAGGCTAGATCTGAAGTTCTAGGCAACCTACTGAAAAACGGTTTGGTGGGGATGATAAAGGATGCAAGGCGATGTCACCCTCTAAATTTGAGCTCAATATGACCACAGGAACTCCCTCAGCAGCCGAAACACCAGTTCGCTGGCTTGGACTCGCGCACACAGCTAGGGAAGGGGAGATCTCGAGCTACAGGCCGACCCACTAGAATTCCTTCAGTGGATATCAAGAGGAAGGTCAGAGAGACACGTCCTCCAAATTTGAGCCCAAACCGATGGCTAGAACTCCGGGAATGAATGAAAGAGTATTCTGGTGAACAGTGCCAGATTTCACCCAGTATAGAGCACTCGAGTGAACAGTACCTGCGAGATGCGAAAATGGCAAAGCTTTTTTTAATCACTCATGTTCATATAATGAAAAATGGAAATTTGATATTTACTTCATCCTTGTGTTCATCCTCTTTTGTGATGTTGGGCTATATATATATTTGCTTCCGCTTGTGTTATAAGAAAAGATTAAATAACTCACGTTAGTAAGGTGATGTACTGGGACGTCACACCGGCCCTTCCTCTTCCTTTGCTACTTCTGGTCCTTATGACAACAAGTTCCTAGCATTGTGGCAAGACTTGATTTCCAACTTCGCCTTACGTTTGCTGTCATAATTAACAAGGGTCATAAAGGCGATTGGACGCCTGGCTCAACGAGACAAACCTATTCATGTCCCTATTGACCATCCATTCCAATCGGAGTATGAGGAATTTATAGTCACATTTGACCAAGGTATTGAAGCTTATTGGACGAACCAAGCCTTGATGGATGCCTACGCCGCTGCGGAGCATGAGTATTGGTGCAAGAATGAAGAAGTAGAAAATGCCGATGCCATCTATAGCAAACTGGTAAGCACCTAATACGTTTAACTAAAGTTAAAATCACATGTATATAATGTATGTGAGAAGTAAGGTTTATATTCATGGTATGAGAGAGTTTCAAGGATTCAATTGAATTGTGACCGCCAAAGTAGCACGCTTGATTGGATTTGAGAAATATCGGTCTCGTATAATGATTGTGATGTCTCCTGATCTAATGCGTAGTCATACTCCCAAATGAGGTGATTATGTATTAGTTCATGGAGGAATACATAATGGTGTGGTGGAGGAGTGACTGATCCTAGTGGTTCATATGCTCAAAGATGATTAATTCACGAAGGTTAGAATATATTCTCATTACCGCTATTATGTGGGAAGTGTATAACTGCATGTCATATATTCTGCTCAAATGTGATTATAAGATTTTGCATGTAACTCTTAGAATGCGTACTTGTACGTCAAGTTACACAGTGCTCATATGATGCTAATTATATACATTACTTATTTTTTCAATTACCTTTTATGTAATTAATAACTCTACTATTATTGAGGTTTTTACTGGTTTAAATTTTAAGTAATGGAAATAAGATTCTCTATTTGGTAAATAGAGTAATAGAATTTGCTTACTATCCATGAAGCGTTCCATTCAGGAACACTTGAAAAATGGTTTATCAACTGACTGCAATATTTATTGCATGGTTGATTTGGTGACTTATATAAATGTTGTTTATTGTCCTTAATCAAGTATGTAATTAAATACCATAAAAGACGATATACAATCTATGAAAGAATATAGTGTTTTGAAACTTACTGACTTGCCTAAAAATCACAAGTTCATTAGTTGCAAATAGATGTACAAAAACTAAAAGGATTTCAAAGAAAGATTGTGGAGTTTAAAGCTAAACCAGTAGCTAAAGTTTTCACTCGAAAGAGTGGTGGATAGTTAATAGTGAAGAAATAATAATATTTTTTTTTTTTTGTAAATGTAAATAAATAATTATTTCTTCCTAGTATTTTTAAAGATTCTTTCATAGTGAATGTTGCATTAATAGTTTATTCTTGATATGGAATTATGCCAAATAGATATTATCTTTTTAAATAGACACGTTGATAACAAAATCTATATAGTGCAACCAAAAGATTTTGCAACAAATGATTTAAGTAAACTTGTGTGTAGATTGAAAAGTCTTATTCATGGTCTTAAGCAAGTTTCCAGCTAATATTATTAAAGTTTCATAGTGTTGTTATTTCATTCAATTTGGAATAAAGTAATTTAGTATATATAGATATATACTGCAAGGTCAGTAGGAGGAAATTTATTTTATACTCTATATACATGATATTTTACTTACAAGTAGTGACTTTGAGACATATTTTGTCCTTTGCATTGAGGTTTGTAAGGATTGTTCTCGCCATATATATTGGATTTATCTCAGAGGACATTAACTGATTATATTTTGAAAATATTCAATATACATCACTGCAAGCCAGGAATTGCTCTTGTCATTAAGGGTGACGGACTGAATCCATTAGATTGTCTTTATTTAGATATTGAGAAAATCTAGTTAAATGGTGTACCTTGTGTCAGTGTACTTAAAAGTATAATGTATGCTCAAATTTGTATTAGATTAAATATCGTCTTTGCGACGGGACTTTTAGGCAGATATCAATCAAATCCAAAACGCGATCACTAGGTTGTTGCCGAGAAGGTTTTAAGGTTCTTAAAGAGGACAAAAGATTATATGTTAATTTACAGACATATTCAATTCTTGTAGCTAGTAAGGTATTTAGATGTAAACTTTGCTAGCTGTTAAGATGACATGAGATCAATAACGGAATACATTTTTATGTTAGCAGTGAGTGCAGTAAATAAAGTTCTATGTTATCTTCTACTATGTAAGCAGTATTAGTAACATTCTTTTAGACTGTTACTTAGGCTATTAGGCTCCAGAACCTCATTAAGGAGTTGACCATTTTTAACTTTGTGGATTGACTCATACGGTTGTATTGAAACAATAAATTTGTAATATTATTTATTAACAACAGAGGTCTCAATGGGTCTAAATATTTGGCAGTCAAATTTTTTACCATAAGGAAACGATATAGAAAGATGACATTATAATATAACATAATTCCATAGATGATGTGGTTGCACATCCAGTAACTAAAGGACTTTGCTCTTTTGTTATTGAATGACATGTCATTAATATGAGCTTAAGAGCATCATAAGATGCTGTTGTTTAGTGGGAGCTATTTTGGCTTTATTCTAATAAAGTCTACTTCTATGCTCGTTACACTCAGTAACGGTTTGATATGTATCAACTTTTGCATTCAATAAAGTATTTTTGAATGTGTTGTCATTATATTGAATACATATTGATAAAAGTCTGAGATATTGTATAAACCTTGAGTGAAGGCTAGGGGCATCCGGTTATTAGCCTTGTACATATGTCTTGTTATACATAAAGAAATGTTAACCATAAGGACAATGCATATGTGGATTCATTGGAACCATAAATACATTCTCTAATGGCACAAGTTTTTTTGTGACGCTTAAAGTAAGAGAATTGTGACTGACAAATGGGATCTCTCTATGAGAAATGTTATCCATTTGCCACACTACCATATTGAATCCATATCAATAAAGTTAAAAGCACTCGTGACCATGAAAGACTCTATATGTATACATAAAGTTACCGCCATGATTCGGTATTTGAGACTTTATGGGATGAGATTGACTATTAAGAATTATCTCTAGACCAAAGTGCGTACATACAATACAATTTCAATTAATATAGTCCAAGTGGGAAAATGTAATAGTTTTTTTTTTTTAATGTTGACTACATTAATTGATATTGTAATTTACCATTTTACGGGGTTGGTCTAAAGTGAGATAAAATGTTTCTTAATTAGTCTAATATGGGGCTAGTTAGTATGAGTCGAGTTAAGTCTGGTCCGTAATGAGATGACCTAGTTGGAAACTCTATAAATAGTGCTCAAGTCTCTCATTTAACCTTAATTCTCACAAGTGTCCTCACATAATAAGCGTTAACTTAGCATTAAAGGGTGAGGGGGCCGTCTCATTGAGCCAGTGATACAGAGGGTAATAGAGGAAAATGACTTGTGCGTGGATCAATGGTTTTTTTTGTTTCCGCTTCAAGAACGATGGATTCCAAAATAAGTACGATAATCTTTCTACTCAATCATCTATGCTTTTATTCTAGTTATGGATTTGCATCCAACAACCAATACATTAGCACTACTGAATCCTAACCTTTAGGCCGCCGAATTGCTTATTGGCCAAATCGACAAGCCCTCCATAAATTGGAGGAAGAGAGCGACAGCTTGTACGATGCCATGTACATACCGGAGGAAGCTAGCAACTTGGCCACCAAGGGGAATGAGCACCTTGAATTGGGCCTTTGTCACTTTGTTCTTGGGTTCAAACAACAT
This sequence comes from Eucalyptus grandis, assembly GCF_016545825.1. Classification (NCBI taxonomy): domain Eukaryota; kingdom Viridiplantae; phylum Streptophyta; class Magnoliopsida; order Myrtales; family Myrtaceae; genus Eucalyptus; species Eucalyptus grandis. The sequence continues at coordinate 47,165,756 of NC_052614.1, forward strand.
CTGGGTTTAAAGTGACTGGGTCAGGGTGGTAGTCTTGACGAAGTAAGGAGGGAAGCTTGGTTATGGTTGTTAGGAGGTAAGTACACTAGAAGTGCCAAAATTTGTATACGACGCTCACTTTAGTGTCAAAAGTTTTTTCCAGATCACTTAAGTGCTACTTTAAAAAAAAAAAAACAATCATTTAAATGTCAACTCCAGTCTGGACTGCCGGAAATCCGACATAGTTATATTTTATTAATTTCTCAATCCTACGTGGCTCATTGGCGTGCCTAGTCAACATATAACCCCTAAACGACGTCGTCCAAAAGTTATAAATAGTGATCATTTAAGTGTCAAATTTTATTAAAAGTGATCATTTGAGTGCCAAATTTTATTTAGAGCGATCACTTCAATACCAGTCGTTGTTAAAAAACAATCACTTCAATGCCAAGCATGCCACGTGGAAATGCCTTGTGGACCGGATATTTTAAAAAATTTGCCAAGTCATATTAAAATTTTAATTATAAATGACACGTAATCAGTTTGGCCGGAATTTCTCGTTGTTGACACTAAAGTGATTGTTTTTCATCCGATTTAGCACTTAAGTGAGCCGGCAAAAACTTTTGGCACTAAAGTGAGCGTCATACACAACTTTTGGCACTTCTAGTGTACTTATCCTGGTTGTTAGTAGATAGGCGTTGACAGGACGCAGTTTCTCTTTTTTATGTTTTAAACCTCCATGTATGGCATTGGCATGAATGGAAGTCTATGTTTCAGCATCGGGTTTTTGCTCTTTGATTCCTGCATCTCTCACATAATTGGGTAATATTTCTTCAAATATTTCCCATCGATTGAACGTGGCAATTCCCTGCCATTGATCTCCATTAGTTGATAAGCATTTCCGGTAAGGACATCAGTGATCAAGTATGGACCTTCCCACATTGATGACCATTTACCAAATTTTTCATTATCCATGCTCTGCGGCAAAATGGTTTTCCATACTAAATCACCAATGTCAAAACCTTTTAGCTTCACATGTTTGTTGTATGCCCTCGCAAACCAACTTATCCAAAGCAGTGCCTCTGCTTTCACCCAATTCATTGATGTTTGCATAAATCAGCTCATCGTATTCCTTCTTGGCCATGTCACTCTGCAGCTTGACCCTGAACGACCGGACTGTGATTTCAAAGGGAAGAACGGCTTCTTGTACGTATACCGTATGTTAACATATATGGGCTAACTCCACTGCTTGACCTCCTTAACGTTCAATAAGCCCATAACACTGTTGACAATAAAGTATCTCATCTTCCTGGATTATCCTCTAAGTGTTTCTTGATCAAGCTAATGATAATTTTGCTAGAAGCCTCGACTTGACCATTAGCCTAAGCGTAATAAGGTGTTGAGTAGATCATTTTAATCCCTCTTGATTTTGTGCAACACCTCTTGGCCTGTGAACATTGTTTCCTAATCAGCCGTTATAGATTCAGGGATTTCAAATCGATGGATGATACGATTTTTTGATAAATTTCTTCACTGTCTTTTATGTAACATTTTTGTATGAGGCTGCTTCAACCCATTTTGTAAAGTAATCGATGGCAACCAAAAAGTTAAGCTATGCTTCTTCAACGAAGGAGGATATATTTTTCCTATTATATCCATAGCCCAGCCCCCAAGTGGCCAAGGTTTGATGATTGGTTTCATTTCCGATGCTGGCACATGATAGACAGGCCCATGCTTCTAACATGGTTCACAACCTTTAGCATAATCTATGCAATCTTGAGTAATTGTTGGCCAGAAATAACCATGTTGAAGTGGCAACCATTTCATCCTTACTCCAGCTTGATGTGCTCCACATATTCCTTCATGTACTTCAACTATTACTAACATTGATTCTTGTTTCCTTAAGCACCTTAATAGTAAACCGTCGACGTGCGGACCCCTGGAGTGCCATAACTTTGGCCAAAGGGACACTTAAGTGCCATAACTTACGAAAGGTACACTTGAGTGCCACATTTTAAGAAAAGTGGGACACCTAAGTGCCATCTCCGGTGAAGTTGGCCGGAAATCATACGTGGCATTAAAATATTAATATTTCTCGCTGATGTGTCTCGGGAGGCGAGTCGGCTCGAATTCGGCCAAACGACGTCGTTTGACATCATTCGAATTTTATAATAATATAAAAATTATTTAAATTAAATTTAAAATAAATTTATTTAAAACATTTTTAAAAAATTTAGAAACTTTAAACATTAAAAAAAAAAAAAAAGAATTACAAAATTACAAAAAATTTACAAATTTACAAAAAAATTACAAAATTACTAAAAAATTTACAAAATTTACAAAAAAATTTAGAAAGTTACAAAAAAATTACAAAAAATTACAAAAAATTTACAAAATTTACATAAAATTTAAAACATTTAAAAAAATAATTAAAATTTTAAAAATTTTAAAAATTTGCAAATTTTTTTAGAAAGTTACAAAAAATTTACAAAATTTATAAAAAAATTTACAAAATTTATAAAAAAAAAATTTACAAAATTTATAAAAAAAAATTTACAAAATTTACATAAAATTTACAAAATTTACATAAAATTTAAACAATTTACAAAAAATTCAAAAAATGTACAAAAATTCAAAAAAATTTACAAACAATTTTAGAAAGTTACAAAAAATTTAAAAAACTTACGAAATTTACAAAAATTTAAAAAATTTACAAAAAATTTCAGCCCTCAACCGGCACCCTTTTCTTTTTTTTTTTAAATTATTTTTGTAACTTTTTTAATTTTGCAAATGTTTTTAATTTTTAAAATTTTATTTTTAAAATCTTTAAATAAATTTATTTTAAAATTAAAATTAATTAATTTTCTAAAATTTTTAAAATTTTTTTAAATTTTCTAAAATTTTTGAATTTTTTTTTTTTATTTTTTTTAAATTTTAATTTCTTTTTAATTTTTAAATATTTTATAAATTTTTATAGAATTTTATAAATTTTTATAGAATTTTTACAAAATTTTCTAAAACTTTTTAAATTTTTTTAATTTTTTTTAATATTTTTAGTTTTTTGAAATTTTTTAAATTTTTAAAAATTTTAAATTTTAAATATTTTAAATATTTTATAAATATTTAAATAAATTTAGTTTTAAATTAATTTTTATTAAATTTTTGGCCACCTCGAGCATTAAAACGACGCCGTTTCGCACTTGAGTCGCCGGAAAATTGACACGTCATAATTTTGGCCGGATTGGCACTCAAGTGATCCATTTTACTCCGATTTTGGCACTTAAGTGTACCTTTCGTAAGTTATGGCACTTAAGTGTCCCTTTGTGCAAAGTTAAGGCACTTGAAGTGTTCTTTTGCCGTAAACCGTCTACAGTTTTTCGATACAAATTGTCATCAATCACTAATGCTTAATTGCTTTTCTCTTGAAATTTTTGTCATTGACAACTGGATTCTTCAAATATTCGATGAACAGGTTTCTCCAATCTTGTTTCCCTGTGTTATTGTCTTGATTCTCTATCATCATCACTCGATTGTCTATCGATGGCAATACTTTGACTTAGGTGACAATGTGGTTAGCGAGTTCTTTGGATATTTTATACCCGAATGCCATTTGAGCTAATTCATTGGCTTCCGATTCTCATTTCATCTAACATGGACGAAGTTGGAATCAGCAAATGATTTAATAATTCATTTGCCATCGTGTGATGAGACATGATATTTTTATTAAGGCATTGGTACTCTCCAGACTATCGTTTTATTACTAGCTGGGAGTCGCCTTTTATTGTAACAAATCGGGCTTTCATGTCAGCTAATATATTTAGCCCAACAATTGAAGCATCATATTCAAGATTATTTGAACGCTCAAAATCAAACTTGAACATAAGCTTGGTTTTATGTCCCCACGGAGATAGCACCTGCTGATCCAAATGCACTGGAACCATCAAAATATAACGTCCAGGGAACCACTTAAGTGCAATTCTCGCCTCCAACCTCCTTCTGAGTGCATGGATATTATGTAATGAAGTCTGCCACTACCTGATACTTCACTGCATTGAGCGGTAAATAAATCAAATTGATTTCTGACAATGCAAACGCCCACTTAGCAATTCGGCCTCTCACAATTGGCCGAGTTAACATATACTTAATTATGTCTATTTTACGTATTACATGTACTGTAATAGGCAACTTATAATGACATAATTTTAAGTACAGGGACAAACATAGTTTCTCGATGGGAGTATATCTTATCTCAACATCATTTAGCATCTGGCTTAAATAATACACTGCCTGCTCTTTGCAATCATCATTCTCTTGTGTCACCATATATCTTATTGTAGTATCGGTCACCGACAAGCAAAGTTTAAATGGCCTACCCGCCTTGGGTGGTATCAAAACTAGATGGTTGACCAAGTATTCCTTTATTTGGTCAAAAGCACGGTAATGCTTGTCTTCCCATACAAATTCTTCTTGATTCTTTAGCTTCAGAATGTGGGAAAAATACTTCAATTTTTCTAGACAAGTTAGAAATAAACCGACGCGAGAAATGTATCTTCCCTATTATCATTTGAAGCTATTATTTGGTAGTATGTGGCGATAATTCTAGAATAGCTCTTGCTGTGTTCCTATCTATTTCGATTCCTCTTTGATTGACTAGGAATCCTAGAAAATTACCAGCTCTAACACCAAATGCACATTTCAACGGGTTCATTTTCAATTTCAATTTATGTATTCTAAGGAAAGCTTTTTCTAAATAATTTAAATGACTTATCCGGTCTAACATGGCGATGACGTCATCAATGTTCACTTCCATAAAATGACCGATTATGTCATGAAAAGTGAAATTCATACTCTTTGGTACGTGGCTCCAGTGTTCTTCAGGCCAAATGGCATAAAAGCTATTCAAAAGTGCCAATTCCTCCCGGACACTTAAACACTATTTTATGGACATATTCTTCTGTTATAAAGATCTAATTATATCCAGAATACCCGTCCGTTAAAGACATAATCTCGTTTCCCGACACTAAATCAACAAGTGTGTCGGCCATTTTTTATACTCATCTTTGGGAGTGGCCACATTCAGGTCATGAAAATCGATAGACTCTAAGGGCGCATATGACAAAAATTTTATTTCTCTATTTCTTTATTTTGTTGTTCTCCGAAACAAGTTTGGAATAGAAATCCGTTTGGTAACACAATTTCATTTTTATTTTATTTTTGGAACAGATTTTTATTCTAGAAATGAATTTAGACCAAAAATTAGAAGTTAAAATTTTTAGCTTTTCTATTTCTAGAACAAAAGTGAGAAATAAAAACTCTTCTCATTGTTCGCTCTCGTCACCGCCGCCCGTGGAACACTGGACGCCTACTGCCCACCGCCAGATGCCGACCACCCGCTGCCAATTCCGACCGCCGGCCATCACACCCTAGAAATAGAAATTTTATTCCATTATTAAACGAATTTCTGTTCTAGAAATAGAAATTTTGAATAGTTATTAAACGCGTTTCTTTGTTCGAAACTCATCCAAGGAATAGAAATTGATTTTTATTCTAGAAATTTTATCATACGCGCCATAAACTTCCCATTCTTCTTCTTAACTGGCATTATGTTTGAGTGTCATTCAATATATCACGTAGTTCTTATAAAGCCTACTACCCGTATTCATTCAATCTCCTATTTAATTTTTTGAATGACTTCTAGAGCAAGTGGCCTTGGTGCTTGTTTATGTGGTCTGAAACCTCTGTTAATTGGCAATTGAAGCTCTACCACATCTCTACCCAATCCTAACATTTCATGATAGTTCCAAGCAAAAGAGTCTTTGTAATTTTCCAGTAAGCCTATCAGTTGAGTTACATAGATGGGTCGATGATCCACATCGTTACCAAGATTAACTTCATCCAAAGGATCTAAGGCCTCAATTACTTTGTTGTCTTTCTTTATGGGCAATTCTTCAAACTCAAAGATCCCATTGATAGCTTTAGGGTGTGTATGACAAAATTTCTAGAACAAAAATTGATTTCTTGCCAGAAATTGAGAAGTTAAAAATTTTAGCTTCTGATTTCTTCTTCAAATCTATTTCTGGAATAAAAATCTGTTCCAGAAATAAAAAAATCAAATTGCGTTACCAAACGGATTTCTGTTCCAAACTAGTTCTGGGGAACAGAGAAACAGAAAAATAGAGAAGTATAAATTTTATTATACACGCCTTAATTAGTAAACTTCTCGGCTTGTTCGGCCCTATAAGCTGCGTACCTCCTAATGAGGTCTTTTGATAACATAAATTTCTCCATAAATAGCCTTACTTAATTGTCCCGCCAGTTCAAACTTGGGGACCTACTCAATATTTTCCTCGTCGAAATAGCAGAACATGATATTCACGGTATCAATTTATGGGCATTTGCTAATGCACCCATTGTCCTTTAATACCCCCCGGCGACTTTTCGTTGTTTCCAATGCATGTGCCCAAGTCACATGTGATCGAAGATTAGCCTTGACATACTCAACTTTGTCTCCATTCTAGATTGCCAATATTTGATGTAATGTTGAAGGCACACATTAGTCCCGTGGATCCATTCTCTTCCTAATAATAGATTGTATAATCCATCAACGTCGAGGACACAGAAGGATGTCCTTGAGGTTTTGGATCCAATCGTTAAGTCAACAATGAATATTTCTTTGACTTATGAAACCTCTCCGGTAAAGTCTGATAGTTGGATCATTAAGCAGAGAGACAGCAATGGAGGGATAGGCGCCAGCTGTCATGCACAACCCTCCAGACCACACAAGACAGGTTATGAAAGCGGACCAAACAGAGGAGAACAGTCAGGCTTGTACAGACGGAAGGAAAGGAACATCGAGGAGAAGAGAGACACGGACGGAGGTTTCATTCTATATTCGCGACCCTCCCGAGGCAAATCTGAGGAAGTTTGACAGATTGTCAACCCGTGCGGACGATCCCTCTCGCAAGGCGGTGCTTGCACTTGTCACGGACTCTCTCAAGCTTTATTGAGCTCAACTTGATTTTTTCGCTGTATTGTGCCCTTTGTTCTTAAGAACCGCCACTAATCTATTATGAGCCAAATAAGGGCCAAGTAAAATGCGAGATATCATTTTACTTTTGGACACATAAGTAACTAAGTACAAGAGGCTCCACCAAAATTCCAGGCCAATCCCATCGCTTGATTATGCTAGAAATTATCTAATGCCCAATTTGGTATCTTTTTTCTTCAATGGAAAAACGTTTTGCAATCTATCATTCATTCATTCATTCTTCTTCTTCTTTTTAATATTTTCATAAAACATGAAAATCTAGATCATCATGCAAGAGTTCTCAAACAACAAAAACACACCGATAATCAAATAAAATAAAACAATAAACATAAATAAAGTGTGGTAAAGGAAAGAAGGACATTTGAAGTACCAAAAATTTGTATCGGATCATTTAAGTGCCAATTTTTTTGAAAAACAATCATTTTAGTGCCAACTTTGATATGTTTGACTGAAAATCCAATGTGGCTTTCTTTTTTTATTAGTTTCTTAAGCCAACATGGCCTGCCGAAGGATCCGGTCAACATCCAAACCATAAAATGACGTCATCTAGCAACTTTCCCTTGTATAAGAATCCTAAATCCCTAAATTGAAGGAGAACTTCTAATTTCAAATCCTAATTGGCCATCGAACCAAAATTCACATCCTATTTTGGTTTGCCCCCAAAATTTCCAGATTAAAACAACGGCGACTCAAATTAAGCCTTAATTTTTCTAGCCGATCGAGTAAAGGAGAGAAGATGACAAACCTATATGAGCAACAGTCACAATGACGGCACATGAGTGACGGCCAATCAACGAGGAGGAGTAGCTCGTAGTGTCATGCAAGAAGAGGAACTCAAAGCCCCAATTTTGATCCACTTTGTGCGATGTCGTTTCTTTTGACCGAGCCACGTAGGATGGAACTCTGATGTCGTTTTTGACATGTACGTGGACTTAATTTTTACAAATTATGCCACGTCATTTCTTTTAATTAAAAAAGCTACTTAATCAATTTGGCTAGAATATCTAGTCATTGGCACTTAAGGCTCTATTTGGTAACGTTTCTATTCTTAATTTTTGTTTTTTCTTCTCTGGAATAAATAAAAAAAAAAAACAGAAATCTGTTTAGTAACATTAATTAATTTTTCTATTCCCCGGAATAGAAAAATGGCCGGGGAATAGATTTGAAACAAAAACGAAAAGTAAAAAAAAAAGTAGCTTCTTATTCTTGGGAACAATTTCTAGAAATAAGTTATATTTTCTTTTCTTTTTCTATTTTCTTCTTCCTTGTTGCCCCTCGCCCCTAGCTATTGCCCTTGCTATTTGGCCACCATCGCCCACTGGCTCGCCCTCGTCGATCAACCGCCACCCCACGGATCACCGCTCATGGCTTTGCCACTCGCTGACCACCGCCTCCTACCGCCTGTCACAAGCCGACTGCCTATCATCGTAGCCAATCGTTGCCGATTGCCCCTCCCCACCTGTCAATCGACCACCGCTTGTCGGTTGATCGCCAACCACTAACCACCGTTGCCGCCCGCCACAACCCATCGCCGTCGCCTGCCACAACCCACCGCCAATGATCCATTGAGGCTGCCGCCCATCGGCTAGCCGATAATCAGCCGCCGTCGCCACCACCAACCATTGACTGCTACCACCCATTGTTGATGATTGTCAACGCCGCCACCGCCAAAGACTGTTGCCATTGCTTGCCGATCGGCGGTTGATTGTGGTAGTCAGCATCGTCAGCAATCATCAACGACTGGGGTCAGCAGTGAGTGACGATGGTCGATGGTGGCAGTTGGCGGCAATAAGGAAGAATAAAAAAACTAAAAGAAATTTTACATTACAAAAAAATTTGCGAATCATACCAAACGTATTCCTATTCTTTTTCATTCCAAGAATAGAAATTTTATATAGTTACCAAACACATTATTTTATTGAGAAATTGTTCCAAGGGATAGAAATAGAAAAAGACTATTTTTAAAAATAAATTGTTTCTCGGAACAGAAACGTTACCAAACGGACCATAAATGATCGTTTTTTCTTCGATTTGGCACTTAAATAATCCGGCAAAAACTTATAACACTAAAGTGAGCATTGCATATAACTTTTGACATTTTTAGTATACTTCTCCAAACAGTAAAATACAGATTTCGAGCCATGTCGGGCAACATTGCCTTATTATCAAGCTTAGGACAGGACTCGTGGGCTATACCTGGTATTAAACATGCAATTAGTCAAGGTTAAGGAATGCAAATTTCTCTAAACTTTGATAATAATGAAATTTTAAACCTACTAGATTGAAATTAAAGTAAAATAAACTAAATCTTATGATGCAATTCTAACCTAATTGCAGTTTCAGGTTTTTTATCTTTTGCATTTCCATTTTTTTATGTTTTCCTTTTTGTAAAAAACAAACTAGAATCTTAATCAAGCTAGTTAAGTGCCGGAAGATAATAAACTCGATAAAAGGCTAAAAATAGAATTTAAACATGACGTAAACGTGCAGATCGACCCGGAAATGATGCCAACTGCCAACTAGCAGAAGGGCGATCTCGGACCGCTTGAGGTACTCCGCAAGGCCGAGACAAGAGCTGGACGGCGGGTCATTGGACGGTATTTATATATTAAACAACACCAAAACAAGCACTAACACGTTGTAGGGTATGTAGAAGCGTTGTTGTGGTAACATGAGAGAATTGTAATATGTGACTAAACACACACCCGATATGCTAGACTGCATTACAAATATAACACTTAGAATAATCATTCGAACACAACTATTACAATATACTTCTCTCTTAACACACACAAAATACTCACAACAAACTAGCTAATACAAGCACATACACTCAGCTTTTCTATTTTCCCTTCTCGCTCATGAAGGGATGACTCGCTCACACTATAGGCTGCGGTGCCTTTCTCTCTTGAAGTTCACCTTCGCACTTGGTGACTTACTATTCCGAAGCTCTCATTGCTGGAGGCTTTCCCTAAAGCTCACATACGTGCGGCTTCCCTGAAGCTCATCTTTGCACCTGGTGGCTTCATCTCTGGCCTGAGGTTCTCTGCCTGCGTGTGGCATGAGGCCCTCTCCCTAGCCTGAGGCTCTCTCTTTGACGTTCTCCGCGGTGGCTTGAGGCTATTAAGCCTAAGGCCCTCTCCTAGCCTAACTTCAAACGCTTCACCTCTAAGTCTTATATAAAGGCTGAGTTTTCACGTCTTTGATTGGCGACTTTAGGATGAAAGGATCTGCCGCAACTTTTTCTTCAAGTCCAAGTACAAGTTAGCAAGTTGAACCTTGCTTTCTTTCTTCTCTTGACTGCTCTTTCACCAATTTGTCAACAATTGTGGGCTGCATGTCCAGTAGTCGACTGCATGGAGAATGGACTTCTTTTTCTTCTTCTTGCAGACTTTCTGTAGAATTCTCACGTGTGCAGTGGAGAATTCTTTCTTTGCTTTCTTCATGCTTGCGGCTTCTTGTTTTCATATTAGGTGTTGACTCCAACAGACGCCTCGACATATCTACAAGCCATTGGGGCCAATGAAGGCCAACCCAAGACAATGCAAAGTAGATTTAGAAAAAAAAAAAAAAAAAAAAAAAAAAAGACTGCTAAACAACCCTTATTCAGCATGCTAATAAATTTGGACAGTAAGGGTGTGCATAATAAAATTTCTACTTCTCTATTTCTCTATTCCGGGGAACAGGTTTGGAACAGAAATTCATTTGGTAACACAATTTGATTTTTTTATTTTTGGAATATTTCTATTCCAGAAATAGATTTGAAGAAATCAGAAGCTAAAATTTTTAACTTCTCAATTTTTGAAATAGAAATTGAGAAATCAATTTCTTGTTAGAAATCAATTTTTGTTCTAGAAATTTTGTTATGCGCACCCTAAGTATCGGCGCACTCTTTGAGTTTGGGAACATATTATAATAAAAACACTTCCCCGAGGTATGATTTAGGGTTATTATTCATTAAAGAGGAGGCCTTTTTTTTTTCTAAAGGCTTGTACTATGCTCGGAGGTTCAAAGGAAGTCTATTGCCCCATGGATTTAGAGGTGTATGGCTGGCCAAGGAGATCCCATCTTGGACTAATTTGGTTCAAATTTAAGGTGCCATTGTTTCCCTATCTAGTATACCTAAAACTAGCCTCATTTGCTCGTTCAATCTTTTCCTATTGAATCACCACCACATGAGGGAGGGTAAATTTACCAAAGACGAAAATGATTTATTTGATATTATGGATGACTGGTTACGTAGAGACCGTTTCATTTTTGTAGGTTGGTCCGGTCTATTACTCTTTCCTTGTGCCTATTTCGCCTTAGGTGGTTGGTTCACAGGTACAACCTTTGTAACTTCATAGTATACCCATGGATTGGCCAGTTCCTATTTGGAAGGATGCAACTTCTTAACCGCCGCAGTTTCTACTCCCGCTAATGATGTGAAACAAAACGGGTGATTAGAGGGTGGTCATTATTTGAACAAATTTTGAAATTAGATGACGATGGGCATAGAAAGATGAGATACATGAATGCGAGTCCATGCAAGGTGCAATATGCGAGTTCATGCAATATCGATGCTTTTGGTTAGGGATCAAATTTTGAAAGTATCTGATCCCTAATTTTCTTATGAAATGCACAAATAATCTGTGACCAAAAATTTTGTTGTCAATACTATATTTAAATTGAAAGAAGAACCGGAAAAGATGACTAGCATGAAACCAAAAATCAATGGAAAAATCAATGATGTCACTGAAGTCCAAATGCAAAGCATCCTTTTCCTTTAGATAGCCTATGATCGCTTTGATTTTGGCAGGGGAATTCATAAACTTGATCTAGAAATGAGGAGACACATGTTAATTGAGAATGAGAATCTATTGGTACCTCAGTAGCCTCTCAAATTATGTTGAATCTAGATGGGAATTCATTTCTGCTATGACTAATCATAAAAGTGATGCGGTTTTCTAATTGACCAATTTGCCAAAAAGTTGCGTATACTGGAGCCCATAAAATATTTGCCATCTGGAATTTGAGGAAAAAATATGTTAGAGAAAACTTCTTAACTATTTTTGTTTTGAAGCTGACAAAACCTTTCCAAAAGTCTAGTCTGAAGACTTGCAGACTAAAATGTTATAGTATGAAGAACTCCAGACTCTCTTTGTCAAAGTCGAAGACCGCTAGACTTTAATCTCAAAGTTTGACCATAATGATAGGTTCCAGACCGAAGAGTAAAGGCTTATCCAAATGCATGTTTATTTTCAAGGATTTGGTTCATATGGTTTGTGGAATATCTTATGACTGGATATAGCATCTTATGATCAATTATTCTTATTGGAATCAATCCGGATAATCAGATCTCTTGAAAAGTGAAGTATACTTAGAAGGTTCTACTTATAAAAACCTAGATCCTAATTGTATGGGCGAGCAGAATTGATGGGCTTTCATCACATTCTTAAAACAACTCGAGATCTCCTTAATTGATTTTGTCCAACGGGTAGATTGGAAGAACTCCTATGGAAAGTGCCAACGGTAGTGAAGGCATGAAGGAGTATTTAAGGCTGACTCTCCAGTTGTTCGATGTAGTGCATGAAAGAAAAATTTCAAAGTCTGAAGCTTCCAATTCTTTGCTATTTCAATTGTCAAGTTTAACCTGTACACAAAAGAGAGAGCAAACACTTGTGATACTTTGGAAGAGTGCAGTAGAGTTCTTACACAATGAAGTCAAGGACGTGAGACTGTAAAATATCTTTTCATTCATAGTGAAATCCAGCCGGTAGGCTGTCAGTGCGTGAGAGTGGATGTAGACTTGATCTAAGCCGAATCACTATAAACCTTGTGTTTCTATTCTCTCTCTCTGAACTTCTTATTCTTAGCCTTATATAACTATTTATAATTAATTACATCTTTAGTCTATTATCTTCTAAAAGCAATTCACTTTCATTAAGTCTTACGAAAATTTCTTTTAATACCTATTCACCCCCTAAGTGTTCTTACTAGCCCTTTCAATTGGTATCAAAGCCGGTATGCTCATTTTATTGAAGTGTTTTTACTTCTGAGTTAAAGATCTATGGCTAGTATTTTGGCTTCAGGTTTGATTGAAGGCCAAAGCAACACTAGACCTCCTTACTTTGATGGGAAGGAATACAATGCATGAAAAAACAAGATAAAGGCATTCCTGAGATCAAAAGATCTCCTAGAATGGGACATAGTAGAAAAAAGGGATTATTCCCAAAGCTACATCCATCTCAAAAAGAGGAAAAAAAGTTGCAGACGCTATCGAAATGGCACAAGAAGAAATAATCAAGAGACAAGCTCTTGATGCTAAAGCCATTTACTCTTTATACTGTGCTTTATCACTTACTCAGTATAACATAATTTTATTTTGTGAAACAGCTAAAGAAGTCTGGGATAGGTTGCACGTTACCTATGAAGAAACTAATCGAGTTAAGGAAACAAAAACCAATATTCTACTCGGACAGTATGAAGCCTTCAAGATGAAACCAGGAGAATCTATCACTGACATGTTTAGTCATTTTATAGAGATTGTAAACGGTATAGCATATCAAAGACAGCCAATCTCAGGACCAATGAACGACAATAAATTGCTGCATGGACTCTCCAAAAACTGGAATCACGTGAAGACTTTAATAAGAGAAACCCAAAGGATCATGCCGCTCTCTGTAGACGAACTAGTTAGCACACTTCAATCATATGAAGTGGAGCAAATCAAAGAGGAAGAAGATCTTAAAGGTAAAAAGTTAATTGCTTTAAAATATAACGACGATTCTGATAGAGATTCAGAAGATGATATAGACGATGAAGAACTATCACTCATGATAAGGAAATTCATAAAGTTGAATAGAAAGGGAAGAAAATTCAACTGGAAGAAGCAATGCACTCAAAAGTTTAAGAACAAATCAACTAAGGATGATGAAGTTAACAAAGATGTAATCTACTTTGAATGCAAGAAAAATGGGCATGTCGACCCAACTTTCCTTTGTTGAAGAAAAAGAAATGAAGAACTGAGAAATACAGAAAGGCTCTCAAAGCAGAGACATGGAGCGATACTAAATGCGAATAAAGTGATGAAGAATATGCCAATATATGTCTAATGAAAAATTCAGAATCAAACTCAGACTCTAAAACAGATTCAGACTTAGACTTAGACAATGAAATCGAGGTTAGTAATTTAAAAATTCCTACTAAAGTCTCAAAGTACATAGATGAACTTTGTCTCAGTCTCAAAACCTCTCTTAAAAGGATTTCCAAGCTAAAGAGGGAGAATTCTATACTTAAGCAACATGAAACTTCTTGGAAAGAAAAGTTTGAAATTCTAGACAAAAATTTTGTCAATTTGAAAGAAAATGCAAATTCTCTTTCAAAGGAAAATATTTTTTTGAAAGATGACATTTCAAATATTACAAAAAGGTTTTCAATAGAATCTGAGAAATTGGAAAAGATTCTCTCAAGTACAAAGACCTTATTTCAATAAATTTGGTTTGAGTATGACACCAGAAACTATTAATTTAATTGATTTTCCAAAAGTAAAGGAAAGAATCAAACAAAAACCTACAAAAACATTTTACATAAATCATTTTCAAAGAGTTTTTATAAAATCTGTTGGTCGAAGTGCTCTCAAATGCTCAAAGTGTAACGGCTCAGAACATTTTGAGAAAGAATGTCCCATGGTTTGGAGACCTATTAAGAAGGATTGGGCAGAGACTATATTTAAAACTAACTCTCCTAGATCCAAGAAAATCTAGGTACCAAATAAAGCTTGATTTCCTTTTGTAATTGCAAGTTACTATCAAGAAAAAGATCAAGTGGTATTTGGATAGTGGTTGTTTGAGACACATGATAGGAGATTCAAGTTGTTTTATAAAGCTTGTGCAATTAAATGGTGGAAATAGCAAAGAAAGAATTGTTGGATGTGGAAATGTGAAAATTGGAAGTCTCACAATCAATAATGTTTCCTTGGTAGAAGGATTGAATTACAATCTACTCAACATTAGTCAACTGTGTGACACTGGATTCAAAATCAATTTCCAAGAGGGAATTTGTTCGGGAACTAGTAAAGATTTTTCTCAATCTTTCACTGGACGAAGACATTAGAATATTTATCTTCTTGACATAAAATCAGAAAGCTCTCAGTGTCTAATATCCATCCAAGATGAAGCAAACATTTGGCTTCAAAAGCTTGGCCATGTTTATATAAAGCAGATTGCCAAGATCTCCTCTAAGAAACTTGTTCGTGGACTTCCCAATTTGACTTATCAAAAGTCTGATCTATGCACACCATGTGTTTTTGAAAAACTGGTTAGAAGTTCTTTCAAATCTATAAATCAAGTTTCTACTAATCGAGTTTTGCAGTTTCTGCATATGGATCTCTTTGGACCAACCAGAATTCAAAGCATTGGTGGAAAGAGATACTGCCTAGTAATCGTGGATGATTATTCTCATTTTACTTAGGTTTACTTTTTGGCAAGTAAGTCTGAAACATTTTCTCACTTTTCAAAGTTTGCCAAGAAAGTTCAGAATGAGAAAGGTTATGCTATTTCAAGCATACGGACAGACCATGGAGGTGAGTTTGAAAATCAAGACTTCGTTAAATTGTGTGATGAATCTGGTTTCTAGCATGTTTCTCTTCTTCATATACTCCAGCACATAATGGGATTGTGGAAAGAAATAATAGATTTTTGCAAGAGATGGCAAGAACCCTTTTAATTGAAAGCAATATTTCTTCTCGATTTTGGGCTGAAGCAGTTTCTACAGCTTGCTATATTATTAACGGAGTATTTTTAAAGTCTATTCTAGAGAAAACTCCTTATAAAGTATTTAAAGGGAAAAAACCAAATGTTGCTTATTTTCATGTGTTTCATTGTAAATGTTTTGTTTTGAAAAACACAAATGATTGAACTGGTAAGTTTAAGGAAAAATCAAATAAAGAAATTTTCCTTGGCTACTCAACCTCAAGCAAAGCCTACAGAATATTCAACAAGAAGACTCAGTCTGTGGAAGAGTCTATGAACATCAAATTCCAAGACTCTATGCAGAATCAACTGAATCGGACTCAACTTGAAGAATCTAAACCTACTCTAGACCTTACAAAGTCTACTTCCCCTGAAGTGGTTCAGACTTCTGAAGATCAATAACGAATAGAAATTGAAGACTCAACTGAAGTAGAAGATTAGTAGACTATCAGACCAAATAGTAACTAGAAGCATGTGGCACCCCCACGACGGCCCCCGATCCGATTAGGGTTGCCACAGTTCGCTTACCATTCACTTTTCCTAATAACATGTCACTCTGATACCCTTTCAATTTCAGCGGGTCCATACAACTTGGGGGTTTACATCTTTTATATCAGTCCCTTGCGCAATTTATATACGGAAGCACATCCAACAACTCCCTTCCCTATATTCAGAAAACGATGCACGCCTACTAAACATCTTATATAAGTTAAAGCCGAACACGTTTATTTACATAAAGCAGACGGACATCTTTAGTCGGTACATCGAAATGCCAATGTTTCTATACTCGGCTATATTTCAAAATATGACCGACATCTTCTCCAACAGTCGAATACTTAAAGTCCATCGATCAGTGTCGGCGTCCAAAAGTTCCTCCCTTTGCTATCCTCCTCCTCGCAATCATATCCAACCACTTGATTCATCTACTGGTAGCAGTGGCAGCAAAGGTATCTTATCTAGTCTGAAATGTTATTCCTCAAAAGGGGTGAGTACAACCACTCAGCAGGTAAAGGACCAATAAACCACTCAATACATCATGCCATGCAATCATCACAATCATAGCATCACATGTCATACAAGCATCCATGCACAACATACCATGGCATCATGCACATGTCATCATACCTCATGTACATCATCATCATATAGACATCACCATCATATCATACACTTACCATCATCATGTCACATATGGCATCATCCTTACCATGCATCCATGCGTATAACATCATCATCATATCACCATATCACATGTACCATCATCATTACCATGCATCCATGCATGTAACATCATCATCATATCATCATATCACATGTACTATCATCATTACCATGTATCCATGCACATCTCATCGTCATGCATATATCATCATGCATAATTCAATTTCAATTTCATTTTTTTTTGGACCGCCACATTCCGCTTTCCCGGGACCAATGTTTGCATCCCACATTCATCACTCGCGCCCAATCCTAGCATTGCGAGGAACCTCCGGGCATGTATCCAAGATACAATCGGGCATCCGGCACCCCCACATTCCGGGCATCTCGTATCTCAACTGGCATCACGAGGAACCTCCGAGCATGTATTCAAAATACAACCGGGCATCCAAAGGGCATCGACTCATTCGAACCTCTGGGCATCTCGCATCCCACTTGGCATCACGAGGAATCTCCGGGGCTCGCCATGAAAATGGTTACCCCTACCCTCCGGGCATGCATCATGATACAACCCCTCACCCTCCGAGCATGTATCATAATACAACCGGGGCATCCCGACACTCCCGGGGAAAACCTCGGGCATGTATTCATAATACAACCAGACATCCAAAGGGCATCGACTCATTTGAACCTTTGGGCATCCCGACTCCCGGGGCATCGTCGGCTCACACCTCCGACGATATCATCATCACCACGATGCATGTTCTTATACATCTCATTTTCAATTTCACATTCACAATTATGGCTCAATTTCAACATGGCATGCGATGTGATGGCAACCAAGATCATATTCATCATTGAATTCATACATGCATCTCAAATCATTATCGTACATGCAGCAAGACACCATCATCCATAACAATACACTTCATGGAGTCCATGCAATTTAAAATGGTCCATATTTCATGCCTTTTTCAAAATTCCAGCATGTACCATTATTGAAAATACTTAAATTAAATATCCATATGCTTCTAAAATATCATGAAATCAAGGCATGTGATAGGCAAGACAATAAGATATTAATTTCATGAGAAATACATGCCCAATAGAGTTCCACACAAAAGATATGATTTACACCAACATGGCATACAATTTCGGATAGAAACAGAATGTGCAGTTCTCGAAATAATTTGATTAAAATACCCGAACGACCTCCGAAAATTATGAAATTTTATCATATTATATTTAAGACACTAATGTAGATTTTTCATGAAGACTTCTAGGCCAGATTCGTTTTAGATAATTTTCTATAGTCATATGAAGCTTCTGGTTCTAGTACCGACACGTCCAGTGTAGGTATCTCCGAAATATCAAGTTTTCACCCACTTAATCTTCTTAGTTTCCTCTTAAATTTGGATATTTTTTACTTAAAGAGGCCCCCTACAACTTTCATTAAGGGATCTAGGTCAAATTTCTAGAGTATAGTCATCATATGGGTCCGTGAAATCTCGGGTGTCCTGTACCGCGTCTCCAGATTTACCGTCTTCAAGAGTAAGTCGATTCACTAGGCTACACTTGTTCATTTTACTTCAAATTTGAGTATGTTGAACTTCAAGATGTTCTCTACAAGTTTCCTGAATAATTAAAAAAGATATTCTTAGTATAAATCAGCATGCAACCACAAATCCACCGAAAGGTCAGTGAAAATCGTTCCAGATCTGATGTCTCCGTAGGATGAGTGTTTGACCCCTAAAATCTCCATCATTTTACACCAAATTTGAGTATGTTCTATTTTAAGATGTTAGCTACAACTTTCATGAAGGAATCAAGGTCAAAATCAAACTCGAAACATGCATGCAAGCTCTCACAAGATTCTGGTTCAGGCGGTTCATACGAAAACAGCATGCATCTCCAAGAACAAACCTCATTCACTTCGATTTCTAGCCTCTAAACATCCAAGAACTCAACCACACATGCAAGAGTGGAAATCAATCCCAACTTGCCTCTAGAACCAAGCAGACAGCAGCACACGAACGGCACACCGGCGACGGACGGACGGCGTGCGGGTGGTGACGGGCGAGCTCCTCCTCTCTCGGCCTCACTCTCTCTCGCGCAACTCTCTCTCTCCCTTTGGCTTGGACGGTGGCTCTCAACCAGCCATTCTCTCTCTTCCTCTTCCCTTTTAGTTGGACATATATTGCATGCATTCTTATTTTGCATGGGGGACACTTGTCCCTAAGAAGGAGACAAGTGTCTTCTTTGTTGAAGACACTTGGAGGCCATGCGGCTCCTCCTTCTTTCATGCAAGATGGGCCTCCATCTTCGGCTGGGCTTGGGCCAGCAATGGGCTGGTCGAATAGGGGGCTGGTGTGGGCTGGTTGGATGGGCTTTGGGCCCTAAAATCAGCCCACCCCCTCCTATTCCTATTCCTTTAAATCCCAAACTAAATAAACACCTAATTTCAACTTATAAGCCCACAAAACTCTATAATTTAAATCAATCAAATTCTACTTATAAAGTGCACCACCAAGAATAAGATTTTCTATATCAATTTGCACTTTAATGATTCCTTGGGTCACTTGAAGACACACCTCCATCCAAACAATCATCCTTTACAATGCTTGGCCTTAGAATTTCGGCCCACTAACCTTTTAATAATATATTAACATTTTCCACTTAAATAAATACCTAACTTGCAAAAGTAATAAGGCCATAAAACTTGTAGTCACAAATCCATAAATTCCAATTTATAATACACATGGCCAATGATAGAATTTTCTTTTCTCTCACATAATTATCCATTAAAAGCTTGGCCATAAATCTTATTGCAAATTATGGATTAAATGGCCATAACTTGATGATACTTCCATCACCTACTCATAGAATTTAATGTAACTAGAGGTCATTATGAATTTTGGGATGCCACAAAGCATAAGTCTAGTTATCCCAAAAAACTCATCATCGGCAACATTGATGAAGGGATTCACACCGGATCCAAAAGGCGAGAAGAGTCTAGCGCTCTAACACTTATTTCTGAGATAGAACCCAAAAGCATAGAAGAAGCCTTAGCTGACCAAAGTTGGATTGAAGCTATGCAAGAAGAGTTCAGACAGTTCAGCATCAACGATGTTTGGGAACTAATTCCTAAACCAAAAGGTAAATATATTATTGGAACTAAATGGATTTTCAGGAAAAAAATGGACGAGAAAGGAAAAGTAGTCGAAACAAAACAAGACTCGTGACCAAAGGATATACGCAAGAAAAAGGGATAGACTATGATGAGACCTATGCACCAAAGTGGAAATGTTAGAAGTAATTAGATTATTTCTTGCTTTTACTTGTTATAAAAATTTTAGGTTATTCCAAATGGACATCAAAAGTGCATTCCTCAATGGATTTATCCAAAAAGAAGTGTACGTGGAATAACACTTGGATTTGAAGATCCAAAAAGGCCAGACTCAGTCTTCAAACTGAAAAATGCCCTATATGGATTAAAGCAAGCACCTCGAGCCTGGTATGACAGGTTAAGTAAATTTCTAATTCAAAATGGTTTTGTTAAGGAAATGTGAATACTACTTTGTTCATTAAAAGAGAATGTAAAGATTTTATACTTGTTCATGAGATAGCTAGTATAAGCACCTAGAGGGGGGTGAATAGGTGCACAAACAAATTCTCGAGATACGGAAGCGATTCTAGGCAAACGATAGAAAGGAAAATTCGATCAAAGTAAAGTAAAAGTTAGGGAAGAGAAAATTGAACACAAGATTTATAGTGGTTCGGCCTATTCCAAGCCTACGTCCACTCTTCCGCACCGACCCACCGGCTGGATTTCACTATGAACAAAAGAGAAGTTACAAAGACAGCTTTTCCTTGATTCCACAAGTGTAGATGATCTACCACACTTCCTCAAGGTTTCTCACGAATATAGACTCTCTTTTTTTTTACACGATTTTGCTCAACAAATGAATTGACTAAGAACAAAGAGCTTCGAGACTTTGGAATTCTTCTATCGTGCACACACTCGAACAAGCGGAACGTCTTCCTTATATACTCCTTCATGCCATCATACCCGTTGGCACTTACCAAAGGAATTCCTCCAATCTACCCGTTGGACGGAATCAATTAGGAAGATCATTCGAGCTATTAAAGGAACATGTCGATAGCCCATCAATCATGTTCGCCCATACAATCAAGATCTCGGTTTCCATAAGTAGAACCTTCCAAGTATACTTTGCCAATCATTGGATCCTTAATCTTTGAATCAATTATGATCAAACAAAGGATTCCGTTATGTCATATCCAGCCAAGAGATCTTCTCAAGTCGATAAGGTCACATCCTTAATGAAACATCCATTTCTGGATGGCCTTTCTTCAACGGATTAGAAACTGACAATGAGGATAGACTTTGAGTCTTGAGTCTGGCTGTCCGGAGGTCTTCAGACTTTAAATAGCAGAGTCTGCAAGCCTTCAGACTAGACTGATGGAAACATTTTGTCAACTTCAAAATACTTCAAGAGGATTTCTCCAACAGGTCAAATCTATATTGATGATATTATCTTTGGATCACCTAATGAAAATCTATGCAAGAAGTTTTCTAATTCTATGTAGGATAAATTTGAGATGAGCATGATGGGTGAATTAACTTTCTTTCTCGGACTACAAGTCAAACAATTGAAGAAATGAATTTTCATCCACTAAGAAAAATATGCAAAAGATCTCATCAAGAAGTTCGGATTGGAGAATTGCAAAAAGACTGATATACTAACGTCAAGTTCTTCGAAGCTATATAAAGATTAAGGAGGAAAGAAAGTTGATTAGAAGCTTTACAGGAGTATTATTGGTTCACTTCTTTATCTTACTACTTACAGACCTGACATTTTGTTTAGTGTTTGCATTTGTGCTAGATTCCAATTAGATCCCAAAGAATCTTATCTAAGTGCTGTAAAACAGATCATCAAATACATTACAACTACTTCAAAGCTAGGTTTGTGGTATCCCAAAGAATGATACTTTACTCTCCTTGGATATTCAGACGCAAATTTAGCAGGTTGCAGAGTCAATAGAAAGAGTACTTCAGATACTTGTCAACTGCTGAGCAACAAGCTGGTGTCTTGGTTCTCAAGGAAGCAGAGTACTGTAGCTCCTTCAACAGCAGAAGCTGAGTATGTTGCTCTTGGAAGCTGTTATTCTCAAATCTTGTGGATAAAGCAATAGTTAAGAGACTTTGGAATCGAAGACTTATGCATCGAGATCTAATGCGACAACACCAGTGCCATCAATCTCACAAAAAATCCAATTCTTCATTAAAGAGCAAAGCACATAGAAATTCGACATCATTTCATTAGAGATCATATTCAGAATGGAGAAGTTTTGATACAGTTCATTGACTCGAAGAATCAGTTAGCAGACATATTTACAAAGCCACTGGAGAAAAATCTATTTGAGTCTATTTGCACCTGCATCGAACATCATATATTTTATTAATTAAAGCCTGAAGATGATCAGACTCAAAACGACCAAAGGTTACAACTGTAAATAAATTTCTTCTTGTAAGTAATTTAATTTTAGGAATAAATTTTGAAAAGGTATGTTTATTTTTGAATCGTTACTTGATTATCTTATTTTTAGAAATCATCATTTTTGAGTTTTGAATTTATGGCAGTTTTTTATTTTCAAAAAGGCAGTTATTTATACCACCGTCCACAACGGCGCAGCTGGCTTGGGCTCTCTCCCCCTCACGAAAGGGAAGAGTTCGAATCCCAGGCGTCGTTAGGGATTCTTATCCGAGTACCTTGTGGTGGTCAGTCTTGCAGTCGCTCCTCCAGGGGTTGTTCGCCGGTTCTCAGCTTACGGAGTTCCCAAGGTTACCAAAAAAAAATGGAAGTTATTCATTTTCAAAAAGGTAGTTTTTACTTTCTCCTTTACGATCATTCGTATACCCTATTTCATCTGCTTTATATACTGTCAGTTTTCTTCTTCTCCGTTTTCACTCACAAACCGTAGAATACGTAACTCCACTTTCTCACACTTTCCCTCTAGTTTAATCCAAAAAGATTTCTTTTTTTTTTTTTTTTTGCGATCGAGTTTGAGAAATCTCCCAAAGAAAGTGACAATGTCTTCCCAAAAAAAGTCGTCTAGAATCGCGAGCAAGGGACCACAACATATGCGTGAGGGTCCTACACACTTTGATTTGACCGAGGAAGAAAACTCTCCACAACAACAGCAGCAAAGTCAGCAACAACATTTTCAACCACGTCACTCTTCTCAACCTAGGACTCAAGTTCCTTCACGGCAACAAGCGAGAGAAAGAAATCATCGAAAATGTTGAACCCGTAAGGACTCTTAAACCCAAATTTCTCTTTAAACTCTACTCTAAGTTAAAGGAGGGTGGTACTGCAATGATTTTCATTGATGAGTTTTTTAGCGAGAAATGGTACATAAATGAAACTCATTTTTTGAGGACAATGAAAAGTATGGGCATTGTGCCTGTTGGTTTGGCTACAAGGGCTTTTGTAAATTTTCCAAGTGATCCATGGTTTGGATCCTTTAATCAGCCTGAAGGGAAAGATGACGATGAAAGGATGTTCACAAATTTTCGGCCTAGAATAGGCATCGCTGCAAATGTTCGTAGTGAAAGAACGGATCTTTTTCGTTCTAAGGACCACAAGAGAACTTATTCGAAATTACTGAAGTGAGGGGTGATGAACCCTAGAAGTGTGGACTTCAATTTTCTTGATTCGTTAAAAGTGAAACCGAGGGAAAAGTCTGCACTTCTTCGACTCGAACGATTTTGCTCTAAGACGACCGTTGCTTACCTAGAACTTACGGCTTACTTCTATTCAAATCTATCCTTTTTAGATGTGAATAGATTCTCTTTTATTGTTAGGGACAAAGAATTTGTGGATTACCGGCTACTTAATCTTTTCCTTCAAGATGATAAATTCCCTTTACCTTCTAGAAACTCCATTTTTGCTAGATTATCCAAGGCCCAAATCTACTCCAAATTTGATCTCAAAGCCGGATTTTGGCAATTTGGCATTCATCCTGATGATAGACCCAAAACAGGGTTTTGTATCCCAAACCAGCATTTTCAATGGAAAGTTCTTCATTTTGGTTTAAAGGTTGCTCCATCACTATTCCAAAAGGCCATGTGTTGAATTTTCCAGCCAAACCTATGATGCGCAGCAGTATACATCAAATGATATTCTGCTCTACAATTCTGATGAGCAATCACACTGCCAACTTCTTGAGCAGTTCGCAGAAATTGTGAAAAAGCATGGAATCATGCTTTCCCAAAGAAAGATGAATATTGCCCAGACAGAAATTGAATTTCTTAGTATGCATCTTAACAAAGGGACATACTATCCAAGGCCACACATTGGTTGAGAATTGTTGAAATTTCTGAAGAGAATTTTACAAGAAAACAAGTTCAAGTACTTTCTTGGGATATTTAATTATCTCAGAGACTTTATTCCAAATATTGCAAAATTGCTGATTCCATTGTAGACAATGCTGAAAAAGAATTTCCCACCTTGGGGAAAATCTTAGAAGAAAGCAGTCGGTGAACTTAAGGAGATTATGCAAGCTCTTCCCCCGTTGCAAATCCCATCAACAGGAAAGAAACTTCTCCAGACTAACGCCAGTGATAAATACTAGGCCGCCATCCTGTTTGAAGAAATTGATGGTAAGAGGCATCTATGTGCCTACAAAAGTGAAAAATTTTCTCAAGTTGAAATGCATTATCATTCCATTTTTAAATAAATTTTGGCAGTAAAAAATCGGATAAAAAAGTTCAAATTCCATCTCATTGGTCATCACTTCCTAGTAGAATTGGATATGGCATCTTTCCCTCAGATGATCAAATTCAAACAAAAGCAAGTTCCAAATTCTCAACTGCTTCGATGGGCTGAATGGCTTTCAAAATGCTCTTTTGAAACCAAACATATTGCCGGGAAGAAAAATGTGCTTGCTGATTTCTTGTCAAGACCAAAAGAACCAGCAGAAATCAATATGTACATCATGAGGCATGCTTTTCATATGCTTCACCATGGTGAGAAATACAAGATTGAGAAGATAAAAGACCGGCCAAGCTGGCGATACCCCCTGGAGATCATTGAGCAAATCCAGAAAGACAGCCTTACTGAAAATCTGGATAAACTCATGTGGCAATGCCACACAAATCTGTTCAGATTCAATGGAGGTTCAATTCTTTACCATTTTGGATTAAATGCAGATAATTCGTTCACACATCCTCTAATTTGGAAGGAATAATATTTTCCGATCAACTCCGATAGTTATTATGGTACTTAACCAATAAGTACTTAATAGCTATTGAAATTCCAACCAGAATATTCATTGCCAACCTCACCAGGATATTTGGACTCGGCATAGGAAAAATTGAAAAATAGTGTGATAAAAACCTTTTAGATTTCCTAACTGGTTTTATCCTCCCACTCACTAGAAATGACTCTTGCAAAAAGAACTGATAACCACACAATCAAACCCTGAGGTCCATACTATTTTGTTCTTTCGACGACCACGGGCTTTTCTAACAAATAATGACAACATCATCAATGCCCCCCGAGTATAGGTACCTCATCCTATAAACATGTTCCACTCAGTGCAGAAGCTTGAGTTCACAAGTCCTATCCAGGACCTATTGGTTACTATGAACACCAGTATCGAGAACTCCAGAGAATCTTATACCAGGAAAACAAAACCATTCATGAAGATGTATGGAATTATAATGTACCTACCGCATGGAATCATTATGACCTAGCATCAGAAGCCAGTGAAGCACTCTAAGAATTTAGACAAACTGCATCATCACAGGAGCACGAAATGGCTGACACAAATGACACTACATAGTCTTCTCAAGACGCCCATGCTAAATGGGGAGGTCCTCTTTCCCAAAATCCCTATGACCAAGGACCTTTGTCCTAATCTCAAGGCATGGATACATATTTCTATGCACAGCCATCCAATTGGCCTCAGCCAAGCATTCATGCTGACACTATAGACGATGACAATACAGACTGGGCACAAGAGGAAGCATCTGCATCCACATCATACCAGCTAAACCGGATTTTCTCACCGGATGATCTTGAAGCATTTGAGCAGAAATATGATGAACATCTCCTAGCAACAACACACAGCTCAGATGACTCGGACTATGACTACAATGCTCATGACGGACGAGACCGCTGAACAAGACCACTGTTTGTACAATTTCACTATAGCAAGTTACTATTCACTTTTTACTGTAGCAGTAGGCTAGGGAAATCATTGTTCACTGTCACTGTTCATACCGTGCAAATAATTCCCTATCGAGATTTTCAGAAGTCTCTGTTTGTTTCAGGACTCGTGAGCTTGGTCCTTGTTTGTGTGTGACCTCTTATTGCCTATAAAGGGCGAGGATGGTGTAATATGTTGAACAGAGTCCCTTGAAGTAAAGTGAGTGTTTTGTGAAAATTCTCTCTATGGCTTTCTAAACTCCTCTTCTTCTTCAGCCTGGTAGGATCCTTTGAGAAATGCAGCTCGAATAGTTAGAAATGTTACAATCCTAGTTCTATCTGAGTGTCTCTAGGCTCTAAACTAAAAGGCATAGTAGTTTCTTGCTAAAAGGTTGTCCCTGAGGGCTTGAACGGGAGTTGTTCGCCCGCATTTGTGGGAAGGCATACCTGCAAGAAACTGACTTCATCCTCCCTGGTTCTAAATCTAAGTCCATACAATGGTATCAACACTCTGGCTAATGTAATTGGGGTGGAAAGAGAAAGTTTTATGTTGGAGAAAACTTCCTTATTTTTTTTTTAAGTTGACAAAACGTTTCCATCAGTCTTGTCTAAAGATTTACAAACTCTTTCGTCAAAGTCGAAGACCGCTGATCGCGAGACTCAAGATTTAGAGTCTGTCCTTATTGACAGTCTCTAAACCGTCGAAGAAGACTTATCCAGAATCGAGTATTTCTTTAAGGATTTGATTCGAGCGGCTAAAGAAGATCTCACAGCTGGAGATAGAATCTCAAGATCTATTATTCGTGTTGAAATTAATTCGAGTAATTTGGATCCGTTGATTTGCGTAGTATACTTGGAAGGTTCTACTTATGGAAACTTAGATCCCGATTGTATGAGCGAGCATGATTGGTAGGCTATCATCACATTCCTTAAGAATATATTGGAAGAACTCCTTTGAACGGTGCCAACAGTTATGAATGCATGGAGGAGTATATAAGGAAGACGCTCTAGTTATTCGAGAGTGTGCGCGATAGATAAATTCCAAAGTCTAAAGTTTCTTGTTCTTTGCTAATTCAAGCATAAATTTGTACTCAAAAGAGAGTTTAGATATTTTGTAAGGCCTTGAGGAAGTGTAGCAGAGTCTCTACACTGTGGAATCAAGGACGTGAGACTATAATGACTCTTTTGATTTATAGTAAAATTTAACCGGTGGGCTATCAGTGCGGGAGAGTGGACGTAGGCTTGGATTAAGCCGAACCACTATAAACCCTGTGTTCTTATTATCTTCCTTGAATTCTTTTACTTTGTTCGTAACTCTATTTAATTGTCAGAGTCTGATTTTCTCTGCAAAGTCTATTGTCAACCAAACTTAGGTTAAAAGGAAAAATTTTATACTATATTTTGCAAAATTTGCTTTCGCACCTATTCAACCCCTCTAGGTGCTCGTATTAGCCCTTTCAATTGGTATCAGAGCCTATGTACTCATTTAAATTGAAGTGTTTTTTACTTAAGAGTTAACGATCCATGGCTAGTATGTTGGCTCCAATTTTGGTTGAAGGGCAAAGCAACACCATACCGCCTTATTTTGATGGAAAGGAATACAGCATATGGAAAAAAAAAAATGAAAGCATTCCTAAGATTTAAAGATCCTCTGGAGTGGGATGTGGTAGATAAAGGAATCATTCCTAAAGTTACAACAGTCTCAGAAAGAGGAAAAGAAGTTACAGAGGCTAGCGAGATGACTTAAGAAGAGATGACAAAGAGACAAGCTCTTGATGCAAAAGCAATTTATTTTTTATATTGTGCATTATCTCCTACTGAATATAACAAAATATTTTCTTGTGAAACGGCTAAAGAAGTCTGGGATAGGCTGCACATCACCTATGAAGGAATCGATCGAGTGAAAGAAACCAGAATCAATATTCTACTTGGTCAATATGAAGCCTTCAAGATGAAGCCAGTAGAATCTACCACAACATGTTTAGTCGTTTTATAGAAATCGTGAATGGTCTTTAGTATCAAGGTCAACCAATCTTAGGACCCATAAAGGTTAACAAACTGCTAGAACTTTCCAAAGATTGGAATCATGTAAAGACCTCAATAAGAGAAACACAAAGGATCATGCCACTCTCTATTGACGAATTGGTTGACACTCTTTACTCTTATGAAGTGGAGCAAATAAATGAAGATGAAGATCCCAAAGGTAAAAAATCCATGGCTTTAAAATCTAATGATGATTCTGATGTTATAGATTCTGAAGACGATATAGACGATGAAGAGCTTGCTCTCATGATAAGAAGGTTCTGAAAACTGAACAAAAAGGGAAGAAGATTCAATTGGAAGAAACAAAGCTCTCAAAAATTTCAAAATAAATCAGCTGAGGACGATGAATTCAATAAAGATGTGATTTGTTTTGAATGCAAGAAAAATGGACAAATCAAACCCAACTGTCCCTTGCTGAAGAAAAAGAAAGGAAAAGCTTAGAAATACAGAAAAGCACTCAAAGCAAAAACTTGGAGTAATATCGAATGCGAAGAGAGTGATGATGATTATGCTAATATTTGTCTAATGGCACAATCAGAATCAAATTCAAACTCTAAGACGGATATAGACTCAGACTTAAACAGTGAAATTGAGGTAAGCAATTTAAAAATTCCTACTAAAGTCTCTAAATATATTGATGAACTGTGTCTAAGTCTCAAAACCTCTCTTAAAAGGATTTCCAAGCTAAAAAGAGAAAATTCTACACTGAAGCAACAGGAGATTGTTTGAAAAGAAAAAGTCGAAAATTTAGATAAAAGTTTTATTACTTGGAAGGAAAATGCAGACTCTCTTTCAAAAGAAAATACACTTTTGAAAAATGATATTTCAAGTATTTCAAAAAGGTTTTTTATAGGATCTGAGAAATTGGAAAAGATTCCTTCATCACAAAGAGCTTATTTTAACAAATCAGGATTGGGAATGACTTCTGAAACCATTCATCTAATTGATTTTCCAAAAGTAAAGGAAAGAATTAAACAAACACCTACAAAAGACTTTTATAGAAATCATTTTCAAAAAGTCTTTGTAAAACCCGTTGGCCGTAATGCTCTTAAATGTTCTAAGTACAACAGCTCAGAACACTTTGAGAAAGAATGTCCTTTGGTTTGGAGACCTATTAAAAAGGATTGGGCAAAGACCGTATATTACACTAATTCCAATGGACCAAAGAAAGTATGGGTACCAAAGAAAGCTTGAGTTTCTTTTTTAAATGCAAGTCACTATCAAGAAAAATGTCAAATGGTACTTGGATAGTGGATACTCAAGACATATGACAGAAGACTGAAGATGTTTCATAAAACTTATGCAAGTTAATGGTGGAAAAGTTTCTTTTGGTAGAAATAGTAAATGAAGAATTGTCGGATGCAGAACAGTAAAGATTGGAAGTCTCACAATCAACAACGTCTCCTTGGAAGAATGACCCAATTACAACTTATTGAGTATCAGCCAACTGTGCGACACAGGTTTCAAAATCAATTTTCAAGAAGGAACATGTTCAGGAACCAGTAAAAACTTCTCTCAAACTTTCACGGGGCGAAGACATGGGAACATCTATCTCTTGGATATCAAACCAGAAAAATCTCAATATCTAATTTCAATTCAAGAGGAAGCTAATCTCTGGCATAGAAAACTTGGCCATATCAACATAAAGCAAATAGTCAAGATCTCTACAAAGAAGCTTGTCCGTGGACTACCTAACCTAACATACCAAAAATCTAAATTATGCACACCATGCGTGTTGGGGAAACATGTTAGAAATTCTTTCAAACCAATAAATCAAATTTCTACTAATCGTGTACTGCAGCTCCTACATATGGATCTCTTTGGACCAACTAAGACTCAGAGCATTGGTGGAAAGAAGTATTTCCTAGTAATAGTAGATGATTATTCACGATTTACTTGGGTATACTTTCTGGCAAGTAAGTCTGAAACATTTTCTTATTTTTTAAAGTTTGCTAAGAAAGTACAAAATAAGAAAGGATATGTTATCTCAAGTATACGAACAGACCATAGAAGTGAGTTTGAAAATCAAGACTTTGCTAAATTCTGTGATAAACCTGGTTTTCAACATGTGTTCTCCTCTCCATACACTCCATAACAGAATGGAGTTGTGGAAAGGAATAATAGATCGTTACAAGAAATGGCTAGAACACTTTTAATTGAAAGCAACATTTCTTCTCATTTTTGAGCTGAAGTAGTTTCTACAGCATGTTATATTATTAATAGAGTCTTCTTAAGGCCTATTCTAGAGAAAACTCCCTATGAGTTGTTCAAAGGAAAGAAGCCAATTGTTTCCTATTTTCATGTGTTTGGTTGCAAATGTTTTATATTGAAAAATGAAAATAATCGAATTGGTAAGTTTGAAGAAAAATAAGACGAAGGATACTTCCTTAGGTATTCAACCACTAGCAAAACCTATGGAGTATACAATAAAAAGACTCAATATGTGGAAGAATCGATGAACGTCAAATTTAAAGACCTTATACAAAATCAATCGATCCAGACTCAACTTGAAGAATCTGAACCTGCTCCAGACTCTTCAAAGTCTAAATCCCCTGAAGCAGCTCAGACTTCAAAAGGTCAGCAACGAATGAACATTGAAGAATCAAATGAAGAAAAAGATCAGCAGTCTGTTAGACCAATCAGCAACTGGAAGCACAAGTCCAGTCATCCCAAAGAAGTTATTATTTGTGACGTTGATGAAGGGATTCATACAAGATCCAAAAGGCATGAAGAGTCTAGTGCTATGGCTCTTATTTCCGAAATAGAACCCAAAAACATAGAAGAAGCTTTAACTGATGAAAGCTGGATTGAAGCTATGCAAGAAGAACTCAGGCAATTTAGCATTAACGATGTCTGGGAATTAACTCCTAAACCAAAAGGTAAATCTGTTATTGGAGCTAAATGGATTTTCGGGAACAAGATAGACGAAAAAGGAAAGGTTATAAGGAACAAAGCAAGACTCATGGCCAAAGGATATAGGCATGAAGAAGAGATAGACTATGATGAGACTTACGCACCAGTAGCGAGATTAGAAGCAATTAGATTATTACTTGTTTTTGCTTGTTATAAGAATTTTAGGTTATTCCAAATGGACGTCAAAAGTGCATTCCTGAATGGATTTATCCAAGAGGAAGTCTATGTGGAACAACCTCCCGGTTTTGAAGACCCAAGGAAACCAGACTCTGTATTCAGACTAAAAAAGGCACTATATGGTCTAAAGCAAGCACCTCGAGCTTGGTATGACATGTTAAGTAAGTTTTTAATCCAAAATGGCTTCCTTAAAGGTAAAGTGGATACTACTATGTTTAATAAAAGAGAGAATAAAAACTTTTTACTTGTTCAAATCTATGTTTATGATATTATTTTTGGATCACCTAACGAAAATATGTGCAAGAAATTCTCTAAGTCTATGCGGGATAAATTCGAGATGAGCATGATGGGTGAACTATCCTCCTTTCTTGGACTACAAGTAAAACAATTAAAGAAAGGGACTTTCATTCACCAAGAAAAGTATGCTAAAGAACTTGTTAAAAAGTTCGGTTTAGAGAAGTGCAAAAAGACTGATATACCAATGTCAAGTTCTTCGAAGCTGGACAAAGATGAAGGAGGAAAGAAAGTTTATCAGAAGCTATACAGGAGTATCATTGGTTCACTTCTTTATCTTACTACTTCCGGACCTGACATTTTGTTTAGTGTTTGCATTTGTGCCAGATTTCAATCAGATTTCAAAGAATGAGACTTTACTCTTCTTGGATACTCAAACGCAGATCTAGCAGGATGTAGAGTTGATAGAAAGAGCACCTCGGGAACTTGTCCATTGCTTGGTAACAAAACAATATCTTGGTTTTCAAGAAAGCAAGGTACTGTAACTCTTTCAACATCAAAAACAAAGTATGTGGCTCTTGGAAGTTGTTCTCAAATCTTATGGATAAAACAACAGCTAAGAGACTTTGGAATCGAAGATTCATGCACTAAGATCAAATGTGACAACACCGGCGCGATTAATTTCACCAAGAATCCAATTCTTCATTCAAGAGCAAAGTATATAGAGATTCGATATCATTTTATTAGAGATCATGTTCAAAATAGAGAAGTATTGATTCAATACATTGACTCAAAGAACTAGCCGGCGGACATATTTACAAAACCTCCGGAGAAAAGTCAATTTGAGTATATTCGATCCAGACTTAATATCTTAAAGTCTGAAGAAGTTTAGACTTAGGGATAAAAGTCTAAAAATGCTCAAACTCAAAATATTAAGAATTATGACTGTAAGTTATTTCAGTTTTAGAAATTTATCTTTCGGATAAAAACTCGAAAAGGAATGTTTTTCTATTAATCTGCAATTGATTGATGTTATCTTCCCAAGTTTTGTAATTATAGCAATCATTCATTTTTGAAAAAGGAAAAAAAAAAAGAAGAAGAAGGGAAGTTATCTTTTGAAATGACAGTTATCTATTTTCAAAAAGGCAATTATTTTTTTAAAAGACATTTTCTATTTTTCCTTTTACAACGATCCGTATCCCTGTTTCGATTGCCTTATATACTGATCGTCTTCTTCACGAACCCTAGAAGCAAAGAACTTCACTTTCTTACTTTTTCTCTCTAATTTAATCCTTAAAGTTTTCATCTTTCTCGCGAATCGAGTTTGGAAACTCTCTCAAAGACTGTGATAATGTCTTCTCAAAGAAAGTCCTTAAGGATCGCAAGCAGGGGACCACAGCATATGAGTGAGAGTCCTACGCATTTTGACCTAACCGAGGAAGAAGAATCTCTAAGGCAACAGCGGAGTCCACAATATTCTCAACCGCGTCATTCTTCTCAAGCTAGACCACAGAGTGTTCAGCAACAACAAGCAAAGGAAGAAATTATTGAGGATGCTAAACTTGTAAGAACTCTAAAGCCTGCTTTTACCTTCAAACTTTACTTTGCCTCGAAGAATGGAAGTTCTCCATTGAACTTTATTGATGAATTTTTGAAAAAAAAAAGGGGGTACCGAAATGAAACCCATTTTTTTACGAACGATGGAACATTTGGGAATTGCTCCTACGGGCTCAGTAGAAAAAGCTTTTGCAAATATTCCGAGTGATCCACATGTTGGAGGACTTAGTCAACCTGATGGAAATGATGATGAAAAGATGTTCCCTCATTTTAAGCCCAGAATGGGTGTTGCTGCTCATATTCGAGGAAAAATGGCAGATCTATTTCGTTCTGAGGAACATAAGCAACTTTACTCTAAATTGCTGAAGCGAGGGGTGATGAACCCGAGGAGTGTGGATTTTGATTTTCTCGATTCTTTTAACGTGAAGTTGTGAGAGAAATTTATTTTACTTCAACTTGAATGATTTTGCTCTGAAACAACAGTGGCTCATCCAGAACTTACTGCGTATTTCTATCCTAATCTAAGCTTTTTGGATGCGAATAGATTTTCTTTCAGTATTAGAAACCAAAATTATGTGGTTGATATGGACACTCTAACTAATGTGATTGGAGTAGAGAGATGGATGTTCCAATCAATTAGTGTGTCTATTGGTCATGCGACTGTGGAGCTTGTTTGGAATGGAATGGCAGAAGGCCGAATTTTTTACTTAAGGATGAATGCCTCAAATGTCTTGCTTCACAAGATTGTGATTAACTGTCTAAGACCCAAATCGACATCAAAGACTGACGTCTCCAATGCAAAAGCGAAGCTGATGTATGCTATTAGTGCTGGTAAAAAGTTCTCTCTACCACACACTATCATGTTTCACATGTATAGGCCAATGGTGAAGGACAAGGGCCAACTCCCTTATTCAGCACTTGTTACTCAGCTATTCAGACATTTTAATATTCAGCCTCCCAAGATTTTGTGTGTTTGAACCTGTGATTAAATGGTGGTGGGACTGAAGATGGTTTCAAAAATGTGTCTGAAGGAGCTAAACAAAGCTTTAGAGCGCTTTAAGGAGAAGACCCCTGTCAAGACTCATTAGGACTCTATGGCTGCAAAACGGAAAGGCAAGAAGCCCGTGACAGCTCCATCTAAGAAAAGAAGAGCACTCATCTTGCAGGATGAAGAAGATGAGGAAGATATCACCATTTCCGCTCTTGCATTAAGGAACTTACAGCGTTTTGTTCTAGAGACAGAGAAGAGAGAGGATCAAGACAGAGAAGAAACAGAGCAGAGGAGTGAAGAAAGGGAAATGATGAGGAAAGAAGCAGAGGAAGAAAGAACTGCAAAAGAAGAAGAAAAAGGAGAACAAGGTCATCTTGTCACTGAAGAAGAGACAGAGCATGAAGAGTACTTCTCTCCACCGAAGGCACCGAAACAGGGGAGCGCTGAGAAAAGATGTACTTCTTCACTTACTTTTTACTAGTGATGATGTTAGTCGTTCTCTTGCCGATCCAGAAGATGTATATGCCTATCAATTTCCTGAAGAAAATCATGAGGTTTCATCTTCAAGTCTGGGTGCTCATGCTTAAATGTCATCATCTCGTCAATACTCCACAAACTGATCATGCTGAAGCAAGCATTCAAACTGACAACTCAGTAGACTTTCGAAGGTTGCTTGATGTTCTTATGGAGATGCGAGGCCAGATTTATGCCTTGGGATGCGAAATTCAAAATATGTAGAATGCCAATCAAGCCTCTTCAGTTTCTTTGCACGATCAAGTTCAGGCCCTTAATCTTTAAGTTCAAGCAACTGCCAAGGGTGAGGAAATAACACAACTGAATGAGGATCTAAGAAAGCTAGAGGAGACAGTCAAGTCGATGGGAGATTTCCAACTTGTTTACGTTCCAAAACAATCTTAATTTTATCTAAAACTCCATTCCGGCTCTACCTTTTTAATGCTGACAAAAAAGGGGAGAAGTTAGTGCAGATTTGCAGATTTGACTTCTGTTTAACTTTTGTTTGACTTTAACTCTTGTTTGGTTATGACTGGTTTGGACTGTGTTTTTTGGTTTGGATTGTTTGATCGTTTAATGCTTGCAGTATCTTAAGCGTTGTTGGTATTCATGGCAAAGATAGTTGTTTTTACAAGACTAACTCATTTCCTATGGATGCAGATTCGATATTACCTTTATCATAATCTATTTATCTTTTATGAGATACCCTTGTTTGCTTGAGTATTATCTTGCAGGTCAAAAGTATCCAAATCTGCAAGAAAGTTTTGTCACCATCAAAAAGGGGAAGATTGTTGGAGAAAACTTCCTTATTTGTTTTGAAGCTGACAAAAAGTTTCCGTCAGTCTTGTCTAAAGACTTGCAGACTCTTTCGTCAAAGTCTGAAGACCGCCAGACCGCCAGACTCAAGATTTAAAGTCTGCCCTCATTGATAGTCTCTAAACCGTCGAAAAAGACTTATCCAGAATCGAGTATTTCTTTAAGGATTTGATTCGAGTGGCTAAAGAAGATTTCACGGCAGCATCTCAAGATCTATTATTCATTTTGAAATTAATTTGAGTAATTTGGATACGTTGATTGGCGTAGTATACTTGGAAGGTTCTACTTATGAAAACCTAGATCCTGATTGTATGGGCGAGCAGGATTGGTGGGCTATCATCACATTCCTTAAGTAACTCGAAATCTCCCTAATTGATTATGTCCAACGGGTAAATTGGAAGAACTCATTTGGAAGGTGCCAACGGTTATGAAGGCATGGAGGAGTATATAAGAAAGACGTTCTAGTTATTCGAGAGTGTGCGCGATAGATAAATTCCAAAGTTTGAAGTTCCTCGTTCTTTGCTAATTCAATTGTTGAGCATAAATTTGTACTCAAAAGAGAGTTTAGATATTTCGTGAGGCCTTGAGGAAGTGTAGCAGAGTCTCTACACTATGAAATCAAGGATGTGAGACTGTAACGACTCTTTTGATTTATAGTGAAATCCAGCCGGTGGGCTGTCAATGCGGGAGAGTAGACGTAGGCTTGGATTAAGTCGAACCACTATAAACCTTGTGTTCTTATTCTCTTCCCTTAACTCTTTTACTTTGTTTATAACTCTATTTAATTGTCAAAGTTTGATTTTCTCTGCAAAGTCTATTGTCAACCAGACTTAGGTTAAAAAGAAAAGTTTTATACTATATTTTGCAAAATTTGCTTTCGCACCTATTCACCCCCCTCTAGGTGCTCGTACTAGCCATTTCATTTCCAACCAATCAGTGTGTCTGTTGATCACACTACTTTGGAGCTTGTTCGGAATAGGATTGCTGAAGGCATGATTTCTTACTCCAGAATGACTGCCTCCAATATTTTACTTCACAGGATTATGATTAACTATCTCAAACCGAAATCCACTTCAAAAATTAATGTCTCTTACTCTGAAGTGAAGCTGATGTACGCCATCAACATTGACTACAAATTCTCTCTGCCTCACACTATTCTCATGCACATGTATAGGACAGTGGTGAAGGACAAGAGGCAACTCCCTTATTCTGCTCTTGTTACTCGATTATTCAGACATTTCAACATTCAGCCTCCTAATATTCTGTGTGTTCGAACCATTGCTCCGATGGTAGTTGGACTGAAGATGGTTTCTAAGATACGTCTGAAGGAGCTTAACAAGGTTTTGGAGAGCATTAAGGTGAAGTCCCTTGTCAAGGCAAGCCAAGACTCTACAGCAGGAAAAAGGAAAGGCAAAGAGCTTATGAGCGCACCAATCAAGAAGAGAAGAGCACTCATTTTGCAAGATGAAGAAGATGATGATGACATTACTCTCTCCACTTTTGCCTTAAAGAATTTACAGAGTTTTGTTAGCTTTCAAGAGCTAGAGGACCAAGAGCATAGAGAAAGAGAAGAGATGGAGGAGAAATGCAGAAAGAGGAGAGGAGAACAGAGGAAGATGAAGGAAGAACAGAGGAAGAGAACAAGAAAAAGAAGAGAGTCAAGATGATTCTCTTAAGCCCACATTTGCTGACGACTCAGAGAAGTCAAGAAGTGGAACTGCTGCAGAAGGAAGAGACAAAAATCACATTAGTGTTGAAGAAGAGCAAGAACAGGAAGAAGGATATTTTTCTCCACCTAAAGGCACAGAAACAGGGGGAGCTGCTGATAAAAGAGATACTTCTTCACTTATTTTTATTAGTGATGATGTTAGTTGTTCTCCTGCCAATCCAGAGGATGTGTATGCCTCTCAAACTACACGTGCTGAAACTAGTACTCAAACAAATAATACAATAGACTTTAAGAGACTGCTCGAGCTTCTTGTGGAGATCAAAGCTCAGCTTTATGGATTGGAGTGTGAATTTCAGAACATGCAGTCAGCACATCAAGCCACTTCAGTCTCATTGCACGATCAGGTACAAGCCCTTAAGCTTCAAGTTTAAGCTACTGTAAAGGGTGAGGATATTGAACAACTGAAGGAGGATCTGAAGAAGCTGGAAGAGGCTGTCAAGTCTATGGGGGATTTTCAAATCGTTTGCATCCCCAAACAACCATGATTTTA
Source organism: Eucalyptus grandis (assembly GCF_016545825.1). Taxonomy (NCBI): domain Eukaryota; kingdom Viridiplantae; phylum Streptophyta; class Magnoliopsida; order Myrtales; family Myrtaceae; genus Eucalyptus; species Eucalyptus grandis. Next base: position 47,203,369 of record NC_052614.1, read on the forward strand.
CTCAACTTTTAAAAAAAAAAAAATCTCCACTTTTTGTTGTTGACAAAAATGGGGAGAGAGTTGTGCAGACTTGACTTATTTTTTGTTTTGGTTTGATGACTTTTTGGTTGGTACTTTGGAATGGTATACTTTGGACTTCTGACTTTTTAGGTTTGAATCTTTTTGGCGCTTGCAGAAAATAAATGTGTGATTTAGATTATGGATGGATAGTTATTTATCTTGCATGATTAACATATTTTATGTGGTTGTAGAATTGATACTATCCAGGCCCTAATGATTTATTTTTATAAGACATCACGTTTTGCTTAAGTGTTGTTTTGCAAAACAATAATTTACAAATTTGCAAAAAGTTTTGTCATCATTAAAAATGGGAGATTGTTAAAAAAAAAAAACTCCTTAACTGTTTTAAAGCTGACAAAACATTTCCAAAAACCTAGTTTGAAGACTTGCGGACTCGGTGTTATAGTCGAAGAACTCCGGACTCTCTTGTCAAAGTCGAAGACCGTCAGACTTTAATCTCAAAGTCTAACCACACACAGGTTCCAAATCGAAGAGTGAAGACTTATCCAAATGCGGATTTATCTTCAAGAATTTGGTTCATATGGTTTGTGAAAGATTTTATGGCTAAATATAGCATCTTATGATCAATTATTCTTATTGGAATCAATTCGGATAATCAGATCTCTTGAAAGGTGAAGTATACTTGGAAGGTTCTACTTATGGAAACCTAGATCCTAATTGTATAGGTGAGCAGGATTGATGGACTTTCATCACATTCTAAAACGACTCGAGATCTCCTTAATTGATTCTGTCCAACGGGTAGATTGGAAAAACTCCTTTGGAAAGTGCTAACAGTAGTGAAGGCATGAAGGAATATTTAAGGCGGACTCTCCAGTTGTTCGATGTAGTGCGTGAAAAAAAAAATTCAAAGTTTGAAACTTCCAGTTCTTTGCTATTTCAATTGTCAAGTTTAACCTGTACGCAAAAGCGAGAGCAAACACTTGTGAGACTTTGAAAGAGTGTAGTAGAGTTTCTATACTGTGAAGTCAATGACGTGAGGCTGTAAAATCTCTTTTAATTCATAGTCAGTGCGGAATAGTGGACGTAGACTTGATCTAAGCCGAATTACTATAAACCTTATGTTTCTATTCTCTTTCTTTGAACTTCTTATTTTAATTCGTAGCCTTATATAACTGTTTATAATTAATTACATCTTTAGTCTATTATCTTCTAAAAGCAATTCACTTTCATTAAGTCTTACAAAAATTTCTTTTAACACCTATTCACCCCCTCTAGGTGTTCTTACTAGACCTTTCAAAATCAACTAGTGCACAACTTTCCTTTTGGAAGAGACCAGTGTGATCACCTGGAGTGGCTGCTTTTTGTTCACGGTGGTTGATGTGGCCTCAACTTGTCTTCAAAGGGACTTCAATAGAGTCAAGCTTGAAATTGACTCCAATAAATTTGCCTTCTTCGCTTATTCCTGTTTCTCCATTAAGTTTTTCCACGGACAGCACCCGTCTTCCCTTTACAGGGTGGATGCCATGCACAGACATCAGTTGAAACTGAGGAGAATTCAGCATCACGTGTCCGTAGAACGTGCCATTACATGCCTCAACACATTCTGTACTTGCACGGAGTTCTCAACCAGACATCCACTAATATTCAGCTTTTCCAAGGATGTTAATTCTTCTAGGCCTTCAATTTGATGGATCATTTTGCATTGTCTTATCTCTAAAAGTTTCGGCAACTTCAAGTTTGAAAGATCAGGTAAACTGTCGAGGTAATCACAGTCAGATAGAATTAAACTTCTCAGTGAGGTCAGCCGGCCAACCCCATGGAGATTCTGTATTTTGCAGTTCGATATATCTAGCCTCTTCAGGGCTTTGAGACCTTCAAGCCCTTCAATCTCTTCTATCGCAGAATGGTAGAGCTTGAACACTGCTAAGTTGTTTAAGCCCTGGACAGTCGGCAATCTTTTCAATGATGAACAACCTTGAATTGATAAAATTGCCAACGTCTTGGGAAGCTCAGATACTTCTTCAAGGCTCAAACCAGAAAGGACTAGCATTTTGAGCTGAGTAATTTCTGTCGGCTCAAACTTCAGCTTGATAATTTGCGAAAGAGACAATTCTAGTTTTGTCAGTTTAGGAAACGATATTGAGAAGGATGGTTTGCCAATCATTTGTTGCACATTGGATTCTGGCATCAGCTTTTTTGAGGGAGGTCGGCATGCCTTCAGGTCCCCATCACTTAGGCACAGCTCGTCCAATTCCTTCAAATCTTCAAGAAGGGGTATCACTTTTATCCTCTTAGAACTCACGCAGACAAATTAGAGAAGGGGGAAGCTTCGGCAACTCTTCAATTTCATTGCACTGAATTAAATCCAGGGTGTGAAGACCAGTGATGGTGGAGATTTCAGGGGGTAGGCTAGATATTCTGGAATGCCCCAGCATCAATGATCTCAGATGACGTAGTCCCTTGATATTACCAGGAATGGCCCCCTTCAAACTCCGACACCTGGAAGCATGTAGTTCTTCGAGCTCAGTTAGATTCCCAGTCTCCTTAGGAAATGCTCGAACGAAAGAAGAATCCATTCTCAGCACTGTCAAGCTCTCCAGATACCTTATTGAATTGGGGAGTCCAGAGAAACTAGTCCCCGATATATCGAACTCCTTTAATGACCACATTCTACCGATAGAATCTGGAAGTTTCTTCAAACAATGGCAATCCCTCAATGACAAGCGTCTTAGATTAAGCAGCTCCCCCAGTGAGCTTGGGAGCTCAATCATTTTGGCACCGTCTAATAAGAGCTCGGAGAGAGCAGTCAGGTAACTAATTGACCTGGGCAGGTGAGTCAATGGGAAGCACTTGAAGCCACTGAGAATTTTGAGTTGCTTCAAATTGCCTACGGAGATGGGGATCTCCCGTACAGAAGTCCGATCAATAAAAAGCTCTTTCAGAGCTGTCGTACGACCTAGTTCCACTGGCAACCCGTTCAATTGGGAGCAGAACTTCAAATTCAGGGAAACTAAACGTTGCAAACTTCCAATTGAAGGATGTAGCTTCACCAAATGAGAACAGCGTTCAAGAATTAGGATTGCCAAATCTTTGTAACTGGAGAAGTCGGGAGTGAACAGTAAGTCAGGACACCCGGTAAGATTCAAGACTTTCAATTTCTCCATCTGCAAAAGTCAAAAACAGAAAACACACATATGGTCAATTCGCAGATATATAATTCAAGAAAGCAAATATAAAACAACCAAATGAATACTAAACCACCTTGATTTCACTCCAACCTCCCCAGTCTTCTGTGACTTTGCTCCAAGACTGATCAAGAATGACCAACTCTGTTAACACAAAATTTTTTGCAGTAAAATCCAGAGGACACCTTTGCCAACAGAGCCACCTTAAACTAGCAAATGCACCTCCAAAGTTTCCGGAAACTTTGGCATTATCCAACTTGAGAAACCGTAGTTCTGGCATTATCTGAAAATATTCAGCTGTGAAGTCAAAGAGGAGAGCTTCAACGTTTTCCATTCCCTGCATTTGACAAAGTAACATAATCATCAAAAGCTGTAAACCCAAATGCCCATCCGATAAAAGGATATTTCCTTGCCCTCCGTGCTAAAGTGTACATATATGATATGATTCCTTGAGAATATATGGAGAAAAAAAATGTAGCCCATATGTCGAGGTGTTTGTTTTGCCAAAAACAAACTGAACCAAAAGTTTTTACCTTCTCCTGTATGTAAAATTTTCTCTCAATTGGATCTCCAGATCCCTCTTGCTCAAAAATTCTTTTGCCAAGGCGTCTCAGCAATCTGTGCATCTGCAATTCATTGTTTTCTCCAATTTTTGCCAGGGGCATCAGAATGCAACCAGAGGATGGATAACAATTGGGCCACATATATGAAGCAATTCGGGCATCCACACCAGAGATAAAACATGTTATGTCCAGAAATATATCTTTTTGCTGATGATCTAGTTCTCCGTTACATATATCCAATAGCTCTTGAAGGCCAACCGTAGTCTTTTGAGAACTCATCAGACGTGCTTTCATTGACTTCTCCATCATTTCCCATTCTTGTATTGATTTACCCCTCAAAAATGAACCGACGACTTCAATTGCTAATGGTAGTTTCTCTGTAGCATTGACAATGCAGTTTGAGAGTCCATCATAGTCAGGTATGGAAGATTGCATCCTGAATGCTTGCTTGCAGAAAAGTTTAAAAGCTTGACCATCATCCAACTCAGTAACCACGTAAGTGGGAGCCTTGTCGGAATCATACTCTTTGAGAATTTCCTCATTTTGAGAAGTCACAATTATTCGACTACCTGGACCAAACCAATCAAGCTGGTCTCCTACAATAGCATGAAGATCGGATGGCTTTTCCACGGCATTGACAACTATTAGAACTTTCATTTCACGAAATATATCCACGAAATCTTCTATTGTTTCATCAAAAGAAGAATCTTCATGATCTCGCTCAAGGATATCACAAATCAACTTATTTTGCAAAAACTGAATACCATGAGAATTTTGGGTGGTTCCTTCAACCTCTGCGAGAAAGCTACAACTGTCGAAACAAGAAGAGATCTGGTTGTATACAGCCTTGGCGAGAGTCTTCTTGCCAATTCCATCAGTTCCATATATTCCAATAATGCGCACCTCATCATTGACTTCCATCTCCAGTAAGTTGTTGATTTGTTTTACACGATCATCAATACCAACTACGTTTTGAACAGCTGCAATTGCATAATAATTCCTATCTGAGGTTTCCACGTCTGCTGGTCGCTCTCCAGCTTCATCTTCCATTTTCTTCCTCCTCTGCAAGAAAAACAGAATTTCACCTGATCAGTCTCTCTCTTACAACATTGCTTCAGTTCCCCACATTGATACAAGATATTCATTTGTCATCAATTTTTTCTTGTCAATGCAAAAAAAGTGCAAACACTTATTCTAGCATACTGTGATACCTAAATTGACATCTAATCTACTACAATATTATTAATAATTCAGCTAGTGATTTGATCTAATTATTATATTGGAAGTTGGATCTGCTTATTTACTGACCAGATATTTGAACTTTTAAGAAAACTTGATATGCACACCACAACAATGGTCACTCTTAATTAAATTAATTATGCTCTATTCTCTGAAGTGTAAATGAGCATTATGGAAATAGGACTGACATCTTAAAATTCAGATGGTAGACTATTGTTATCCTACTAATGATTCTCTTCTTTATCGAATTCGAGACAAAAGTATGGAATCGATTAGTGTCATTTATTTTATCACTGCAAATAAAAGACAATTCTTTTCGAAAAATGACTTTTAGCAAAATGTATATAATTCATATTTTGATGAATAGATACCTCTCTTGGAAGTAATTTGCTTGGAGAAGACACTTCTCTTTGCATCTTGAGTGGCGTACTTTCCTGATGACGACCATGTTCCATCATTTTCAATATTTTTTGCCACTCTGCTTCCTTTTTTCCATATAAATTTGAGCCAATCACTTTAATGGCCAAAGGAAGCCCTCCTATTCTTACAATAATTTCCTCAGATAATTTCAAGAATGCATTTGGAGGAGAGTTGCTTCTAAAGGCATGCTTGCTAAAAAGTTGAAGAGCATCCAGATCGTTGAGTTCCTTAGCTTCATAAATCAAACAATGTTCAAATTGATCTTGGAATCCACTTAAAACACTTTTGTCTCTTGTTGTAACCACTATTCTACTTCCCGAACCAAACCATTCTCCCTTTGGTCCCAATGGCGCGAGTTGCTTCCTTTGATCTACATCATCAAGGACAATAAGAACTTTCCTTCTACTGAATCTATCTCTGATAATATTCATGCATTGATCAATGCTAGAAAGCTCAACTCCTACGTCTCCAAGGATATCAAGGACAAGCTGCCTCTGCAAATTTAACAGACCAGAATCTTGTGATGCTCCTTGGATATCTGAAATGAAGCTGCAACTCTCAAAATCAGTAGATAGTTTGTTGTAAACAACCTTGGCAAGAGTTTTCTTGCCTATTCCAGCCTTCCCCAAGATTCCAATGAGCCTTCTGTCCTCAGATTCGACATTCAGCAAATCTACTACTTCATTCGCTGATTTGTCCATTCCCACTAAATGATCGAATACATGAACACGAGGCACCTGAAGCTTAACCGACACTTCCCGCACAATCAACTGTATGAGTTCTCCGTGGCTATGTCAGGACACACAACATAATCAAGTAAATTATAAGATTGGTGGCAAAACTTGTATACTTGCAAGATCAAGCCATAACATGAAATTACAAAATTGATGCTGGAACCAGTGAACAAAAGAATATATACACGATTCTCTAGTCTCGTTCGTAACAGTAAATTATAATGGTTATGTCGAGAAGGTAATCCTTGAATCTTGAGATAATGGCGTGTAGAATTCCATGCGATATTCCATCACAATTTTTGGTGCAGAACAAAAAACAAAGTTGTGGTCTTCAAATTATAATTTGTATTCAATCAAAAGAAACAGAGAAAAAAGGGAAGATGGAGCTGAGTGAGTTAACATACCCCATGTTCTTGATGTCCCATCCCTTGATTCTAGCAACTTTCCTTAAGTGCCTTCGCCCAGCGCTGCACAATCTCAACCCCACACTTTTTTTCATGCAGAGAAAGTGCATCGCTGTATAATTTGGTTTCAAGCTTTACATCAGAAGGTTTCACGTCATAAAAAATGGGCATAATCTCCAGTTTCTTAGTTTTCCTACACTCCATCATGTGTTCCAACTCGCGCAGGCACCAGCTACTGGAGGCGTAGCCTCTAGAGAGGATGGGAATGCAGATTTTCGAGGCATCAATTGCCCGGAAAATCTGTGGGCCGATCTCTTCACCAGCGTCTATCCCCTGCTTTTCTATGAAAACACAGATTCCCTTACCTAGCAAGGCGTAATGGAGGCAATCTGTGAAGTTATGGCCAGTATCCGGTCCTCGAAAACTCAAGAACACGTCAAACTCAACTCCTGATGAGCCTTGGCTTGTGGATCTTGTTTCCGAAGAATGGCTCCTTCTTTTCATCTTAGCTGCACCTACTAAAATACTGAAAGTAATCACAAAAGATTTGACAAGCTTTTCTCGTCGAAGAACACATGTAAAATCACACCATATTTTATAGTGATTTTATAAGACTTGTATGATGAAAAACGCAGTATGATGCATTCAAGGAAGTTGTAAGAACTCCGTTTGGAAAAGGGGTCAAAGAACGATGGTCAGGTAGGAAAGCGAGGCTCGCTTTTAATTTCCACTGTGCTGCAGCATTGATCAAGAGAAACGGCGGAGACCTTAAGGATTAAGAAATGGCCAAAGCCCCACAAGTTAAACGTAATTGAGAAGAAGTCAAGTCGAGTAGTAGTCTCAAAATATGGAGGAGAGTGGGACAGGTTAGTCGGTACCCATCAAATTTAAGATCCCGAATTCCAAAGTATATTTGCAAAAATTACCGAGACTTTAGGAGTTAAAAAAAGACCAAGGCTGGTGGATGAGGCAAGAATCAAATGAAACGTCTGAGAAATGTTACTCTATACATGTGGTGGTGCACACCTCACCATGCTCGGAAACAAAAATCAACATGGTAATTTCATTCTAATCGCGTCACTAAATTCAGGTTTCTCATTTTTTCAATTGGTTACCTAACAAGTTAATTTGAGAATACTCCTTGATCCAATCTTTTATTATTATAGAATTCCATGATGACAACTTCTCAATTAATGGTGCTTAGAATTGCACCGTCGTCCATAAAAACAGACAAAAATTAATTAAGCCGTCATCTTTCTCTTTTGCATCCGAAAACATTATCATTTTTTCTAAAGTCTACTCAAATTCACATCCATAATACCCATCATCTCATCCAAATTTATCATGAATATATTAATTTTGGATTTTTATAGTTAAAAAATTAGTTTATAATAAATTTATCATAAATGTACCGGTTTGGAATTTTTCGGGATATTAATCTTTGAATTTTAGATAATAAAAAAAAAACTTGATATTCACTAAAAATTGTGGATTTTCTTTTTAAGAAATTAGGTCAGAAAATAATACAAGTATTATTTAAATGTGGTAGGTAGTTAGGCCCTATTTGATTCGACATTTGGGCTCTAAAAGGATTTGGTCAAATGCAAACGAGCTTGGTTTAATTTTTTGGACAACTTTGGCAAAATGTAATTGCATCTCCAAATAGCTTTAAGGGCCTTTATCAAAAAGTAACTCCAGAAGTACTTTGGGAAATTGCATTTTCAAACTGCAAGTCATGAGTACCGTTCATCTTCTTTGGAGAAAGAATGGAGGCCGACAACCATTGGCCAAGGAGTTGCCCATGCCGACGACCGCCGCCCGAGGGGTCATGCAACCACCACGACCCAAGTCATCGCTTGAGGTTCGACGACAACCTCAGGCGAGTGGTCGCTGGGTTTGCGAGACCCAGACGCCCTCCCGGGTTGTGACCTCAAGAAAAGCCATCGACAGCTAGATTTGGCCGTTGGAGGTTGGTGGCGCAGCCAAATTTGGTCGCCCGTGGTTATATTAAATGAAATTTTTTAATTAATAAAAACTTAACAAAAATATAATTTTTACCAAACGGCATTTAAATCAAAGTTGTTTCATAATGAAGTATAAAATTACTATTGATCAAATGCTCTTTACATTTCAAAAAGTTCTTTTAATCCAAAAGGACATTTGTTGAAAATTGAATCGAATGGGACCTTAGTCACGTTTTTTTTTTAAGGTTAATACCCTAAAAAATCTCAAACCGATACATTCGTGACAAATTTACCCAAAATTATTTGTTTGACCATGAAAAACTCCAAACCGGTACACTTGTAACAAATTTACCCCGATCGACCGTAAAAAACCATAAAAATTGGTATATTTATGATAAATTTACCCAAAACTAATTTATTTGACCACAAAAAACCTAAATTGGTAAATTTATGATATATCAGTCAAATGCCACATGTCATTTAACTTAATAATTTAACAATAAAATTTAACGAAAACTAACATAAGCTAAATTTGTCACAAATATACCAATTTACGGTAAATTTATCAAATGTATATCAGTTTGAGATTTTTTATGGTCAAAAAAATATTTTAAGGTAAATTTATCACATTAGTACCAGATTAGGAATTTTCAGGATATTAATTGTTTTTTTATAAAGGCGTTAGGCGATCCACGTGAAGGAACTGTTAAATTTTGGCCGGAAAGTAAAGCAAAAGAGAACGTATGCAAAAGCGGGTTGATCTACGAGTCGCCATGGATCCTTTCCATCGACTTTTCCTGGACCCAATCTGCAAGCGAGTACAATATTTAGCTAAGTCGCGCGCGTGCGGTGCGGATAATGTCTCCGCCCGCACCGCACGTATGGCGCGTGAGTAGTGAGCGAAGAGAGAGAGAGAGAGAGAGAGAGAGAGAAACGGACGCTGGGTCATGTCGACGAGAAAAGACAGTGGCGGTGGGCGGTGGGCGGTGGGCGGTGGACAGGAAAGGAGGATAAAGAGGAAAAGTAAAAGGTCGAAAAGGACTGGCTCCGCCAGAATTAACTTAAATTAAAATATTTTTGATGTTTACAGTGGAGCTCACGTTTCCATAAAGTGAAATACTGATATCGAGACCAAATTTACTGACTCTAAAATAAACCCACATTTTGATAAAGTTGGAAAATAAAAGGAAAATTAAAATGTTCACTAGAAGTACAAAAGTTCCCTCAGCAAGAGGCAATCGATTACTTTTTTTTTAACCTTGTCGGCCGATACAATTGTTTCGATATTGATCCTAATGAATTGTTATAACAAATCACATTGAAATCACGTTCTCGTCAAATTAAACTTTTATTACATAGCCTAACTAACCTCATAAATTATATCATGTCAAAATTCATGGTGTAAATAATCGAATGTGTCTCTTGCATATAATTAACGCAAGGAGTTTCATTCCTTGTTGGGGTATCTAAAAATTTGAATCCCACGTGTTTACAGATGGAACCTTTCCTTTCGGAATTTGTCAAAATCTTCAAGCAACGATTTTTGCATTTGATTAAATTATTACCTTTGCGTACAGAGTGAGCGAGGAACTAGCTTTTGGGGACAATTACTACTCGCCCCCAACAATTTTTGTGGATTTTCTAACTTGCCATCCAGATGTGTTGGTTAATCTTCTACTATTCAAAGTGGGCAGCCACGTAGAAAAAAGTCCTTTTGTTTTGATGGGCCTTAGCTATCCAAACTGATTTGCCTCTCTTGGAGAACGAATTTGAGATGGGCCAGCTTCCTCTTGCAATCTTCAATCCAGGCCCTCACGTCCCAAGGGCTTTGGTCAGCTTGCTTCCCTCTTCTCACGTTCCTTTTGGGGTTCCATCTCAATGTTCATCGCGAGTGCATTGTCAATAACTAGGCTTGATTCTGATCGGCGGGACTGGAAGATGTGGGCATTTCGTTCTTTCCGAATAAACTACAGTACCCCCGCGAGTTCCTCATTTGAATGTAGGTCTATGCTTGATTTAATGCATTGCCTGATCCATTGATCCATTCTGGTAATGTTCTAATTTGAAATTTGACTGTGTAGTCTCGAATCCGACCATATGGCTGCTGTCCAATGACAAAGGAGGAAGATGTGGTCTGTTGTTTCTGGAGCTTCGTGACATAAAGGGTACATGGGGTCAGCTAAGATTTTCCTCCTGAAGAGATACTCCCTTGTGGGTATGGTGTTTTGGTATACGCTCCACACAAAGAAATAAATTTTGGGGAGGGTCCAGACTTTCGTCCACTGTGTTCTGGGTGTCTGATAGGATGATGAGGCTTGGTCTGTTTGTTGCGGCCAGTTCGTTTGAGTATGGCCTATTACTTGCACTTTTAGCTGAGTTGATCCGACACTTGTTCCTAATCCATATCCGCATATCGTCTTTTGAAGTTCTGCCGGATATTTTTATGGTTAGATGTTCACAAACTTTGCTCAAGTTAATGAAAGTACTAGATGTACATAGAAGAGAGGAGTTAGACCAAAAAAAAAAAAAATGGAAAGTACTAGTATTTTCAAACAAAAAAAAAATTGCTGAAAATGTTAATGTAATTTTTGAAAGGATTTCGTATCACAACGTAAAGTTACGAAAACAAGTCAGCATTATATGCAATGAATTTTAATGAATTGTTATTTTTTTTTGGTAAAGTTAATGAATTGTTATTTTCAATTGAGTAAAATTGAATTATAGCTTACTACGTTTAAGTGAATAAGTTACACCGTACAAAACATTTTATTTTGTAAAAAAAAAAAAAGAGTAAATTGAATAATGAAAGGATAAAAATGAGATATGCGTCATATATAAAATAAATATATTTCTTGCTAATGTCAAATTTGCTTAACATAAACTCACAATGAATTGAATAGCTGAAAAACTGAAAAACATTATTTAGAAAATAGTGTGTATATGCACGCACGCCCGTCTATATATATTTTTTGCTGTTAAATTTCTAATACTCTAAATAAAGAATATTTCCTACAAGAAAATTTATTTTAGTAAGATAAAATTAAAATAAATTGGTTTACAATAGATCAAGAGATTAAAGATTCGAGAAACTCTTGAATTTTAACTGATTTGATGTAAGTAATTTAACTCAGTGTATATAGGAATTTCTTATCATGAATTCAATTTACAAAAGCTAAAGATATATGTTGTTAAGTCGGTAAACTATCAATAGTTTAATAGCCTAATTTGTTCAAGCGATTTCATTTAATGTAATATAGAAACATTATACTGAATAAAGAATTCGCTTAATTTGGAAAAGCATTGCATAAATTTAAAAAAACATAGACTATTTAAAACATAACAAATTGTGTTTTTTTGTCAATTTGAGGTTACAATAAAAGTAAATAATCAATGAATAAAAGTTGTATATTTATAACATGAATATATTGTTGTTTCACAGTCAAGTAGTTCTGAAATCGAAACGCGGACCCTTGGAGTGCTATAATTTTACAGAAATGGGCACTTAAGTACCATAACTTACGAAATGTATACTTAAATGCCAAAATCGGAGTAAAAGTGCCAATCTGGCCAAAATCTGGCCAAATTACATACGTGGCATTTTTCCGATGAAGTGAGTGTAAAACGGCACCGTTTGCACACTGACGTGGCCAAATAATATAAAAATGGTGTCGTTTTGGGCTGACGTGGTAAAAAATAATATAAAAAATAATTAAATTAAATTTAGTTAAAATATTTAAAATTAAAAAAAAAAAAGAATAAGAATAAGAAAATGGGGGCGGAAAGGCTAGCGACGGAGAGGGAGGGTCGGGCTGGGGTTGCCGGGCCCCGGTCTGGGGCCGACAGCAACCTCGGCCGACCGACGACGAGGATTGCAGCCCTCGCCTAAATTCGGTGAGGTCGGCGAGGGTCGGCAGCCTCGCCCGATCCGACCGGGGGGGGGGGAGGGGGAGGGGAAGCAGCCGGTGGCTAAGTGAGATAGCTAGTATAAGCACCTAGAGGGGGGTGAATAGGTGCACAAACAATTTATCGAGATACGGAAGCGATTCTTGGCAAATGATAGAAAGGAAGTTTACTATGATTAACGAAAATGAAGTACGATCAAAGTAAAGAGAGTAAGGAAGAGAAAATTGAACACATGGTTTATAGTGGTTCGGCTTATTCCAAGCCTACGTCCACTCTTCCGCACTGACAGCCCACCGGCTGGATTTCACTATGATCAAAAGAGAAGTTACAGCACAGCTTTGCCTTGATTCCACAAAGTGTAGATGTTCTACCACACCTCCTCAAGGTTTCTCACAAATATAGACTCTCTTTTGTATACAAGTATTCGCTCAAAGTGATTGTCTAAACAAAAAGGAGCTTCAGACTTTGGAATTCTTCTATCGCGCACACCTCGAACAACTAAGACCGTCTTTCTTATATACTCCTTTATGCCATCATACCCGTTGGCACTTTCCAAAGGAATTCCTCCAATCTACCCGTTGGACGGAATCAATTAGGAAGATTGTTCGAGCTATTAAAGGAACGTGTCGATAGCCCATCAATCATGTTCGCCCATACAATCAGGATCTCGGTTTCCATAAGTAGAACCTTCCAAGAATATTTAGGCAATCATCGAATCTTCAATCATCGAATCAATCTCGATCAATCAAAGGATTTCGTTACGTCTTTTCCAGCCACGAGATCTTCTCCAGTTGATAAGGTTAAATCCTTGACGAAACATCCAGTTCAGGATAACCTTTCTTCAACGGATTAGAGACTGTCAATGAGGATAGACTTTGAGTCTTGAGTCTGGCTGTCCGGAGGTCTTCAGACTTTAAATAGCAGAGTCTGCAAGCCTTCAGACTAGACTAATGGAAACGTTTTGTCAGCTTCAAAACACTTCAAGAAGATTTCTCCAACAATCTCTCCCTTTTTGATGGTGACAAAACTTTCCTGCAGATTTGGATAACTTTGACCTGCAAAACATTTCTCAAACACATATGCATATCTTATAGAGATAAATGGCTAAATGAATAACACTGGAATTTGCAACCACAGAAAATAGGTTAGCGGAAAATAGGTTAGATTAGTATACGATAAAGCCATCCATAAGATATCAATAGTAGTTAATAAAAGCAGTCAAGTCCAAGTCTAGTTCAATTCTCATCCAGACACAAAGTCAAAGTCAAACAAAACAATCCAACAAATAGTCCACACGATTAAAAGTTTAACGATTGAAAGTTTGAAAGTTTGATCAAATCTTGCATCTCTCCCCCTTTTTGTCAGCATTAAAAAGGTTGAGATGAAGTCAAGATTGCTTGGGAATGCGGACAAGCTGGAAATCTTCCATAGACTGAACGATGCCTTCCAGCCTTTTCAAGTCTTCCTTCAGTTGTGCAATCTCCTCACCCTTGGCATTGGCCTGAATCTGAACAGAGAGGGCTTGGATCTTATCATTCAATGAACATGAAGAAACTTGACCCGCATTCTCGCAAGTTTTGAACCTCGCATCCCAAGGCATAAATTTGACCTCGCATCTCCAAGAGAATATCCATGATTCTGCGAAAATCTGCTGTATTATCGCCCGAGTACTTGCTTCGGCCCGATCGATGGAGTAAATGCGGACGATGGTAGATCAGCATAATCTCGCAGGTTTGGCGATGAAACTTCATGACCTTCTTCCGGAAACCGAGAGGCATAAACATCCTGGGTGCGGGTGAGCGGCCCGACTCCTTCACTTGCATCAGGATATGAAGACTTCCCTCCTTTCTCTTGATCTCCCCCTGTTTTCATGCCTACAGGTGGAGAAGAGAGTTCCTCAGGTTCTCCTTCTTCTCTTCTTTCTTCTTCAGGTCTTTCCTCCTCTGCTTCTTTTTCAGCTTCTCTTTCTTCTTCTTCCTTCTCCTTGCTTCCTTCTCCTCTGCTTCTTTTGTCATTTGTTCCGATTCTTTCTGTGGAACAGGACGACTTAAATTCTTCAAAGCCATTGCAGAGATGGTGATGTCTTCCTCATCATCTTCATCCTCAACGAGGAGAGCTCTTCTTCTCTTGGATGGAGCAACCATGGGCTCCTTCCCTTTTCTTTTAGCTGCAGAAGAGGTTTGATGAGTTTTGGCAGGAGTCTTCTCCTTGAATTTTTCCAACTCCTTTCTTAGTTCCTTTAGACGCATTTTGGTCACCATTTTCAGTCCTACCACCATATGATCGCATGGTCGAACACAAAATATTTGCGGAGGCTGAATATTCAGATGTCTGAATAACTTCGTAACAAGGCTTGGGTAAGGGAGTTGACCTCTGTCCTTCATCATTCCTCTATACATGTGAAACATAACAGTGTGAGGGAGAGAAAACTTTTTCCCAAAGAGGATGGCATACATCAGCTTTGCCTCTGAACTTGAAACATCAGTTTTGGAAGTTGATTTCGGTCGGAGGCAATTAATCACAATCTTGTGAAGCAAGATGTTGAATGCACTCATCCTTAAGTAGGTGATCTTCTCATCTGTTCTCCGTCCTTCACCGGTTCAGTGTGGCCCGAGCAATGGAAACTTTAATTGGTTGATATCTTCCTCTTTCAACTCCTAACACATCGCCAAAGATATTCATATCCACAACATAGTCTTGGTCTTTAACGCTGAAAGAGAATCTATTCGCATCCAAAAAGCTAAGATTTGAATAGAAATATGATTAATCCAAACATAGGCCTCGGTAGAGTCGAGCGAGAACTTTTCAAGTTGAAGATAATCGAACTTTTCCCTCAAGTTCACATTCACAAAGCATCCAGAAAATCAAAATCCACACTCCTAGGGTTTATTACCCCATGCTTCAGCAATTTCGAGTACGAGATCCTTTTGTTCCTTCGATCTGAACAAATCTCCCATTTTTCCTTGATTTTCAACCGCAATACCCATTTTCGGTTGAAATAGGCTGTACAAATTGTCATCATCATTCCCATCTACAAGATTCGGCCCCCAGTCACGAGGATCACTTGGGATATTCGCAAGGGTTTCCTCAGCCACCCCTTTACGAGCAATTCCCAAACTTTCCATTTTTCGCAGAAAGATATATTCGTTCTTATATCCTTTGTCTTTAAGAAAATCATCAACATAGTTCAAAGGAGTACGAGTTCCTTTTAAGGCACGATATAGCTTGTAAATATAAGCGGGCTTTTGAACTCTTACAGGGTCTGCATCCTCGATGATTTCTTCCTGTTGTTAATGATCAACGCCTTGAGGACTAGATGGAGGAGAATGACGCTGCGAGAATGTTGTGGGCTCGGTTGCTGTTCGGGAGACACTTCTTCTTGGTAAGATCGAAGTGCGTAGGCCCCTCACTCATTCGCCGTGGTCCCCCGCTTGCGATTCTCGAAGACTTTCTTGAAGATGACATCTTTCTCGTTTTGGAAGATTCCTTACTTGACTTTCCCAAGAAAGATGACAACTTTTTGAAGATTAAACAAAGAAGACAAACGGGAATGGAGGATCGATGCTTTCTAGGGTTTTGAGAGTAAAGTGAAGAGGAATCAACGGTGCACGATCGGTTAAAAAGAGAGATAAACGAATTGTCACAAAAAAAATAAAAAGATGCCTTTTTTTTTTTAAATAAATGTCTTTTTCCGTGAAAATAGTCATTTTAAAAATAACTTCTTTTGGAAAAGGAAACGATGCAAAAATTACGCCGATTAAAGATAGCAATAAAACACGGTTACCAATCGTACCTTTTTAAGATAAGATTCGAGAGAGAGAGAAAGACTAACTTACGGTCGACGGTCGTACCAAGACTAACTTACGGTTAAAGTCTTGTATGTCCGAGTCGAAAGTCTTTAGACTTTGATCTCCTCATACCTCAAAATGTTGAGTGGAACGGATAGATTCAAATTGATTTTTCTCCAACGGCTTTGTGAATATATCCGCTAGTTGGTTCTTTGAGTCAACAAATTGAATTGAAACATCTCCATTTTGAACATGGTCTCTAATAAAGTGATGTCGAATCTCTATATGCTTCGCTCTTGAGTGTAGAATTGGATTTTTGGTGAGATTGATAGCGCTGGTGTTGTCGCAATTAATCTCCGTGCATGAGTCTTTAATTCCAAAGTCTCTCAGCTGTTGTTTCATCCACAGAATTTGCGAACAACAACTTCCGAGAGCTACATACTCGCTTTCTTTGTAGAGAGAGCTACGTACTTTGCTTTCTTGAAAACCAAGACATTGTCCGCCTCCAAGTAGTTGACAAGTACCCAAGGTGCTCTTTCTATCGACTCCGCATCCAGAAGGTCTGCGTCTCGAATATCCAAGAAGAGTAAAGTCTCCCCTTTTTGGATACCGAGACCAAAGCTTGAAGTTGATGAGATATATTTGATAATACGCTTTGCTACATTTAAATGAGATTCTTTTGGGTCGATTGAAATCAGCACGTATGCAAACACTAAACAAAATGTCAGGTCTAGAAGCAGTAAGATAAAGAAGAGATCCGATGATACTCTTGTACAGCTTTTGATCAACTTTCTTCCCTTCTTCATCTTTGTCTATCTTCAAGGAACTTGACATTGGTATGTCAGCCTTTTTGCAATTGTCCAGACCAAACTTTTTGACAAGATCATTTGCATACTTTTCTTGATGAATAAAAGTTCCTTCCTCCAATTGTTTTATTTGAAGTCCAAGAAAGAAGGTTAACTCACCCATCATGCTCATTTCAAATTCATCCTGCATAGTCTTAGAAAAATTCTTGCCTGAGACTTTCATTAGAGGATCCAAAGATAATATCATCGACATATATTTGAACAAGCAGAAAACTTTTGCTTTCTCTTTTAATAAAAAGAGTAGTGTCCACTTTACCTTTAACAAATCCATTTTGAATTAAAAACTTACTTAATCTGTCATACCAAGCTCGAGGTGCTTGCTTTAAGCCATATAAGGCCTTTTTGAGTCTGAATACTGAGTCTGGTTTCCTTGGGTCTTCAAACCCGGTGGTTGTTCCACATAGACTTCCTCATGGATGAATCCATTTAGGAAAGCACTTTTGACGTCCATTTGAAATAACCTGAAATTTTTATGACAAGCAAATGCAAGTAATAAACGAATTGCTTCTAACCTTGCTACCGGTGCATAAGTCTCGTCATAGTTGATCCCTTCTTCTTGTGTGTATCCTTTGGCCACGAGTCTTGCTTTGTTTCTTACGACTTTACCTTTCTCGTCCATCTTGCTTCGAAAACCCATTTAGCTCCAATAAGCGATTTATCTTTCGGTTTTGGAGTTAATTCCCAGACATCATTAATTTTGAATTGTCTCGAGTTCTTCTTGCATAGCTTCAATCCAGCTTTCATCGGATAAAGCTTCTTCTATGCTCTTGGGTTCTATTTCGAAATAAGAGCCACGGCACTAGACTCTTCTCGCCTTTTGGATCTTGTGTGTATTCCTTCATTGATGTCGCCAATAATAAGATCTTTGGGATGATTGGACTTATGTTTCCAGTTGCTGATTAATTGATGATCACTTCCTTCACTTGAATCTTCAACAGTTACTTGTTGCTGATCCTTCAAAATCTGAGCTGCTTCTTGAGATTTAGACTTTGTTGAGTTTGGAGCAGATTCAATCTCTTCAAGATGAGTCTGAATGGATTCATTTTGAATGGAATCTTGGAATTTGACATTCATTGATTCTTCCATAGTTTGAGTCTTCTTGTTGTAGACTCTGTATGTTTTACTTGTGGTTGAATATCCAAGGAAGATGCCTTCATCTGACTTTTCTTCAAACTTACCAACTCGATCAATTGCATTTTTCAATATGAAACATTTGCATCCGAAAACATGAAAATATGAAACAATTGGCTTCTTTTCTTTAAATAGTTCATAAGGGGGTTTTTTCTAAAATAGGCCTTAGAAAGACTCTATTGATAATATAACATGATGTTGAAACTGCTTCAGCCCAAAATCGTAAAGAGATATTGCTTTCAATTAAAAGAGTTCTAGCCATTTCTTGAAGAGATCTATTCTTCCTTTCCACGACTCCGTTTTGCTCTGGAGTATATGGAGAGGAGAACAAATGTTGAAAACCAGATTCATCACAAAATTTTGCAAAGTCTTGATTTTCAAATTCACCTCCATGGTCTGTTTTTATACTTGAAATGACATACCATTTTTCATTTTGAACCTTCTTAGCAAATTTTTCAAAGTAAGAGAAAGTTTCGACTTACTTGCCGAGAAATATACCCAAGTAAATCGTGAGTAGTCATCCACAATTACTAGGCAATATTTCTTACCTCCAATGCTCGTGTTCTTGTTGGTCCGAAGAGATCCATATGCAAGAGCTGCAGTACACGGTTAGTGGAAACTTGATTTATTGGTTTAAAGGAATTTCTTACCTGTTTTCCCAATATACATGGTGTACATAGATCGGACTTTTGATATGATAAATTGGGTAGACCACGAACAAGCTTCTTTTGCTGAGATTTTGGCTATCCGCTTCATGTTGATATGCCCAAGCTTTTGTGCCATAAGTTCGCTTCGTCTTGGATTGAGATTAGACATTGCGATTCATCTGGTTTCACGTCCAAGAGGTAGATATTCCCATGTCTTCGACCCATGAATGACTCGAGTAGAGTCTTTCGGTTCCTGAACAAATACCCTCTTGAAAGTTGATTCTAAAACCGGCATCACAAAGGCTGACCGATGCGAGCAGATTGTAATTGAGCTCTTCAACTAAAGAAACATTGCTTATTGTGAGGTTCCCAATCTTTACAGTTCCAACTCCCACTATTTTTCCTTTGCTGTTTCCTCCAAATAAGACTTTTCCACCATTCACTTGAACGAGCTTTATGAAGTAATTTGAATCTCCTGTCATGTATCTAGAGCATTCACTATCCAGATACCATTTCACTTTTTTCTTGATAGTGACCTGCATTCAAAAGGAAACTCAAGCTTTCTTTGGTACCCATATTTTCTTGGGTCCTTTTGAGTTAGTCTGATATACGGTTTTTTCCCAGACTTTATTGACGGGTCTCCAAACCATAGGACATTCTTTCTCAAAATGATCTGCACTATTGCATTTTGAACATCTAAGAGCATTGCGACCTCTTTGGTTTTACAAAGTTCCTTTCAAAATGATTTTTGTAAGCGTTTCTTGTGGGTCTTTGTTTGATTCTTTCTTTTACTTTAGGAAAATCAATTAAAGGAATGGTTTCAGCAGTCATTCCCAATCCAGATTTATTGAAATAAGGTCTTTGAGCAGAAAGTATTTTCTCCAGTTTTCAGAACCTAAAGAAAATCTTTTGGAAATATTTGAAATATCATTTTTCAAGAATGCATTTTCTTTTAAAAGATTATTTTCACTTTCTTTGAGAGAAGAAACATTCTGGTCTAAGCATTTCACTTTTTCCTCCAAAGCATTCTCTTGTTGTTTTAAAGCAGAATTTTCTTTTTTGAGTTCGGAAATTCTTTTAAGAGAAGTCTTAAGACTAAAACATAATTCATCAATGTATTTTGAAACTTTAATAGGGATTTTAAAGTTACTTACCTCGAATTCACTTTCGAATGCGAATCGGTCTCGGAGTTTGATTCGAATCCGATTGTGCCATTAGACATATGTTGGCATAATCATCACCACTATCTTCGCACTCTGTATCACTCCGGGTTTCAGCTTTGAGAGCTTTTCGATATCTTTCAGTTTTCCTTTCTTCTTCCTTAGAAGAGGACAGTTGGGTCGATGTGTCCCTTTTTCTTACATTTAAAGCAGACTACATCTTTGTTTGATTCTTCATCTTCAGCAGACTTGGTCATTTGCTTTTGAAAACTTTGTTTCTTTGCATTGAATCTTCTTCCTTTTTTGTTCAGCTTTCTTAATCTTCTTATCATAAGAGCAAGTTCTTCATCATCCATGTCGTCTTCAGAATCTATTAGATCATAATCATCATTAGATTTTAATGCAATAGATTTCTTACCTTTAGGGTCTTCGTCTTCATTGATTCGTTCCACTTCATAGGATTGAAGAGTCCCAACCAACTCATCGACAGACAGTGGCATGATTCTTTGGGTCTCCCTGATTGAGGTCTTTATGTGATTCCAATCCTTGGAGAGTCCACGCAGTAACTTGTTTACTTTCATGGGATCAGAAATTGGTTGGCCTTGATTTTCAAGACCATTCACGATATACGTAAAACGACTAAACATGTCGGTTATAGATTCTCTGGTTTCATTCGAAGGCTTCGTATTGACCGAGAAGAATGTTGATTCTTGTCTCTTTCACTCAATCGGTTCCTTCATAAGTAATGTGTAATCTATCCCATACTTCTTTGGCTGTATCACAAGAAGATATTATGTTATATTCAGTAGGTGATAAAGCACAATATAAAGAATAAATTGCTTTTGCATCAAGAGCTTGTCTCTTGATTATCTCTTCTGAGTCATTTCGCTAGACTCAACAGAGTCTTTTCCTCTTTCTGAGACAGGAGCAGCTTTGGGAACGATTCCTTTTTCTACAACGTCCCATTCCAGAGGATCCTTTGATCTTAAGAACGCCTTCATCTTGTTTTTCCATATGTTGTAGTCCTTTCCATCAAAGTAAGACGGTCTCGTGTTGCTTTGCCCTTCTATCAGCCCTGGAGCCAACATACTAGCCATGGATCTTTTACTCTGAAGTAAAACACTTCAAACAAAGTGAGCACACGAGCTCTTATACCAATTGAGATAGCTAGTATAAGCACCTAGAGGGGGGTGAATAGGTGCACAAACAATTTATCGAGATACGGAAGCGATTCTTGGCAAATGATAGAAATGAAGTTTACTATGATTAACGAAAATGAAGTACGATCAAAGTAAAGAGAGTAAGGAAGAGAAAATTGAACACAGGGTTTATAGTGGTTCGGCTTATTCCAAGCCTACATCCACTCTTCCGCACTGACAGCCCACCGGCTAGATTTCACTATGATCAAAAGAGAAGTTACAGCACAGCTTTGCATTGATTCCACAGTGTAGATGTTCTACCACACCTCCTCAAGGTTTCTCACAAATATAGACTCTCTTTTGTATACAAGTATTCGCTCAAAGTGATTGTCTAAACAAAAAGGAGCTTCAGACTTTGGAATTCTTCTATCGCGCACACCTCGAACAACTAAGACCGTCTTCCTTATATACTCCTTTATGCCATCATACCCGTTGGCACTTTCCAAAGGAATTCCTCCAATCTACCCGTTGGACGGAATCAATTAGGAAGATTGTTCGAGCTATTAAAGGAACGTGTCGATAGCCCATCAATCATGTTCGCCCATACAATCAGGATCTCGGTTTCCATAAGTAGAACCTTCCAAGAATATTTAGGCAATCATCGAATCTTCAATCATCGAATCAATCTCGATCAATCAAAGGATTATGTTACGTCTTTTCCAGCCACGAGATCTTCTCCAGTTGATAAGGTTAAATCCTTGACGAAACATCCAGTTCTGGATAACCTTTCTTCAACGGATTAGAGACTGTCAATGAGGATAGACTTTGAGTCTTGAGTCTGGCTGTCCGGAGGTCTTCAGACTTTAAATAGCGCAGTCCGCAAGCCTTGAGACTAGGCGATGGAAACATTTTGTCGCTTCAAAACACTTCAAGAAGATTTCTCCAACACTAAGGAGGAGGAAGAAAGGGGGGAAGGGGGAAGAGGGAGGTAGGCGGCGAGGGTGGGGCCACCGGCCCTCGCCTAGGCTCGGTGGCCCGGCCGATCCTCCCCCGCCTTCCGACAACGGCGAGGGAGGCGGCGACGGCGAGGGCTCGGCCCTCGGTCGCGGTGCCTTCCTCCTCCTCCGTTTCCGTTTTTTTTTTTTTTTTAATATAAATTATATTATTATTTTGTTTTAAATTAAATTAAATTTATTTTTATATTATATTAAAATTCAAATTATGCCAAAACGACATCATTTTGGCCGATTTAAGGGTTCTATTTTGGCCAACACCTGAAACAAAGTCATTTTGGGTGAATTAGAGCTAACTTAGCTCTCCAATGAGCCACCTCGATGAGAAATATTAATATTTAAATGCCACGTATGATTTCCAGCTGGTTTCGCCGGAGGTGACACTCAGTGTCCCATTTTTCTTCAAATATTGCACTTAAGTATACCTTTCGTAAGTTATGGTACTTAAATGTCCCTTTGGGCAAAATTATGGCATTTGTAATATTCTTTTCTCTTCTGAAATCCATTTACAAGAAATTTACAATGAATTCATAGAGTCAAAAGACTTAAGAACTAAAAATAATTCGACACGTCACAGTATAATTCATAGAAATTCATATAAATACGAAGTAGATTTATTTTTCATCAAAAGAAAATTTCATTCATTTGCCATAATCAAACATGAGGGGAATATGGAAAACTTCCAAGCAAAACAAATCCTAAAAAAGCTTCAAAACAAAGCAAAATCCAGAAGATAAATATGCTCGTCCCAAAAGGCCAGATTTGTCATAACATTAAAAATCAATCGGTGATCGATCACTGAAAACCGTTAATGATGGGCATACACCAAGATTTTTACCTCCAGAAACTAGTCTTGCAATATGTGCCTAAATTCAATGTCCTTAACACTATCACTGTACGCATCTAAGAAACTCTTAGATTTAGATCTATAGCTAAATCAAAAGAGAAAAGCTTTCACCGAATCTCGGAGAAGTCACAGAACCACGTTCGAGCCATCTTGCTGGCTGGACTAGTGACAATGTTCTTACGAAATTTTCAGCTGCAAGTAGATTTATTCATCACGATGATTGAAGAAAAGCAACATCAACAAGCGAAAAAAGATGCCAAACAAGATGAAAAAAACTCCCATATTAGATTGGAAGAGAAAAAAAAAGGAAATCAAAGCCTAAAAAGAAAAGCAGAGCAAAGTTGGATCTTAGCTTCATAAATTAAAGTTGAGAGCCCACGGATGAAGTTTTTTTTAGGGAGGGTTTCTTTGGGAAAGAGAGTTTGCCGACGGAGAGATTAGGTTTTTGAAAGAGAGCTCACAATAAAGATCTTTGTTCAATTGCCGCAAACAAAGTAGAATTGAAAAGGGGATAATAGCATAAATAGTTGCTGAATTTTGGTTCAATGTATTGATTTTTAATTTGCCAATGTAGTCAATAAACTTTGGCTCAATGTGTAATACCTTCAACTTTTAATTAGTTCAATATAGTCCCTGAACTATTGTTAAGGTTCTTTGTAGTCCTTCTGTTTGTGTCATTTTCACATAATTTAGGTATTAAAATAAATATTTATCAATAGTTCATGGATCACATTAAATAAATTAAAAATTTATAATGAAATTGCACGTTGGGTCAAAATTCAAGGAGTATATTGAACAAATTAAAGTTTCAAGAACGACGTTGCACATTGGACCTTAGTTTGGGGACCATTGGTGTCATTTTCCCATTAAAAAAGACATGTGGTATTAGAAAAAAAATCAACTGCTAACTTTAAAGTGAATTTAGTTTAATAGCATGCTGCATTAGATTATTGAAATAAACAAAGAAATCACTCAATTTAAACAATAACAACATTAGTCAGTTTTAGATATCTTAAATGTGGGTTATTTTAATTCTCGGTAATTTAATATTATACACAATTTCAAATAGTTTTGGAAATTAGTGATTTACTGTGTTATTATTCATGTGTTTACTCTTACTTTTGACATCCATTTATCATCAAATAAGGATCATAAAAATAGTTCTGACTTTTAACTTAGTCATTAAAAAATTGAGCTAAAGAATATAGCACCAACAAAGATGTCCGTATTCTAAATAAAAACAAACTGAACAAGATGCTGATATGTTCTAAACTCAACTTTTCTAATGTTTCTATCGTGTATGCATTCTTTCTAAATTTTAATTGTAAAAACTTTCATGTTGCTACATTTAACTTTAAGCATTTTCAATTTTTTAAATGTGGGACTTTACAAAAAAAAACAAATTAGTATTTATCCACATACATAGGTCCAACGGACTTGTAGAAATAACGTAAGTCGCAACATTAGTGGTATCATAAGTGACAATAGTTATGCTAACACAGATAAAAATAACATTAAAAAATTGTCAAGACATATTGACAAAATACATATATCAACAATTGGAAGATAGTTTATATAATGCTCGCCACATGAGAATTCACTTTACCTTCATACCTACACTTGACACACTTTTGCCATTTTTGACACTGGAATTTCATCAACAAGTTCATCATGCATCTTCCAAAGAAATCATTTCAGGAATCAAGGTAAGGGCAGGAGGTGACCCCTATGAAAAACAGTCAATTTATATGACCCTACATTCCTTGTTCTCGCCGTGTTCCTTTTGTAAGTGTATTGTGTAAGCGTGATAGTTCATCAATAGCTACGGTTCATTTTGTGTAGGCCACCCATGCATCTTGTGAAGATTAGCGATCTAATTGTGCCAATATTGATGCAACTCGACCCCTCATTGAAAACGCCTATGTTACATCGTTTTACACCCATTTTTTCCATTGTGTTTCTTCGACACTTTAAGCTTGGGACATCGTAGTATTAGAGTCTTGGGCCCGACAGCTAAAATTTCGGTCAATGGCAACTCCTCTCGACTGCCCTGGTTCAAACTTGGTCTCAAACTCCTCTCCCGCAATTTTGGCCTGACTTTCCTTGATCAATTGAAGGCTTCAAAGAAACTGGAAAATTGCAAATCAGTTCTTTACGACGAGCATCTTCAAGTGTGTATTCCAATGATATATGTCATGTGCGCTAGCTCGAAGTGTAGCTTCTCGGGTTTGCCATTTCCCAAGCTGACGGCAGCTGATCCAACATCAGGCCCCTGGGCGAAAACCGGTAATGTATGGCCTCCAAAAGTAGGTTTATCAATGTCCATTGGGAGTGAAACTTTTATGCAAGCTACGTTGATGTGTTGAATATCTCCCATCAAAATTCCAGCCCAATCAAATGAACCACGAGCGCGCGCTTGCTGTTTCCGCGCAACTGTGCATTCTGTCACAAGTTGCACATCTTCAACTTTCAACCCTCTAATCACCCACCACATTTTCACACCATAAGCATCGTAGAACCGGCCATCCTTTAGTCCAAATTAGGCTAGAAATTGAGCTAAAAAGAACTGAAAAAGAACTAGAGAAAGAGAGACAATACCAAGTGGTGTTCAACTGGAACTTTCTCTCCCTCTGTGTAGTGCAACCATCTCTTACAGGGGTCAGTTGCGTATGGGAGTTAAGCCTTAAAAAGGAAGTGCATGTGGCTGTCGGTGGCCAAAAGTCAAGGGGCTTCCATAGATAGTTTTAGCGAAGAGAAACGACCAGACTTTGCTGAAAATTTGCAATAAAAGGCAGTTTTTTGTTGAAAAGATCAGAGCTGCAGCAGGGTAATAAGGTAAGAAATGCAGAGGAAAATGAAGGGGTAACCGAGTGAGATACCAGGTAGAAGGGAGCTCTTGGATTTTGGCCGGGGGCTTTCACAGAGAATGAAAGAACGAAAAGAAGAGAGCAAAGTGAGGACAAACCAGACCAAAAAGATCCTCTAGAGCTTGAAGGTGAAAATTGGAGAGCAGGGTGAGGGCAAACTGTGGCCAACGTAGAGAGCAAAGTGAGGACAAACCAGACCAGAAAACCAATTTCGTCCCGAAGAGTTCCATAGTGACATGTCTGATGGTTTTTATTAGTGATGGGCTTAAGGCCCGTCCGCCCATGTTGGGCCTAAAAGCCCGGCCCACAAGAGTAGGGCCCATGGATGAAGGGGCACGATTAATTGTTTTTTGGAGGGACATATATAAGGGAGAAGAGAGAGGGAGAACGTACCTTTTGGCATTAACGTATGTACGTCTCTTTCTCTTTCCAACGCTCTCTCTCTCTGAAATAGAAGAAACAGTAAGCACAAGGCAACTTTCTTCTCCCCTTCCAAGCGAATTGTCGTCATCGGATCGAACAGGGACAAATTCTCTTCCTCTTATCGGCGTCGGTGTCTAATCTGTGGCTAACAAGGTACGCTCGAATCCGTGGTGTGCTTTAGGATCGGTGATACATGATTTTCCCGGGCTTGTCTTCCGCATTCGTTTTAGGGGTTCGATTAAGTGTCGAATCCGCTTTTCGGGGATCCGTTAATCCCAACATTGGTATCAGAGCCCTAGTTCATGTTTTCCCGACCCCTTTCATGTTTTTTGATTGAATTTTCGCGAAAATTTTCGGCCGACACGGATCGGGGCACAAAATCCCGACACCCGAGCGCTGTTCGTCCATTTTTTCGAGTTTCTGTGACTCGAAATCGATTTCTGAAGGCATAGGGTGAAAGGGCTCGTCGAGAAGAGTCCGTCGACGGGTCGTGCGCCGCCGGGCGACGCCGGACGCGCGGCCAGAAGCCGCTACGCGTGGGCAAGACACGCCGGCGCCAGTCTTGGCTCGCCCGGCCCGCGTGCGGCACACGCGCCGGTCGGCGAACCGGCACATGCGCGCCGCCGGCGGCGAACGGCACGCACCGGTCGGCGAACCGACCCGTCTTGGCGTCAGCATGAGCGTCACCCAACGGTCGGTAACCGCTGGGATGACGTCAGTGCCGACGACGGTTGGCCGAGCGGTCACTGGCCGGCGACCCGACTCGACCCGACCCGCGGACGCGGCACGCGCGCAACACGTGCCCGCTGACGGCTGCGTGACGTCAGCCCGCGCACGCGAGCGGCACGTGCGGTCGATTCGTCCTACCCGGCCCGACCGGCCCGACCGGTCCGACGACCGACGACCTGACCGTTGACCGTTGACCCGTTGACCGTTGACCCAAAAAAAAAAGGGGAAAAGAATATGTTTCTTTTTCAATTAAGTTTATGTGGATTATATGTAATCCCTTATTTGTTCTGCATTTGTTGCACGAACTATGCCTCCTCTCAGGTTGCGCACACCTATTCGCGCAGTTACCGATGAATAAAAGGAAAGGCTTTCTAAGCTTATAGCTGAGTTGACTGATCATCAATGGGAGAGTGGTGACTTAATTGATCATATCCTTGAAGTCATCGGGAAAATTCAAAAGGTCATATGGAATGGTCGTCCCATGCCATAGTCAGAAATGGTGCGATTTTCATGAACACTCTTCCCACCGAATGGCAAGAAGTGTTTAATCGCATATGGGATGTCAACGGAGCTGCTTCATATAAGAAAATTGTGATGGATTTTGTAAATGAATATTACTGCATTGTTACAAGGGAAAAGATCAAGAAATTGAACAAAAGAGGATCTTTCCCAGTTCGTGTGCTAGCTTGGTGTTAGATGTATTGACTGTTTTTTGTTAAGTGTGCTTTGTGGACATCTTATGTAATGTTTAACTACCTGATTGTTGTTGAAGTAGCAACCTATATGTTAGTTGTATTATGTGAAAGCATTACTGTTTTATCGGATGTCAATTATCTATTGCTTTCTGTTATTGCTTTGGTTCTTTGTGGGTAGTTAGTCGTGGGTAGTTATAGAAGTTTTTGTAACTTCATAGAATTTATTTTGCATATGACAATCATATTAATGATAGTTTTAAGTTAGGATTTTTTGGAGGATGATTGGAAACGTAGTGACCTTTTGATTCTAAAACCTTGCTTAAAATTGTTCATTAATATGATGGGTCTCATGCAAAAGGGATGCATAAATGATAGGCATTAATAATTCGTGCATATATGCGATGTGTTCGGATCAATGGCTTCAGCCACGAAGAGCATAGTTGCCGAGCTGAACAAAGGTGAAAAGCTCAATGGTGACAACTATGAGATATGGCACATGAAAATCAATATGTCTTTGGAAGAGCAAGAGGCACTTGAAGCTCTTAACCCGACCATGGTAGAACCCGAAGAAGGAAACACTTTGCGCAGCACAAAAGAGATAAGGAAGCATTTGCTGCATGGAAAAGAAAGAACTCTCTTGCTCGCATCACTTTGCTGAGCAGCATGGAAAATGACGTCATGCGAGAGTTTAGGCGTTTTGACAATGCCAAGGAAATGTGGGAGGCATTGGCAGCTAGATTTGGTCATACTTCGGTGACGGGCGAGACAGCTCACTATTAGGTTTGACTCTTACAAGAAGCCTCATGGTCGAGACCATGAAGCAACATCTTAGAAAGATGTCAAACATGATAAATGAGCTGAAAGATGCTGGCCATGTCCTCACCGATGAGCAGCAAGTGCAAGCGGTGATTCGTTCCTTGCCTCGAGTTGGGAGCATATGAAGGTGCACGACCCATAATGAAAATATCAAAACTTTTGAGGATGCGGTGCGCCATCTTGAGCTGGAAGAGGACCGCCTCTTGGCGGCTAAGCCGGATGCTGAACTCTATCATGCTAGTTTTAGCTCACATGGAGCTTCGAGCTCCAAGCGCAAACGCCCTAACTTGGTTTGATAAAGGGAAAGGCAAGGAAGCAGGTCCTTCGGGGAAGAAACCCAAGTTTAACCAACATGAAAGAGGAAAGCGTCCTCGCATGAAAAAGCTTGCAAGGGTGAAATGCTACAAGCGTGACAAGAAGGGTCACTATGCTCGCGGATGTCGTGAGCCAAAGAAGGTATGCACCCCTTGTACTTTTCAGAACTTTGCTTTTGTGTCGAGTTATGTGTTCTTAACTGAGTCTAATCCTTTGTGGACTGTGGATTCTGGAGCGACAGACTATGTAGCGAAGGATAGAGGATCCTTCGTGGAATTCCGACGAGTACCAACTGGAACTAAGTGGATCTATGTGGGAAGCAACTCGAGCTGAAGTGAAAGGAATTGGCACATGCCAACGAATATGCGTGGTGGACGCACTTTGTTCCTACATGATGTGTTGTATGCTCCAGAGATTCGTCGGAATTTAGTGTCTGTTTTAGTGTTGGTTAAATTAGGTTTTAATATGAACTTCTATAATAGAGGTGTGGATTTGTTTTTGAATACAAATTACTATGGTTGTGGTTATTTTTCTGGATGGTTTCATTGTATTAGATATTGATTATGTTAATGCAAATGTTTGTTATTCCCTTCTCACGTCTCCTAATACATATGATAATGATGTGAATGTATGGCATGCTAGACTTGGTCACATTGGCCAATAGCGTATGAATAGACTAGCCAAAGAGGGCTTGTTGGGCAACATTGAAAAAGTCGATTTGTCCATATGTAAGCATTGCCTAGAAGGGAAAACGACAAGGAAACCATTTGGAAAAGGTAAAAGAGCTTAATTTCCTCTGCATATAATCCATTCTGATGTCTGTGGTCCAATGAATGTGAGAGGAATGCATGGAGCTGTTTATTTCATCACTTTTATAGATGATTATACTCGATTCGGATATGTCTATTTGATTTCTCATAAATCTGAAGCAATAAGTTGTTTCAAAGGTTTATGAACCTGGTAGAGAATCAATTAGACAAGAAAATAAAAGCATTGAGATCCGATCGAGGTCGAGAATATTTATCTGATGAGTTCAGAAAATTATGTGATGAAAAAGGAATAGAAAGACAGTTGTCTATTCCATATACTCCTCAACAAAATGGTGTTGCGGAGAGAAGAAACATAACCCTATTGGAAATGGTTAGGTCCATGATGGCGCATGCTAACTTACCTATTACCTTTTGAAGTGATGCGTTGTTAACTGCTGTCTATATACTTAACCGTGTGCCTTCTAAATCAGTTACTTCCACTCCATATGAGTTATGGACAGGTAGAAAACCGGACTTAAGTTTTCTTAAGCCATGGGGTTGTGCTGCCTATACACATGAGTCCTCTCACAAGTTTGGGAAATTGGGTCCCAGAGGAAAGAAGAGTATTTTCATAAGATACTCGGAACACTCGAAAGGGTATGTGTTCATAGGTGAGCAGGAAAGTGGTAGTATAACTGAATTTGAATCACGGGATGTCACATTCTTAGATGATGAGTTTCCTAAGAAGGTCGAAATAGGGGAAGATTACTCCTTATTTGAAACCTTGGATCAAGATAATGATCTTAGAGGAGTTCGTCCAAGTGGGAGTAATATGAGAAGTGATGAATTGAATTCAAATCATTCTCAATTGCAACCACATGATGAGACGACATCATCATTACCTAATCCAAGTGGGAGCATGATGGGGAATGATGTGCAAAGTGTACAATCTCCCATACGGCGAACAAGTCGCCAAAGTATTCCCCGTCAACGTTTTGACATTGAAGGGAAACTTTTATGGTTGCTCCACAAGATGAGGATGAGCCAAGAAATATTAATGAGGCTCGAATTGCCCCAAGAAGGAAAAATGGATTCATGCAATGGAAGAGGAAATGGAGTCAATGAAATCAAACCAAGTCTAGGAACTGGTTGATCTTCCAAAACGACGAGCTATTGGGAACAAGTGGGTTCTCAAAATAAAGCGAAAGGCTGATGGCTCGATAGAAATGCATAAGGCTCACCTTGTGGCGAAGGGGTATAATCAACAGGAAGGAATTGATTATGAAGATACATTTTCTCTTGTAGTGAGATTTACCTCGATTCGCATTATTCTGGCAATAGTAGCTAGTATGGATCTTGAGTTACATCATATGGATGTAAAGACTGCTTTCCTCAATGGAGAATTAGAGGAAGAAATATATATAGAACAACCTGCTGGTTTCATAGTGAAAGGCCAAGAAGAAAAGGTATATCGACTTTTGAGATCGATATATGGCCTCAAGCAGTCATCGAGACAATGGTATATACGTTTTCATAATGCCGTAATGGCATATGATTTTACAATGATTGATGAGGATCATTGTGTATATATCAAAAGATCCAAGGATCATTTTGTGATCATATCATTATATGTTGATGATATACTAATTGCCGAAGTAATATGGAGTTTGTTCATACTTTTGTCAAGAGTTGGTTGTCTTCCAACTTTGAGATGAAAGATATGAGTGAAGCTGCATACATTCTTGGAGTTAAGATTTTAAGAGATCGTTCGAAGAGATCGTTATCTCTTTCGCAAGAAACATATATAAACAAGGTTCTTGAACGATTTCGTATGCAAGATTGTAAACCCATAAACACTCCTATTGCAAAAGGTGAAGGATTGAGTCGTAGACTGTGTCCAATGACTCCACAAGAGAAGGAACAAATGAAACATGTTCCTTATGCTAGTGTTGTTGGGAGCTTGATGTACGCTATGATGTGTACACGACCCGACATATGTTTTGCAGTTGGAATGGTGAGTAGATACCAATCCAATCTAGGTCCAGCACATTGGAAAGCCGTTAAGAGAATACTAAGGTATCTGAAGGGAACTGCTGATTTCAAGTTGAATTACCAAGGAAAGGATCTGCGACTTGAAGGCTATTCAAATGCTGATTGGGGAGGAGATTTAGATGAAAGAAAATCTACCTCAGGATTTGCTTTCTTACTGAACAATGGCGCCATATCATGGAGTAGTAAGAAGCAAACGTGTATAGCCTTATCCACGATGGAAGCTGAGTTCGTGGCATTATCAGCAGTAGTACAAGAAGGAGTTTGGCTTAAGAGATTTTTGGATCATTTAGGTGTTATTGAGAAAGCTGCAAATCCATTATTGGTTAACTGTGATAGCCAAGTAGCTATAGCGTACACCAAAGATCCAAAATATCATGGCAAGACCAAACATATAGATACCAAGTATAACTTTGTCAAAGATATGGTTGCACGAAAGGATGTGAACTTACGGTACATATCTACGCATAGAATGGTAGCAGATCCTATGACAAAACCAATACCTAGAGATATGTTTTGTGGTCATGTAAAATCTCTAGGATTGCGTAGAGTCTGATGTACTGAATTGTAATTTCCCTGAGTTGTTCACATTTATGAATTTTTGTTTTTTCATTTATTAATGCCTATGAATCTTTGTTTGATCTTTATGCATCTTAATGCTCAGTGCATTACTTTAAGTTGAGAAAGTATGTCGGACAGATAAAAGATTAGCTCACTCACACGGGTAATCGCCTCTATTTACTGTGTGATAAATAGAGATGAGACTGTTTTTAAGCTTATTATCTAGGTGATAATCGAGAGCTCAAGCTTAAAATACGTATGTTGCCTTAACTGAGTGTTAAGATGATGACATAATACTTACTATGTCCAAAAGTAAAATATCCCACATATTTTACTTTATCTGTCTAAGATGCCAGATGTGAGTTCTGATGAATTTTGTAAATGAGTAGATACGTGAACTCAAATTAGACATTGGGTATGTCCGAACTATCATCTGTACGGTATTGAAAGGTGTAGACATACGCTCCATGGAAAATGAGTTAATACCGTAATACGTATTTCATACTACGTATGCATGAGCCGACCAATAAGAGTGGCAAAAAGTTTGATCTCAACTTTTATGACGTGTGAGACTCTTGAGGAAAAAAGTTCCTCAATTTTAGTGCCCTCATGACTTTTACTTATTCTCGAGATTTCTATTTAGTGTTTGCTATCTTAGGATGTTGCCAATGGTCATGAGTTGATTCGATCTAATGGGACATTTCTAGAAAAGCAAGCTGAACTGAAATTGAGAGTTTGAAGGAAAGAGAAAGATCGATTTTGGGGAATCACATTATAGTTTTGTATTTACTGGTCGACCAATTATGACTGTCTTTGTGATAATTATAATTGTGAATACAATATATGTATCATTTTTTAAAAGAGATCAAGATAGATATAAATGTGATCGATTGATCTAGGGTACTGCATACTAAATCTACTCAGATTGTGACGCCCATTATGAGCTGCTATATATTCCTAATAGATGTATAGCAACGAGCTCTCAAAGTATGTTGGTCGCACGGATTATTCACCGGTATGAATGTTGAAGAGAGGTAAAGAGAATTCTGTTCGGCCCACCATGTGCGAGTGGGAGATGATGGTTTTTATTAGTGATGGGCTTAAGGCCCGTCCGCCCATGTTGGGCCTAAAAGCCCGGCTCACAAGAGTAGGGCCCATGGATGAAGGGGCACGATTAATTATTTTTTGGAAGGACATATATAAGGGAGGAGAGAGAGGGAGAACGTACCTTTTGGCATTAACGTACGTACGTCTCCCTCTCTTTCCAACGCTCTCTCTCTCTCTCAAATAGAAGAAACAGTAAGCACAAGGCAACTTTCTTCTCCCATTCCAAGCGAATTGTCGTCATCGGATAGAACAGGGACAAATTATCTTCCTCTTATCGGCGTCAGTATCTAATTTGTGGCTAACAAGGTACGCTCGAATCCGTGGTGTGCTTTAGGATCGGTGATACGTGATTTTCCCGGGCTTGTCTTCCGCATTTGTTTTAGGGGTTCGATTTAGTGTCGAATCCGCTTTTTGGGGATCCGTTAATCCCAACAATGTATAAAAAAAAAAAAATGGAAAGTTCACAACCTTCGAGCCAAAACTAGCCAAAACCTTCGACGAGAGAGTTAAAGTAGACTCAAATATCTTTCAAACTATAAGTTGCACGTTCTAAATGGAGATCAGGGAGGCCTCCTAGAGCCCTGAAAAACACCTTATTCCGCGGGTCCGGGCAAAAAGTGTGAATTTTTCGCCGGTGTTGGGAGGGTGGCCGTGAGACGGGGAAAGAGCGACATTTTGAGAAAAATGGAGGAATATCGAAGTAAAAAAAATTTATAGTTAAACTAGGATACATATAGTTGGAGAAGGTATTAAAGGAGCAGATACAACCACTAGGAGTCAAGTTTAGGGTATTGACTCAGCTTTCAGGAGATATCGAAGGAAACAATTTGTTTAAAAATGAATGAAAGAGGGCCGCGAGCCAGTGGTGCTTGCTGGGTATATGCATGACCGTTTGAATCCCTCTTTGTTGCAAATTTAAATGTGTGATTTGGTCTTGCAAGTTGATCCTTAGGTATTTTTCATTCATGAAGAGAGGCCTATAAGTTGTCACCCGCGTGTAACTGTCTTGAGCTTGTTGGTTTAGATGTACGTTCTAGGTGTTTGTTGAAATGCCTGCTGTCTTCGCAGTTCATACGCCCTGGACCGATCCAAAATGGGCCATGACTGGTCCACGCCTGGCCAGTGTGGATCATGCGGGTGGGCCACTTGGAGAGGTTGGTTTGAAGTATCTACTTGATCATTCTACGAGAAGTTTGTTGTGTTCGAAATTATACGTTACATGATTTCATTTGGGTTGAGTGGACTTTTCTTAGAGTCTTTTAATATATTATATATAAGGACGTCAATCTGGGCATGCACGGGTCTGGCCGTTCAGGGTTTAAACCCGCTTGCAGGAACAGTGTGACTTTGAAGGGGATTTTTAGCACGATTTGGTGATTTTGTGATCTTTTATTGAGTGTTTTATTCTCTCGGTCTGTATTTGTATAGCATTGTTTCTTATTTCTTCTTAAGATCATCTCCAGGTCGTGATTGAAGCACATAAACATGGCTCGGAGAAACTGTTCTGAGTATTTCAATGCACACCAAAAGTTTGATGAAATGCTCGATACAAGTTTCAAATCTTTTCTAATCAAGTTTCACTTTTGAAAAGGTTGATTCGAACTTGATTAATGTTGTATTCATGTTCTGAGTTGCTCCCTGTTCATTTAAATCAAGCATAGTTCAGTTCAATGAATTATTTTTTGAATAAAATTATATAAAAAATGAAAAGAATAATAAAAAATGAAAAATCTGAAATTTTCCAAAAATGTAGGATAGTGTTAAATTAGGGCAGAAATGAAAATTTTGGAACTTTCCTAGTTTTCTAAAGTCATATTTCTAATTTAGTTCTTTTTTGGGTGTTTTATGGATTAGAGTAATCATTTTTGTAAATAATTCATTTTGCATAGATTCGAATTTATTAGTTTAATTTCATACATTTAAATTAATTTCGCACACATTTAAATTCTCATTTACCTCACAAGGAATCCAGCTTTGGGGCTCTATAACAAGGACATGTATCTTCTTTGCTTGACAAGTATTAGGTTTTATTTCTCATGTTTTTACTTTAGGCGCTTTCAATAAATTGGGTGTTTAATTATCGCAAATTCAATACATTGTTTGTTCTTTTCTTCTCTAAAATGGTTAGGATAAGCTTAGTAGTAAACCCTTAAAAAACATTGCATGGACACGTAGTGACTTGAAAAACCTTTAGGACTTATAATTAATAAAAAGTTGTTTTGATCGGTCTGATGAACATGCCAAAGTTAGAGGTACCGTAAAGGCGCTAATTAAACTATTAGCAATCCTTGAGCCTAGCTAATCTTTAGTTACATGGGAAATAATAGAAGTTCTTATGTCTCACTTAGTTTCTAGCCGATCTCAAAAGGCTAATGGCAACTCTCGTTTCATGAAGAATCATTTAAGATTAATTCAAACTTAAAAAGAAATCCAAGGGTTTAGGAGAGCCCGTGCCTATTTGAGAGCCGTCGGCCTACCTTTTGGGCATTACCTTTAAACCTTTTTTCCTTTTCCAACCTTGATGAAAAATTTGGGAGGGTGGCGTTTGCCATGTGTCTCACATTTATTAAGTGGGAAAACTGTCTAAAAAGTATTGAATTTATTGCACTTTTGCCAATTTAGTCTTAAACTTTTTCACTTTTTACCGATTCAGTTTATTCGGCCAATTTTGATTGGAAATTATTGATGTGGACATCGGCGATGCCACATAGGACCGCCAGTGTTGACGTGGACAAATTTTAATAATCCTTTAATATTTTTTGAATTCTTATTATTTTTTTTATTTTTTTTTTTACTTTCTTATTTTCCTTTTGCTAGTGATTGGCTATCGGCCACAGGTGACGATCAGCCACTAGCCATGGTGGGCCGGTTGGCCTTGGCCAAGTGAGGCCTAGGTAGAGTTGGCCTCACTTAGGCTAGATCTAGCAAAGCTGGCCCTCGCCCAAGCTAGGGTGGTTGGCAGCCTCGCCGGGTGTCACCATGGCCAAGCCGATGCCCGGCAAGGTTGCCTTGGCTTGGGCGAGGGTTGGCCTTGCCTAGTTTGGGTGAGAGTCAGTCTCACTTGGCTTGGGCGAGGGCTCCCCTCATTGGGGCTCACCCTTGCCTGGCTATCACTTTTGGCTCGTGGCTGACCACTGGCCAAAGGAAAAGGAGAAAGCAAAAAGAAAAATTTAAGAATTTTTTAAAAATTATTAAAATATTATTAAAAATTATCAATGTCAACGTCAATAATCCTACGTAACACTATTGGCGTTCATGTTAGCAATTTTCAGCCAAAATTGGCCAAATGGACTCAATTGGCAAGAAGTGAAAATGTTTAGAATTGAATCGGCAAAATTATAATGGGTTTAGGACTTTTTGAACAATTTTCTCTTTATTGATTAGTATTGGTTTTATTGATTTGTAATGGTTAAACTCCATTTCTAGTTAAATTTAAGTTTCAAAAAAAAGGAGATCTAGATAAAATATCTATTACATTTTTTTAAAATAATGTAGGGGTAATTCATCTTAATCTAATTTTGAATAATGCAAATTCATAATTAAATATTATAATTTATTAATTCAACTAAAAATATTTTACGAAGAGTGAAGTAAATGGTATAGATTATTCAATTCAGCCGAATTTCAAACATACACATGTATATTTCATTTAGTTTTATATACCTCTTTTGAAATCAGCATATTCTAAGTATAGCTTTTGTCATGTTAAAGCAAATCCCTTTTGCGAAAAAGTGCAGGTGATTTCTCCCCGGCAGGGGCATTTTATAGTTTTGCACATAACCTGAACTATAAGTTGATTTATAAAGATGAGATAAGAGAAAAATCCATGGGCTTTATTGTTTAACAGATCGTGCTTTCAATCTCACATGTCAAACAGAATATAAATGATGGGTGAGGACAGATGATCTCGAGTTCAGAGAATATGACATTGAAATCCATACACTCTAAAATGAAAATTAAATCAAATCTGTCAAAAAGCTAGTACTATTCAAACTCTTCTTTCTATTATATGTGTATTTTAGTAAATTCTGAGTTCAAACTTTCCGGCCACATTTTGCATGTCCAAATGGAGAACAATCCCAAATATTATATATGTGAAAAATTAGTTGACATAAATCACCAAAACTACCATATGGTAAATTCGGGTAATGCACATGGGACTCTCTTCTCAAATTAATAAAACAAAGCTTTGTATGAGTATGAAAGTATTTGAGCGAGCAAATTCAAGCTCTATATCAGATCATAGCATTTCTTTATGTGTCCCTTTATCCGTCACAGAAAGGATAAGAGAAGGTCACAGAAAGGATAAGAGAAGGAAAAGAAAAGCAGCACACCATTCAAATCAATTTTTCAGTTTTGAGTTCAACATTTCGAAGTTCCGTTGTCAGCGAGACCACCATGAGAAGGCTCAGATACGTGCTGTGACCGGAGAAGGGCAGTGTCTTTCCACCACGAGATCTCTCTCTCTTTCTCAGATAGCTTATGCTCCATACGCCCTAAAGATGCTTCAAGCTCTTTGATTTGTTCTTGCAATCTTGCTCATGCAACCTCCTCTCGAGCTCAACAGGGGGAACTCTGCTCCGCTCTGAACTTCAGTCACTTCGTCTCTGGGGTTCATTAATTTCCCAAAACTCGTGCTACAGCCACTTGCTGAAGCAGATTCCTTGGGGGCAACCTGCTATACCGAGTTTATAGATCGTAAGCTCTAACATTCAGATGAAGAGATAATCATCAACCACACTCAAACAACTGTAGCTAAAATTTATCCCAAAAAGGGGTCTGACTTTTGAGCAGATCCTTGCATTACTTTTGTTTTGACAACCAACTAAAAAAAGAAGGTACTCCTTCAAAGGCACAAACATAATGACTGAAACAAGAGAGAACTGGAAATTATTGTTCCCGGTCAATGGCCTTGAACTGAAGGTTCAGCTATAACAGCAACGTATGCATGAGAGAGAACTTTTTTCGGACTATAACAGCAACGTATGCATCAGAGAGAACTTTTTTCGGACTTATGAAAAGGCATAAGCGAGCAGAGTACTGAACTCGTTGGATTCTAGAGTTCCTCCTCCATGTCTAGGGACAGAGAAAGCAATCATATTTCACAGAAATGAGGAGACAGCAAAAAAGTCGAAAACCAGAGAGCAGACAATGCATAAATTTACATACGTTTCAAAATCCTTCGGCAGTTTCTATTGCCACCCTTCTACAGGTACGCAGAAGAACATTTTTGCTCACAAAAATTGAGTGTGACCACAAAGAATGACCATAAAATTGACCAACAATCTTTGTAGAAAACACTAAGCCCTGCACATAATAGCCAGGAAGATACATTTTTTTCCTCTTCTTTTTCCCTTTTGCAATAGCACCAAGAGACACTAAGCATGTAAATTGACAAGGAGGTTGGAAACAGGACAGGACTTCAGTCATGTATATATAATTTGCAGAAACAAACCAAACCAAAATGTGACAGAAAAGCTGATGCCTATAACTGGTTCTCTTCACTCTGATAGAAAGCAAAACCGTTCTGCATTTGACTAGAGAACAAATGCAGATAAAAGAGAACTTGTGATGAAGAAAGTTTGCCATGCCTTCTGTGCTAAGTACTAAAAGGCTTGAACATATGAGTAGGTAGCAACGGTATGGAAGTAAAAAATCAGGAATGCAAATGGAGCAAGGCCCTATTTGGTAACCATCAAAACAAGGCCCGATTCTGATTCTTTGTTCCCGGGAGTAGTTTGAGAACAAAATCGCGTTTAGTAAAATTTTTGTTCCGGGAACAAATTTCTATTTTTTGTTCCCGGAAGTAGATTTGAAACAGAATCAAGAATAAAAAAAAAAGTTAATTCTTGTTCCGGGAACAAATCTAAAAATCAAAACCAACTCTTCTTCTTCAATTTTCTCTTCTTCTTCTTCTCTTTTCTTCTTCTTCATCGACCGCCCCGTCTGCCGCCGCCACCGTCCGCCGCCGGTCGCCGGCAACCGATCCGGCGAGCTCGCCGGAGGCAAGCCCAGCCACCAGCAAGCTCGCCCAGCCCCGCCTGTGGCCAGGCGGGCCTCGCCCAACCCCGGCAAGGCTCGCCTAGCCACCAGCCAGACGAGGGCTGGCAACCTCAACGGAGTGTCGCCGGCCCTCATTGGCCGAGCCTCCCAAGCCGGCCTCGCCGAGGTTGGGCGAGCCTCGCCGGTGGCCAAGCGGGCCTCACCCAACCCTGGCGAGGCTCACTCAGCCCCGCCGGTGGCCAGGTAGGCCTCGCCCGGCCCGGCGAGGCCGAGCCTCGGCGGGACTAGGTGAGGCTCGGCCAACGAGGGTTGGCAACACTCCGGTGAGGTCGTCGGCCAAAAGAAGAAGAAAAATAGGAGAAAAAGGAAAAAAAAAAAAGAAAGAAAAGGAAAAAAAAAAAAAAAAGAAGAAAAAGGAAAAAGTAAAAAAAAAATATTTAAAAATTAAAATAAATTGATTTGGAACAGAATTAATGAGCACGGTACCAAACACAATTCTATTCTAGAATAAGAAATTTTGGATAGTTACCAAACGGCTTAAAATACTTAGAAATTGTTTCCGGGAACAGAATAAAAAATAATAATTTCTGATCAGAATCTATTCCCAGAAACATAATCGTTACCAAACACGCCCTAAAAATCTAACCGCCATGTGGAGTTCAATCTGACAAAATTAGGGGACAAACTGTGAAACATGCAGAATTAGAATAAACTAAAGCTCAGAAACTTTTCTCCTAAAACCTTCAGATGTTGAGACTCTGCTGCAGCATTTGTTAACACTAATGCATCCAAAAATGGAATCACTCTAAATGATTGCTCTTGTACCACCTTCAGTGGAACAAGTGAAGGAAACTTCAATTGAGGGTGGTTTACATTCCAAGACATCCAAAACAACTGAAACACTATCATGGTTTTGACAGTGAGAATACACGAAATTCAGCAACCAATTCCATGCACAGACAAGCATCAAGGAAAGCTAGTGTTTCTCGGAGAGCCCCCTACATCCGGGAATCACACAGAAAATCAGAACACATAGAACCTTACCTTTATCATTTCCTGATATGACTGCTTGGAAGAGGCTTCAGCATCCAACTGAAGCTCCAAGCGCTCTAACTCAGCTTCTAATTCTGCTTCCACTTCTTCAATCCCTTCCACAGGTTCTTGTTTAGACTCACATCCACTGGACTGATTTGACTGCATGTCTATGTTGTTCTGGCAAAAGAGAGAGCGTTCTATGGGATTGTTCCAAAAGGTGACTGCCGCAGCTCAAGACTTCCTTTATATCAGTGAAAAAAGAGGCAACACATTCCGTCAACTCATGGTTCACGAGAAGAATCTTTCCTCTGTACTTTTTCTTTCACGTTCTGTAGAAGAACTTCCAATTCTTTCCACAAATCCTCCATTTTGTGGAGTTCATTCTTATTCACAGAGATACAAAAGACTCCCTGCAAATTCCAGGTTGAACATATTCTCTTCTCCTCTATTGTCCTGGATAGAGGACCATGCAAGCAACAATCACTCACAATCCTTCATTTAATTGTGATGAAAGAGAACATTTTCATGGGAGCGTATAGAAGATGTTACTCATCACTTATCATGTCTCAACTGGGGTGTTTGATGTGAATAGGCATGTTATTTGTGTTCCACTAACATGCACACCCCTAGCTATTATGGTGAATCAAATTGCTGAAAGAGGTTATATTCCTACATGGGTAACCAGATTTGATCCATCTGGGCATGGCTGGTACACTTTATAAAAGATTAAAAGGATAAACTAATGTTGGATACACCCAGTCCAACTACAGCATATAGCCTCTTGCCCCGAAACCTCTTAACCTTCACGTCCTAGCTTCACTGTTTGGGCTTATTCGGATTTGTTTATCCACAGCGAATATAATCTTCAGATATAACCAGCAAAACAAATTCAGTTGGCTCAATTGTCCATACCACCAATCTTCATTCTGTTTAGGTTCAACCAGCTGCATGAAAGGACTGAAGTATGTGCCAAGTACAGAACCCTTTCCACAAATAAAGATTTGTGATCAGAATCACGAGACAACCTCCATTAAGAAGCTTCCATTGTACATAAAGAGGTTTTGAATTATCACTTAAGCAGTGTTACAAAATAGGCCGGGAACCCTGCAATATTGTTCATGACCTCAAGCTGTTATTGCATTAATACCATTAATTTCGTTTTTCCTGAACCATCTACATCACAACTACATGCAAAAACAGGGCTTTGGTTTCCCACCAGTTTAATGTTCATAAAAACATTCCTTTTCAGATTTGGCCTAAATTCTACAGCACATCAAAAGGATTGGGGGGGAGTCAACACAGACAAGGTAAAAAATTTCCAAATGAAACAGGTATAATTTGGCCATAGCATTGTATTTACACATGCACACATGCATGTCATGAAAAGCAACTCCAATTCTGATACCATCTCATTTCCCTCAAACCATACATAGCATAAGACACTTGCAAACAATCAAACATCTGACAGATCGTCCACACTAAGGAAACTTAGCATTGAAAAACATCATTTTTCACAACAAAAAGCTCAGAACTTGAAATAGTTTTTTTTTATCATCACCTGATTCATCCTTCCAGTTGACCGTGTGCGACGAACCATCCTCAATCTTCGTCTTATCCTTGAAACGCTCAGACTCCCCAGCCCATTGCCAAATTCCCTCTCTTCTTTCTCT
Organism: Eucalyptus grandis; assembly: GCF_016545825.1. NCBI lineage: Eukaryota > Viridiplantae > Streptophyta > Magnoliopsida > Myrtales > Myrtaceae > Eucalyptus > Eucalyptus grandis. The sequence continues at coordinate 47,245,412 of NC_052614.1, forward strand.
CAAATCTGCCCCACCACACCCTTCTTCTCCTTTCGCCATCTGGCCACCTCCAAATTGCCCGACCCAGCGATGAACACTCGAACCCACAAGACTTCGCTTCATCTTGCTGCCGAAGACTGCTCATCCTGAATTCCTGCCAACTCCACTCTCTTTGTCGTTGTTTTCTTCTTCTTCTTCTTCTTCCTCCTCAAGTAGCAGAGAATCAGCAATTCGTTTTCGGGGACTACAGTATCTGGTCATGATCTGGTTAATCCCATCATCAATGTCATGAATGTTGTCCATGTATCTAGAGTCAAGAGTGTCACAATATAACTGTTTCTGCAAATTTACAAGGCCCCCTTTTACTGATGATTATTGAACATCTCCAAGAAAGCAGCAATCTTCGAAGTATGAACAGAGCTGGTTGAAGACAACCTTCGCAAGTTGTTTTGCCAACACCACCCATCCCATGAATACCAACAAAACAAACACCATCACAGTCAACATCCAACAGTTTAATTATGTCTTCTACATGATCATCCACTCCAGCCAGCTGATTTGTCACATACTTATGTTTTATCTTCAACTTAACCTAAACCTCTCGGATGATCAACTATATAGTTTCCCCATGCCTGCCACATATATGAACTGCCTCAGTTAAAAGAAGATGGTAAATGGAGATGTTATCATATCTTTCAAGTCAAAGCAAAAGTATTTGGATTTACTCATAGATGATTTGCAAACAAGGAGTCAGTTCAAGAAACATGCACATTGTACAAAGGTAAAATTTTACATACTAGACAGAGTTCCCATGTTTTATACCTCTTTCCCAACAATATAAATTCTCCCAACAATATAAATTCTCTATTTTTTTTAGTTCTTTTTATACTATCAATAGGAATGCAACTTAAGCTTAAAGTTCTTCCAGCTTCATGAATGATTTCCAAGCTAGATTGAGCAGGATGGAATAAATAACTGGACTTGTAAGTTCAATTAAAAGAATTGAGTTGAGCCAGAGCAGAAAGAAAACATAAAAGGAAGAACTGATGAAAAGAAGTTCAGAAAAAGAGTAAAAAATATCCAGTGAAGGGTAAAAGAGGGGCGAGGAAAAGGAGGCAGGTTGCTAAAATAAAGCATTCCTCAGAAACCACTAGTTGCTTCACTCCTTCAAACATCAGCGTACGGATGTGATATTAGATTTCAGACAAGGCATAACATACAGGCAAAAGTTTTGAATATCTTGGAACTTGTATGCACCCTCAAGTATTTGTAGGTTCTAGAACTATGGAATCCACATGTATGACAGAGGAGGTGTGCAATATCATCTCATTGCAAATGCCTTCTTTATAGGATGCTTAATTATGATTTACCCACTTGATTTTTTTTGTTTGGTCTCTGTTTGAACTCTACTCTGAAGTCAGAAATTGCATTCTAAACTAGCCAAATGACTGAAATTTTTTTGTGGAACTTCCTGTTGTGGTTGGTATATGAGTGAGTATGACCAAAGCGGAGAGTTAATCAACTCATCAGTTTGCTCCTACCGGTCACCACTTACCACTGATGGAAAGGCCGATGAAAGTCAGGAACAGAATACAGATTCCCCAAGCTCATTAATCTTGAAAGTTGATCATTGACTACTAAAATGGAGTCTGCCAGATTTTGCGAGTCTATACATCAGTGACCCCACCAAACACAGAATATACTAGCAGCCAACAGAGACCCCAGACAATGTACAATTACTGCCAACTTCTTCCCGCATTTCAAACTGTCGAAATTCCCAGAAATCTTATTTATGCAGAAAATGGCAAAGACTGAGGAGTTCAAATTGTCCATTCTAATAAAACAATCAGATTGTGTATAAATGACACGAAAATATTAACAAAAGAACAGCAAATTGAGAAATTAGTAATTACCCTCTCGTTTTGAGGTCCCATCCCTTCAATTCAGCAACTTCAACAAGAGCATCCCCCCACCTCTTCGCTTCCTCATCCCCAAACTTCTTCCTGTGCTTGGCCATGGCATTCCTGTACAGCCCAGTCCTGAGCTTCACATCCGAAGGCGACGCGTTGAAGAACACCGGCAAGATCTCCTTATTCCCCTTCGACCGAGCCACGCAGTCAACCATGTGGGCGACCTCGCGGAGGCACCACGAGCTCGACGCGTAGTCCCTGGAGAAGATGGGCACGCAGATCTTGGACACGTCGAGCGCCCGCATGAGCTCGCCGCCGATCTCCCTGCCGACGCGGAGCTCCTCGTCATCTCGGTAGACGCGGGTTCCGGCACTGAGCATGTCGTGGTAGAGGCAATCGGTAAACCCCGTGCGAGTGTCCGGCCCCCTGAAGCTCAGGAACACCTCGTACTCCTCACCGGCCGGCGCCGGCGCGTCGCCGCGGTTCCGGGGTTGTTCGTCTCCTCTCTCTTGACCGTCGCGATGGGTTTGCGGAAGATTTTGGACGCTTTCGACTTGACTAACGCGAGCACGGTCGGAGCGAGCAGTCCCAAGGCCCTGACAAAGATGCAACGAAGTTTGAAGACCAGGTTTTTCATTTCCATCTTTTGGGTTGGTGAGCTTTGAGGCGGAAGAGAAAAAAGGAAGAGTAAGAGAGCGGCTTACAGTCCGCGAGCATCATGGCGGCGAACATGGCGGACACGCCGCGGGGCGCGCGGTGGTAGCCGAGCGGCGGCGGCTGGCAGGACGAGCACCACGCGAAGGAAGAGCCGCACGTCGTCGGAGAACGACACGGCGCGTGCAGGATGAACTTGAACCCCATCGCGATCGCGGGACAGTTCGGTGGTCGCTTCGGATGGGATGTAGAAGACGATCGTCCAAAGAGAGATTGTGCAGTAATCTTGGCGTTCGGTCTGGTCAAAGAGTTGACTTTGGGACTGTCGATGTGCTTCGGGACAAAGCACGAAGGAAGGGCGGGTCGGGGGAATTTGGTTCCTGGACCAATTGAATCTCGGCCGCTGATCTTGTGGACAGGCAGGTGGGGCCCGCCTGGTCCTCAGGTGGAGATTAAGAGCCGTGATTCATTTGGTACGTTGTATTCGAATATAGGTAAATATTTCTCAAAGAGTGGGGGGAAATGATAGGAAGCCAAAAGGATTTTGAGAATTAAAAAGCTACTTGCATTTTTTACAAGTCAATAATTTCCCATAAATACGGGCTTTTTAATACGTGTACGCAAAATAATCATAAGATAAATTGAATGAGGATCATTATAAATGGTGGGCTCCATCAGATTTTTTTTTTTTTTTGGTCGAGAACTTCATGAAATCGATGGTAATAACTTTTTAAAGTTCAAAAAAATATATGACGAGTTATTATTCGCATCTATCTAAATATTTTTTTCTCAATAAAAATTTTACTATGCACATTGAAATTTATTTAAAAGAAAATATTCATTATTCACGAGTTAATATTATTAGTAAGTCAAAAATACCTTAAATACATGAAAGTTTATTACTTTTTTGTATAAAAATTAACCAAGCGTTGAAATACACAGAGTTTTGTAGGGATTGATATTAATGACCTTATAATTCATCAACAGGAGTGCATCTCTTACCATCTTTCTTCCCAAAATGCTATCATATTCTTATATGAACCAATTTGCTATATTACTTTACATTGCCTTTTTTCAAAGGTTTTCTCAGGTACGCGTAGGAACCATCTTGGTTCTTGTCCCCGAAGTATATCAATATCCAGAATCTCAAATCATTCTTCTCGGCCATCCTTTGGTTTTTTTTTTCCTCAGTGGATTTTAATTCTTTCTAGGTGAGAACAATGTGAATGAATGGGACCAAATGAGTTTCAGTTATAAGTCTATAGGATCTTAATCCTTATATTTTCATGTTGCGATGACTTGGTCAATGAGAGTGGGACAATAAGATTTGAATAAGTTGTCACTCCTAGTGAATTTTAAAGATGGTGAAGGGAACATGACATATCAAATTGCACACCAAACAAGAGGGGAGCATTTCCTGATCATTGAAATCAACTCATAAGAGACTAACATTGTGGTAAGGTTCAGCATTGGAATTTCAATTTATGTCTAAATTAGATGAAGCTTAGGTGACCTCTTGAGGAAGTGTCTACCTGTATACCAAAGCACAAAATCAATTGTGCTCGATGTGGGATCAATCAACAGAGACAATTTCTCGAGTGAGTTAATTTATGAGTGTGCTACAAGCTTTTTACAACGCTTCAATAATGCCTCGGGAGAGAGCATATCTAAATACCAAATTCATTTCTTTCTTCCACCTCTTGACTCATTTTGATGCCATCATATTGCTCACTTCACTATGCCATCCATTAGCCAGGCAACAATTTTCGCCGCAAGGCTAATTATTACCGCAAGGGAGCTTTATGTACAGCTAAAGGAGCATAACAAAGACAGGCGATGGGCGTTAACGCCTAACCACCGGCGTTTGTGTAGTTCAGTAATTTTCAGAATTTCTTCCTAAATCATTTTACGCTATGAATGCGCTTGTCTTTCTAATATCGTTGTTTCAACATTAGTAAAGTCTAAATTTTCACAAACTGAAATCATAATCTTTGCTCGCATTCAAGTTTTGGTTAAATGTTTGGCCGGTTGATTCTTAAATTTCCTCAAAGAAAGGCCTCATTTATTCTTGTCCTTGAGAAGGAGAGGCTTTGATAGCAAACGCAGAGAATGAATTAAGGAACAGACTGGACGTCTTGTAGCTTGTTAGATCGAACATTATCTCTATTACAGAACTGATGGATTTATGAGATGGGCCTGAGTTGGCCCGTCCGCCCAAGTTGGGCCCAAAAAAGCCCGGCCCACGGGAATAGGGCCCGTGGATGGGGGAAGGTATAAAAGGGAGGAGAGAGAGAGAGAGAGTGAGGCACCCTTTGGCACAATCAACGTACGCTTCTCTCCCGCGCGTTTTCTCTCCCGAAGAACAGTAGGCATACGACTTCCAATTTCTTCCCTTCAAGGCTTCATCGACCGGATTCTCTTCCTCCATTGACGACGGTGTTTAATCTGTGGCTAACAAGGTACGCTCGACTCCGTGGTGTGCTTTACGATCGGTGATACGTGTTTTCCCGGGCTTCGTCTTCCGCATTGATTTAGGGATTCGATTTAGTGTCAAATCCGGTTTTCGGGGATCAGTCATTCCCAACATTGGTATCAGAGCCCTAGTTCACGTTTTCCCGATCAATTTGATGTTTTTGATTGATTTTTTCGCGAAAACATTCGGCCGTATGGATCGGGGCGAAAATCCCGACACCCGAGCGCTGTTCGGCCATTTTTCTGCGTTTTCGTAAGTCGAAATTAAATTATGAAAGCACTGGGTGAAAGAGGACGTCGAGACGAGTCCGGCGACATGTTGTGCGTCGCCGGACGACACGCACGCGCCACACGCGCGGCCACAAGCCGCTGCGCGTGGGCGCCACGCGCCCGAAGCGGCGGCAATGGGCAGCGCGTGCGCCACACGCGCCGGTGACGAACCGGCACGTGCGCGCCGGCGACAGCGGCGAACGGCACGCGCGCCGGTCCGCGGACCGACGCGTGCTGACGTCATCCAACGGTCGGTAACCGCTCGGATGACGTCACCGATGACGTCATCGCCGACGTCGTTTCGCCGGACGGTCACCGGCCGGCGACCCGACCCACCAGAGACCAAGGTACGTGGCAGGCACGTGCGGATGACGTCTGCGTGACGTCATCCCCCGTACGCGCGCGGCACGTGCGTCGGTCCGACCGGCCCGACCGGTCCGACGACCGTTGACCGTTGACCCGAAAAAAAAAAAAAAAAAAAAAAAAAAAAAAAAAAAGGAATTTGTTTCTTTTTTTAATTATGTCCGTGTGGGTTGTAGGTAATCCATTTTTATTCTGCATTTGTTGCATGAATCATGGAAATTTATGTATTTTCCATTTTGTTTATTATGGATTATAAATGATCCATTTTAGTTCTGCATTTGTTGTAGAAACTATGATGCGTTATGCACGGATACCCGCAATCCCAAGAACGGACGAAGGAAGAGCTAGGCGAAAAGGGCTGATGAAAGAGTTAGCTGATTATCGGTGGCTTGATGGTGATTTAGTATCACACATGGTCAAGGTCAATAAGATGATACAGGAAATCATCTGGAATGGTTATTTTATGCCGGATTTTGAGAAGGTGCCGGCTTTGATGAACACTCTTCCACCTGAATGGCAAGCAGTGTTAGATCGGCTATGGGAGGTCAACGTGGTCCCGGATTACAAGGGGCTAGTGGAAGCTTTTGTAAGAGAATACTATAGGATTGAGTTGGCCAAAACTTCAATCCTTAGATTGAGCGCCACATGGCGCAGAGTGAATGCGCCTTGGTGGCGACATGAGAGCTCTCCAAATGTTTTTCCATGGTTGGCAAATGTGCCTTCAAATTTCTTATATGTTTTGACTGATAGATTAGAAGGGACATTCCCTAATTATTTCTTAGATTAATTATGAGATGTTTTATGGCTGTAAATATCTCTTTCCATGTTGATATTTCTCTTTGTATATATTGCTTAGTGTAATGTATAGTTGTATTATGTGAAAGCACTGTTATTATATTGGATGTTAGATAATATTTGCTTTCTGTTAATGCTGATTGCTGTGGGTAGTTAGCTGTGGGTAGTTATAGAAGTTTTTATAACTTCATAGAATTGATTTTGCATATGACAATCATATTAATGATAGTTTTAAGTTAGGATTTTTGGAGGATGATTGGAAACGTAGTGACCTTTTGATTATGAAACCTTACTTGAAATTATTCATTAATATGATGGGTCTATGTAAATAGGGATGCATAAATGATAGGCATTAATTATTCGTGCATGAATGTCTGATGTGTTCAGACTGATGGTTTCAGCAACTAAAAACGTGATTGCTTATATGAACGGCAACTATTGTGAAATATTGAATACGAAGATTCAATATGTGCTGGAAAAGCAAGAAGCACTAGAAGCTCTTGACCATATTATGGAAGATCTAGAGGATGTTGTGTGCCACCTTGAGCTAGTAGAGGACTGCCTATCGGCATTTGAGCTGAAAATAGACATTGGCTATGCTTTGGTCCTAGCTCGAAAGGGCTTTGAGCTCTAAGCGCAAGCGTATTGATTCGTTCAATATGTGGGAATGCAAAGGATCAAGTCCTTATTGCAAGAGATCAAGAGTTAACCAACACAAGAGAGGAAAACGTCCTCAAGTGAAGAAAATGTCAAGGGTGAGATGTTACAAATGTGACAAGAAGGGTCACTATGCTCGCAATTGTTGTGAGCTGAAAAAGGTAAACACCTCTTGTACATTTGAGAACTTTGATTATGTGTCAAGTTCTGCATTATTGGCTGAATCCAATCCTTTGTGGACTGTAGATTCAAGAAAGACAGACCATGTAGCGAAGGATAGAGAATCCTTCGTGGAATTCCGACGATACCAACTCGAACTAAGTGGATATATATGTGGGATATAACTCCAGAAATGAAGTTAAAGGGATTGGCACCTGCCAATTGAACATGCGTGGTGGATGCATCTTGTTCCTACATGACGTTCCATATGCTCTAGAGATTCGTCGAAATTTAGTGTCTGTTTTGATGTTGGTCAAGCTTGGTTTTTATATGAACTTCCATAATAGAGGTGTAGATTTGTATTTGGATATGAATTACTATAGTTGTGGTCACTTTCTGGATGGTTTTATTGTAATAGATGTTGACTATGGCGATGTCAATAATTGTTATTCCCTTGTTTCACGTCTTCTCTACTTCACATGATAATGATGTGAATGTTTGTTTCACGTCTTCTACTTCATATGATAAAGATGTGAATATGTGGCATGCTAGACTTGGTTATATGGGCCAGCAACATATGAAAAGACTAGCCAAAGAGGGCTTGTTGGGCAATATTGAAAAAGTTGATTTGTCCATATGTGAGCATTGCCTATAAGGGAAAACGACAAGGAAACCATTTAGAAAATGTAAAAGAGCTGAATTTCCTCTGCATTTAATCCGTTATGACGTTTGTGGTTCAATGAATGTGAGAGGAAGGCATGGGGCTGTCTATTTCATCACTTTTAATATATGATCATACTCGATTCGGATGTGTCTATTTGGTTTCTCATAAATCTGAAGCGATAAGTTGTTTCAAAAGGTTTACGACCTGGTAGAGAATCAATTAGACAAGAAAATAAAAGTATTTAGATCCGATCGAGGTCGAAAATATTTATCGATGAGTTCAGAAAATAATGTGATGAAAATGAATAGAAATACAGTTGTCTATTCCATATACTCCTCAACAAAATGGTGTTGCAGAGAGAAGAAACAGAACCCTACTGGAAATGGTTAGGTCTATGATGGCGCATGCTAACTTACATATCACTTTTTGGAGTGATGCGTTGTTAACTGCTGCCTATATACTTAACCAAGTGCCTTCCAAATCAATTAGTTCCACTCCATATGAGTTATGGACAGGTAGAAAACCGGACTTAGGTTTTCTTGAGTCATGGGGTTGTGCTGCCTATACTCATGAGTCCTCTCACAAGTTTGGGAAATTATGTCCCAAAGGAAATAAGAGTATTTTCATGAGATACTCCGAACACTCGAAAGGGTATGTGTTCATTGGTGAGCTGGAAAGTGGGAGTATAACTGAATTTGAATCACGGGATGTCACATTCTTAGTGAATGAATTTCCTAAGAAGGGCGAAATAGGAGAAGATTACTCCTATTTGAGACCTTGGATCGGGATAATGATGTAGTGGAGTTCATCCAAGTGGGAGTAATATGAGAAGTGATGAATTGAATTCAACTCATTCTCAATTGCAATCACATGATGAGACGACATCATCATTACCTAATTCAAGTGGGAGCATAATGGGGAATGATGTGCTAAGTGTACAATCTCCCATACGGTGAACAAGTCGCCAAAGCATTCCCCGTCGATGTTTTGACATTGAAATGGAAACTTTTATTGTTGCTCCACAAGATGAGGATGAGCCAAGAAATATTAATGAGGCTCTGAATTGCCCTAATAAGGAAAAATGGATTCATGCAATGGAAGAGGAAATGGAGTCGATGAAATCAAACTAAGTCTAGGAACTGGTTGATCTGCCAAAAGGACGCAGAGCTATTGGGAACAAATGGGTTCTCAAAATAAAGCGAAAGGCTGATGGCTCGATTGAAAGGCATAAGGCTCGCCTTGTGAAGAAAAGGTATAATCAACAGGAATGAATTGATTATTAAGATACATTTTCTCCTGTAGTAAGATTTACCTAGATTCGCATTATTCTGGCAATAATGGTTAGTATGGATCTTGAGTTGCATCATATGGATGTAAAGACTGCTTTCCTCAATGGAAAATTAGAGAAAGAAACATATATGGAATAATCTGCTGGTTTCATAGTGAAAGGCCAAGAAGAAAAGGTATGTCGACTTTGGGGGTCGATATATGGCCTTAAGCAGTTGTCAAGACAATGGTATATGCGTTTTCATAATGCCATAATGGCATATGAGTTTACAATGATTGATGAGGATCATTGTGTATATATCAAAAGATCCAAGGATCAATTTGTGATCATATCATTATATGTTGATGATATACTGATTGCCAGAAGCAATATGGAGTTGGTTAATACTGTCAAGAGATAGTTGTCTTCCAACTTTGAGATGAATGATATGGGATTGTAAACCCATAAACACTCCTATTGCAAAAGGTGAAGGATTGAGCCATAGACTGTGTCCAAGGACTCCACAAGAGAAGGAACAAACAAAATATGTTCCTTATGCTGGTCTTTGTTGGGAGCTTGATGTATGCTATGATGTGTACAACACTCGACATATGCTTTGCAGTTGGAATGATGAGTAGTTACCAATCCAATCCAGGTCAAGCACATTAGAAAGCCGTTAAGAGAATACTAAGGTATCTAAAGGGAACTGCTGATTATACGCTGAGTCATTGAGGAAAGGATCTGCGACTCTAAGGCTATTATGATGCTGATTGAGAAGGAGATTTAGATGAAAGGAAATCTACCTCTGGATTTGTTCTCTTACCGAATAATGGCACCATATGTTGGAGCAGTAAGAAACAAAAGTGTATAGCCTTGTCCACGATGGAAACTGAGTTCGTGACATTATCAGCAGCAGTATAAGAAGATATTTGGCTTAAGAGATTATTGGATCATTTAGGTGTTATTGGAAGTGCTGCAGATTTGTTATTAGTTAAACTATGATAATCAAGCAGCAAAAGTGTACACTAAAGATCCAAATATCATGGCAAGACCAAACATATAGATACAAAGTATAATTTTGTCAAGGATATGGTTGCACGAAATGATGTGAACTTAGAGTACATACTACGCATAGAATGGTTGCAGATCCTATAACAAAGCCAATACCTAGAGATGTGCTTTGTGGCCATGTGAAATCTCTAGGACTGCGTAGAGACGATGTACTAAATATTGTAATTTCCCTAAGTGTTCACAATTTGATGAATTTGTGTTTTCATCATTAATGCCTATGAATCTTTGTTTGATCTTTATGCATCTTAATGCTTAGTGCATTACTTTAAGTTGAGAAGTATGTCGGACAGATATAAGATTAGCCCACTCACACGGGTAATCGCCTCTATTTACTGTGTGATAAATAGAGATGAGACTGTTTTTAAGCTTATTATCTAGGTGATAATCGAGAGCTCAAGCTTAAAACACGTATGTCGCCTTAACTGAGTGTTAAGATGAGGACATAATACTTACTATGTCCGAAAGTAAAAAAATACCCCCACATGTTTTACTTTATCTGTCTATGATGCCAGATGTGAGTTCTGATGAATTTTGTAAATGAGTAGATACGTGAACTCAAGTTAGACATTGGGTATGTCTGAACTATCATCTGTACGGTATTGAAAGGTGTAGACATACGCTCCATGGGAAAGGAGTTAATACCGTAATACGTATTTCATACTACGTATGCATGAGACGACTAATAAGAGTGGCAAAAGTTTGATCTCAATTTTTTTTTTATGTCATGTGAGACTCTTGAGGAAAAGAATTCCTCAATTTTTAGTCCCCTCATGACTCTTACTTATTCTCAAGATTTCTATTTAGTGTTTGTTATCTTAGGATGTTGCCAATGATCATGATTTTGATGCGATCTAATGGGGCATTTCTAGAAAAGCAAGCTGAACTGAAATTGAGAGTTTGAAGGGAAGAGGAAAATTGATTTTGGAGAATCACATTATAGTTTTGTATTCACCGGTTAACCAATTATGACTGTTTTTGTGATAATCATAATTGTGAATACAATATATCATTGTTTGAAAGAGATCAAGAGAGATATAAATGTGATCGATCGATCTAGGGTACTGCATACTAAATCTACTCGGAGTGTGACGCTCATTATGAGCTGCTATATATTCCTAACAGATGTATAGCAACGAGCTCTCAAAGTATGCTGGTCGCACGAATTATTCACCGGTATGAATGTTGAAGAGAGGAAAAGAGAATTCTGTTCGCCCACCATGTTAAGAGAAAGTCTATGATGGATTTTTCTCCGATGAGGCTGAGTAGGTTCTGTCCGCCCATGTTGGTTTTGTACCACCATGTGCGAGTGGGAGATGATGGATTTATGAGATGGGCCTGAGTTGGCCCGTCCGCCCAAGTTGGGCCCAAAAAGCCCGGCCCACGGGAATAGGGCCCGTGGATGGGGGAAGGTATAAAAGGGAGGAGAGAGAGAGAGAGAGAGAGAGAAGCACCCTTTGGCACAATCAACGTACGCTTCTCTCCCCGCGTTTTCTCTCCCGAAGAACAAGAGGCATACGGCTTCCAATTTCTTCCCTTCAAGGCTTCATCGACCGGATTCTCTTCCTCCATTGACGACGGTGTTTAATCTGTGGCTAACAAGGTACGCTCGACTCCGTGGTATGCTTTACGATCGGTGATACGTGTTTTCCCGGGCTTCGTCTTCCGCATTGATTTAGGGATTCGATTTAGTGTCAAATCCGGTTTTCGGGGATCAGTCATTCCCAACAAGAACTTAAAAATTCATGTGCAATAATTTGAGAAAAGAAAACAAAAACCTCCGTCTTGGTGAAGCTTTCGTCATCACCATACCATAATCAACTCCGGGAGATTCGGGAACCCGACAACTTGATTAACTCGAATGAAGAATGGCAACACTGAAGGCGGTGTTCAGGATGAATTTCACCAGCGAGCTGACGAAAGCACAGCCCGTGATGGCTTCCGATTAGAGAGTCCTGGCAATGTCGCCCATGTATGCTGGATCTTATTCTACTTCTTCGTTTTCTCTTTCTCATCGCAATCAAAGAGCTGAGCGGCAGCAGATGGCTTTTGGAGGATGCATCCTACAGGCTACAAATAACAGTAAACGGTGTTTTGGTGAATCGCACCTTTATAAAAGCAGTACAAATAGAACACTGACAATATATGCAGCAATTCAAGTGTAGGGGTTACCTTCAGCAATGGTTTTGATGCGGGACTGTTGATGCCGCTACCAATGGCTGGATGCCAAGAATTTGTCTGGGGTATTTTGTGGCCCTGCACAGATCCAGTGCAATATGCACAAAAGGAATTCATGGAACCGATAAAATCCAACTTTGTTTCGGATAAAAAGAATTGTAAACAGAATTGGAGCATGTACCTTAGGTCGCTCTCCAGTTTTTTAGACTAAAAGGAGATGTCCTGTTGAAGACGCGAAAGTACAACAGTAGTTCGTACAGGACGGAGACTATTAAGCCGCTGGGTATATGTCCTGTTTAACACGCTTGGATAATTTTGGTAGACTGGGTCGATCTTCAAAGATACCTTTCACCTTCCTGAGACGTGGTAAATCTTTGAGCCCGTTAAGGTTTGTCACACCTTTGCAATATAAAATTATCAGGACTACCAGACGATTTAAATCTTCAAGACAAACAATCTCTGCTAATTCGCAGTATTTTAGTTTTAGTTCTGACAGATGGTGTTGCAGACTAGAAAATGTTGGCTTTGGAATCTTGCAGTGTTTGAGCCGCAGAGTCAATAAGCTTGAGGAGGGAAGTTGTGTGAGGTCTAGCTCCTTCATGTAGGATAAAGAGAGTTCCCGGAGCTGAGTAAGGGCACTAAAATTCCCAGGGAGATTGGTGACCTTTGAAACGGACAGTTGCAAGGTCTCTAGACTTGGTAATCTCGTGATCCACTCAACATTTGGAGTCTGACCCAATGACCACGCTTCTGGCTGCTTATAATCTTTCAAGCATAGCTCTTTCAGATTTGTCAAATATGACAAGTCGAGGACTGTCATGTTTCTGGATCCCCAACGGAGACTGAGTAAACTGGAGGGCAACTCTGGCAGTGCTTGAAGTCGGTTGCATCGAAGGATGTCAAGGATTTGGAGGCGAGAGTGACCACAAATGCCCTGAGGCAGCCCAGCCACATTGGACGACGACAATCTCAAAATTCTCAAAGAGGATAAACCTGAAATATCACAAGGAACTTGGCCCCTCAAACTTCTGCAGCCAGAGAAATCTATCTCTTCCAGTTTCTTCAACTTCACAATATCTTCAGGAAATTTTTGTAGGTGAGTGTGTTCCATCTTCAGCGTTTTCAGATGTCTCAAATCCTTGACTGACCCTGGGAGTTCTATGATTCCAGTGTATGAAAGGTCCATCACCTCCAGCAGCCTCAGGTTCCCCATGGAAGGTGGAACTTCCGACAACCTCTCACAATTCCTTAGAGAAAGTCTCCGAAGATTCTGAGGAAACTCAAAAGGTTTCGGATTTTCCGGATGCCAATTAATAGCACCATCCAGAGCAAGACTTTTGAGTTTCGTTAGGTGGCCAATTGGGGATATATCTTTCAGCTTTTCACAGCCACAAGCACTAAGTTTTTCGAGTTTCTGCAAAGAAGCTTTTTGGATATGAATTGTTTCGATGCCAGTTCCATCAATCAAAAGTTCCTTCAAAGATTTCATCTGGGCTAGTTCTGGGGCAACTTCTTGACTCGCCTGCAGTTTCTCAAATTGAAGGAACTCAAGTTCTCCAGTCCGCGAATGAATGTCCCAATTTGAGATAGCTGAGTACAATCTTCCAGTATCAGAATCTCCAAATTGACTGGAGCTTGAAAGTCCAACAATGCATGTAACTTATCACATCCTCGTAGGTTCAAGACTTTCAATTCCTCCACCTTCTGCAATGAATGTGCAAAAGAAGATATCAAACTTTACTCACTCGTACCTAAAATCTTAACGCGAGATTTAAAAAGCAAATTATCGGCCATACCTCCATTATTTGCCTCCAGACTCGTGAATATTTGGTGACCGGACTCCTAGACAGATCGAGAATGAGTAACTTCTTCAAATCCATATTACATAGCTCAGGAATGAAATGGCACTCTCGCCAATCAAGCCACCTCAAATCTGGAAGAAGATTCTTAAGAGTTTCCCTCCATCTCAGCCCCATCCAGTCAGGTACCTCAAATTCGATTTTTTTGCCAAGCGCTTCAAATGTAAAACGGATGATGCCAACCTCTCCAACTGGGAGACTAATGCCTTCGATACATGCATTAGGCTGCCGAGTGTCGACGGGGAAAACGTACGAGTAAGTTTAAAACTTTAATTTCTTACTCCTTTTAATGAAACGAGACAAATTAGATTTACAAAAATCAAGCGAAATGCATCGCATTAGTTTTATTTTTCAATATAACAGAAGTCGAAATTGACTGTAATGTGTATAGCAAGTTACACATGCTAATCAACAACATTAATTATTTGACAAAATGAAATGGTTTAGTGCATTGCTGATATGGTTACCCCAGCTGCACCCAATATGTTATTTTTAAATGTCAGAGTGGAAAAGAAAAATAATAGAAATTGCAGTTCAAGAGCCATTTTATCTTCTCCCAACCACCATGTTATTCGAATTGGCTCCCCAAATGACAATCCCACCTCAATTATCGCACGAAAGCACTATATAAAATATGACAAATGAAAGTAATTATCAATTAAATGCTAATTCTGAGGTAAAGGACTGTTGAACCGGTGGGGACTGGGCAGAGACGCCAACTGAATAATACTTACTGGTTTATACATAGAAATTATTAGATGCCCGAAAATCATCTAAATCATCAGAAAGGAATATGGATTGTTGCAAAAATAGCGACAGATGAGAATGTAGGTGGATTAGAATACATTTATTCAAGCGAAATGTATTGCATTAGTTTTATTTTTCAACATAATAGATCTTGAAATTGACGGTAATGTGTACAGCAATTTATACATGCGAATCGACAACATTAATTATTTGACCCAAAAAAAGAACATTAATTGCAACACATCGCCAATTACAGATTCTATCTGTTCTTAAACAAAATCAGCATTAATGAATCAATGACCAAAAAAAGTAGAAACCTTTTTTTTACTTAAAACAATACTTTTGCTTTTTTCAATCAATATGTATTTTTTAGTAATGTGAAGAGGAGAAGCAGAAGAAAAAATAAGGCGTGGCTCTACAAAAAGCTCTGTTCCATGCTTTGTTATTATTGATAGATGTATAGATGAATACAGAGCATGCTTCCCATCACCATGAACTCGGATTCCATCCTGACAGGAAATAGAGGAGAAAGAGAGGAATTTTACTGTGTATTCATTGATCTGTATACAAGCACATTAATTACATTTATAGTGCAAGAATGGAAGAGAATAAAAGGAAACGATATACAAAGAATTTTAAATTTCCTATTTACTAAAACTTTCTATTCACTAAATCAATCAATCTACAAACAGAATCAATCACGATCTCCAATACTCCCCTCAAGCCGATGGCCTATATGTCGAGACACCCAGCTTGCTCGTAGATAACTATGTTGTCTCTAACATAATGGCTTAGTGAAGATGTCTGCAGGTTGATCCATTGTTCCAATACCCTTTGTTACAAGGATTCCTTCTTTGATCTTATCCCGTGTGAAGTGGCAATCAACTTCTATATGTTTCGTCCTCTCATGAAAAACTGGATTTGCTGCCAATTTGAGTGCAGCATCGTTGTCACAAAATAATTCAGTTGGTCCACTAACCTGTAAACCAAGATCTAAGAGTAATCCTCGAATCCAAACCACTTCACAAGTAGTCTTGGCCATGGCTCGATATTCTGATTCAGCCGATAATAAGGAGACAGTTGATTGCTTCTTTGTCTTCCACGAGATTAGTGACTTTCCCAACTTGATGCAGAAACCAGTAATTGATCTTCTGGTCATTGGACAAGTAGCATAATCCGTATCACAGAACGCTATCATCTTCATGTTGCAGTCACGAGATAAGAAAATTCCAAGTCCTGGACATCCTTTCAAGTATTTCACAACTTTTAAGGCTGCGTCCATATGAGATTGTTTTGGACTATGCATGAATTGATTGAGTATCTGCACTGCATAACATATATCATGTCTTGTCATAGTAAGATATATTAATTTACCAACAAGTCGTTGATATGCTGACGGATCTTTGAGCATTGGATCCTCAACAGATGAAGAAGAATTCAGATCATATTCATGAGTAGTCAACTTGGCATTTTGCTCAGCTGGTATGATAGCTGGTTTGCATCCGGATAATCCAGCTTCAGAAACAATTTCAAGGATGAACTTCCTCTGACTAAGATTGATACCTTTGTCAGATCGAGCAATTTCAATCCCAAGAAAATATTTGGGCGGTCCCAAATCCTTGATATGGAAAGTAGAGTGCAGATATTTTTTAAATCTTGCAACATGAGAGTCATTGTTTCCCATAACAAGTATATCATCAACATATATCAGCAAATAGATTGATGAATTACCTTCACTCCATGTAAACAGTGCATAATCATGCTTAGAGTGCCGAAATCCCGCATTAGTCAACGCAGTAGTAAACTTAGCGTACCATTGTCTAGATGCCTGTTTCAATCCGTACAGGGATTTGCGTAGACGACATACTCGAGACTCCCCCTGTCTGCGTAATCCCTGTGGAAGCTCCATATAGATTTCTTCATCTAGATCGCCGTGAAGGAAGGCATTATTAACATCCATCTGATGTAAAGACCAATTTCTAATGGCTGCAATGGACAAGAAGGAACAGACGGTGACTTCTTTGGCAACAGGTGAGAAGGTTTCATGATAATTGAAGCCTTCTCTTTGAGTAAATCCTTTAGCCACTAGTCGAGCTTTATATCTTTCAACTGAACCATCTGCCCGAAACTTGATTTTATAGACCCATTTACATCCAGTGGGTTTCCAGTGCGGGGGAAGAGGAACAATGTCCCAGGTATGATTCTCAATCAAGGCAGTAAGTTATGATTCCATGGCGTGCTGCCATCTTGGATCATGAGATGCTTCATGGAAAGAAGAAGGTTCGTTTTCTTCCGAGAGACGGCTGACGCAACACATATGTTCTGGTGACAGTCGATTAAAAGACACATATGAAGAGACAAGATATTTTGTACCGGAGTACGTGATGCAGAACAAATGTAATCCTTAGTCCACGTGGGTGGACGAATTTGTCGTCCGGAACGGCAAGGTTGTTTAGCTACTATTGGTTCAGGTGCTGAGAAAGACTCAGAATTAGTTTCTGAGGGAGCCGAGACAAAAGGAGGATCCTCAGGTAATTGCGAAGGTAAGTCGTCTTCGGAAATGGTAGCATTCCTTGGAACAGAAATTGATGGTTCTGGAGCAACGAACAGATATTGAGGAGCCATAGATAAATCTTCTTCACATAGAAAAGGCCTATCACTTGGGGATGATGATGTAGAAGATGAAGATATCATATCTTTAAAAGGAAAAATATCCTCGTGAAAGATGACATCTCTGTTGATGAAGAAATGTCCTGTAGAAATCTCCATAACTCAATAACCTTTTTGAAGAGGTGGATATCCCATGAATATGCATGGTGTGGCCCGAGGGCCCATCTTATTCAAAGGACCGACATTTGCCACATAACACAGACAACCAAATACTTGAAGATGATCATTGCGAGACTGTTTATTATAAAGCAGTTCAAAAGGAGTTTTCCCATCCAGAATGCGAGTTGGCATGCGATTAATCAAATAGGCAGCAATGACCACACAATCTCCCCAAAAACCTTCAGGAATAGAGGCTTGATATTTTAATGCACGTGCTACTTCTAAGAGATGCCTGTGCTTACGCTCTACAATTCCATTTTGTTGTGGTGTGTAGATGCAAGAACTCTCATGAAGTATCCCTTGAGAAGATAGGAATTTGGTACAATCAGAAGTGAAAAATTCACGCCCATTATCTGTATGAATTCTTTGCACAGATTGATCGAATTGGTTTTTAACCAAGGAAACAAAGTTCAACAGATGAGTAAATGTTTGACTCTTGGATTGCATTAGATATACCCAAGTGGCCCTTGTATAATCATCGACAATCATGAGAAAAAAACGAGATCCATCACGATGAGAAGTATGATAAGGTCCCCAGATATCTATATGAAGTAAAGAAAATTTTCTATCTGCTCGAGATGTACTCTTTGGAAAGGACGTTCGAGATTGTTTAGCCAAGGGACATATTGGGCATTTAGGATGAGGAAAACATGCACTATGACCCAATCTTTGATGCAAAAGAATATTTTTATTTCGACTGATAGCATTACAAGAGATGCCTTTATTTAATAATTCTACATCTCTAGGAGAATCAATCTAGTAGTATAATCCTTGTGCAACACTACCCAAGCCCATCAGTGTGCCAGTCGAACAGTCCTAAAAGAAACAATTGTCAGAGCTGAATATTGCATGACAGGAACTATCTATGAATACTTTTGAGACAGAAAGTAGGTTGAATTCAAAATCAAGAATGTATAAGACATTTCTGAGGACAAAATGGGGACCAAGGTGAACAGTGCCGGTCTTGGTAACTTGAGTGACATTTCCATTTGGAAGACGCGCGACATGGGAAATTCTGATTGTCGATCGACATGGGAAAAAATTGCTCACTACAAATTATGTGGTCACTAGCCCCGTATCGATTATCCATGCATTCATAGAAAAGAATTCTCCTCATGAAATAAAGTACCGAGAATCCTGCACTTTTGTCGCCCATCTTTAATTGATTCAGAATTTGCATGATATTCTGATACTGGTCTTGAGTAATGTTCTGTTGTACCCCATCTATCCTTTGTGTTGAGACCTGATAAGCTGACGATTCTTTTTCTTTTCTATTTTTGTCAGTAGGCTTTCAGTGCAATTTCCAGCACGTTTCAACAGTATGATGTGGGCGTTTGCAATATTCACAATATCTATTTTTGAATTTAATATTTTGCCCACTAACCTTTCCTGATGATGTGGCGTCACGTGGATCGTAGGATCCTTTAAAAGGAGCTGACGTGGCACCATAATAGCCTTCGGATCCATTCGAGTTGACGGAAGATCTGTGGCCATTCATTCCATCTCTCTGATCTAAGCCGTCCATCAGCCCTCCTGAATTGAAGCGGCTGGATCTGCCATGCGAATCTGGGCCGTCCACCCGAAAAAAAATAGGGTCAGGTTTCCGTCGGGTGTCTTCTTCGCTGCAGCTGCATTACCCATTTTTGGGTATCCCGAGCGTGCGGCTGTGCTACTACCTCTGGCCACCGCTTCTGGAAAAACTGCAAGGCTCGTCCCCTCTCCCCCTCGAGCGTGTTCGGCCGCGGCGAGGCGCTGACTTTCTTCTTGGACGGCGAGCTAATAGATGCGTCCGAGCGGCGGCGATGGTTCCATGGCGAGAATCTGAGATCGGAAGGCCGAGTAAGAGTCGTTGAGGATGAGTAAGAATCGTGTACTCTTTTCCCTTTCCCGTATGTCTCTGTACTGCCTTAGTGTGGCTTCGGGTCCCTGGAGACTCTCCTCGGCCGACTCCAACTCGTTCCATAAAGAGGAGAGACGGTTGAAGCAAGCGGTAACCGAGAGGTTCCCTTGCTTCAATTCCGTCAGGCTTTGCGTGATGCTGAAGAGCCGTGCTCGGTTGAGCCGGCCGTACATCTCCTTGATGCTGTCCCAGATCTGCTTGGAGTCCTCGGTGCGTGGCGGTCCGGCGGCAACGTCGGGAGCGAGCGTGTTGCCGATCCAGTGCGAACCAACCGGTTGCACTTCCGCCGAGACGCCGGAGGCGTTCGTCGGTCGGGAACGGGATGGCTCCGTCGAGGAAGCCGTCCTTGTCCTTCGTCACCAGAGCCCGCCGAAGATCACGAGCCCACGACGAGTAAGTTTTCGGTCCGGTAAGTTGGTTGCTGATGAGACGTAGTTCGGGGCCATCCGCGGGCGATGTGTAAAGTGGATCGCCGGGTTCAAGCCGCCGCCGCCGATGATCGGAAAAAGGGGCGGCATGTATCCGGGTTGAAATGTCGGGTAGGGATTTGTCCCTTGACCCGGCATGGATCCGGGTTCCTGACCCAGCGGCGTGGATTCGGGTTGAGATCCCGGGTAGGGATTTGTCCCTTGACCCGGGACTTGACCCGGGACAGCTCCGTATCCTTGGCCCGGCACAGACGTGAATCCCTGGCCCAAGTTCGTCGGCCCAAGTTCGTCGGCCCGATGCTTCAAGTGGGGCCTATTACGGACGGCATTGGTCCATATGGGTACCGGGACCACATCTGTCCCTGGCTCAGTAGCCCACTGATACCAATTAGCTGGTGGGAAATTCACGGGCCATTGTGTTGGGCCGGGGATCTGGCCCATCGTAGGAGCCAATCTTCTCGAAAGAGTTTCTTCTGAAGATCTTTCTTCTCCAAAGGGGATAACTGGATTTGAGGTGGGTGTTCCCTCCGTTGAAGAGCTCTCAATATTCTTTGTCATGGTACCCAAAAAAAGGTTTGAATTCCTAACCGGTTTGCTGGTCTGTTTCGCAGGTGAGAATCGTGCAACAACAGCCCAGAAGATGAAGCGGTGGCAATTCAAAAAATGCGGAAGCTAACCAGGATTATCTGCTCTGATACCATGACAGGAAATAGAGGAGAAAGAGAGGAATTTTACTGTATATTCATTGATCTGTATACAAGCACATTAATTACATTTATAGTGCAAGAATGGAAGAGAATAAAAGGAAACGATATACAAAGAATTTTAAATTTCCTATTTACTAAAACTTCCTATTCACTAAATCAATCAATCTACAAACAGAATCACTCACGATCTCCAACACATCCAGAGGTGCGAGAGGGAAGAAAATCAAATAAGAAGAGGAGAAGAGAGCGATGGATGAAAAGTATCTTAGCAGATCAATTCAAAGACGCATCTCTCTATTTCTCTCTCAACATCGCAATCATCCTACTCAATTTCACGATCACGAGCACACTCTCTTGTAGTTCCTTCTAATTAGATCTCCGTCAAATCCTTTTCGCTTTGCCATCCTATAATGAACTCCTGGAGATTCGGGAACCGATGACTTGATCAACTGAAACAAATAAAAGCAAAACTCGAAGGCGGTGTTGAGGACGAATCTCAATAGCAGAGCTGAAAAAAGTGAAGGCCCGTGATGGTTCACGTCCGTTAAGTCCTCGCAACGTTGCGCACGGATGCTGCATCTTGTTTTTCTTTTTCGTCTTCTCTTTCTTCGTGATTGAAGAGCTGAGAGGGAGCGGATGGCTTTTGGATGATGCATCCTAAGGCTACAAATAACAGTAAATGGTGTTTTGGTGAATCACACCTTCATATAAACAGTACAAATAGAACACCAACAAAATATGCAGAAATTCGAGTGGAGGCGTTACCTTCGGCAATGGCTTTGATGCAAGATTCTTGATGCCACTGACAATCGCCTGACGAGAAGAATTTGCCTGGGGTATTTTGCGGCCCTGCACAGATCCAATGCAATATACGCATAAGGAGTTACCGGAACTGATAAAATCCAACTTTGTTTCGGTTAAAATGAATTGTAAACAGAATTGGAGCGAGTACCTTAGAGAGGTGGCCACCCGGTTTCTCAGACTAAGAGATGTCATGTCGAAGACTCAAAAGTTCAACGGTAGTTCGTAGAGGACAGAGACTATCCAGCCACAGACCGAGAAGAAGGCGGGATAAAGGTGTCCACTTCACATCCACGTTCGCGTAATTCTGATAGACTGGCAGCATCAAAAGGGAAAACTTTCACCTTCCTGAGACGAGGTAATCCTTTGAGCTCGTCAAGGTCTGTTATTCGGTTGCAACGAAAAACTTTCAGGAGTTCCAAAAGCTTTAAATCTTTGAGACCATCAATCTGTGCTAAATCGCAGTCCTCTAGTTCTAGTTCTGACAGATGTTTCAGACTAGAAAATTTTAGCTCTGGAATCTTGCAGTGTTTGAGACGCAGAGTCCATAAGTTTGAGGAGGGAAGTTGTGTGAGGTCTAGCTCTTTCATGTAGGATAAAGTGAGTTCCCGGAGATTGGTAAGGCCACGAAAATCCCCAGGGAGATTGGTGACATTTGGAAGGGACAATTCCAAGGTCTCTAGCCTTGTCAATACCATGATCCACCTCATATTTGGGGTCTGATTCGATGACCCCGCTTCTATCTGCTCATCATGATTCAAGCATAGCTCTTTTAGATTTGTCAGATTTGTCAATTTGGGGACTGCCATGATTTTGGATCCCCAGAAGAGAGTGACTAAACTGGAGGGCAACTCTGGTAGTGCTTGAAGTTGTCTGCATTTACGGACGTCAAGGGTTTGGAGTCGAGATAGATGGCAAATCCCCTGAGGCAGCCCAGCCACACTGGATGACGATAATCTCAAAATTCTCAAAGCGGATAATCCTGAAATATCACAACGAACTTGGCCCTCCAAACTTCTGCAGCGACAGAAATCTATCTCTTCCAGTTTCTTTAACTTCACAATATCCTCAGGAAATTTTTGTAGGTGAGTGTGTTCCATCTTCAGCCTCTTCAAATTACTCAATTCCTTGACTGACTCTGGTAGTTCCGTGATTCTAGTGTCTGAAAGGTCCATTGTCTCCAACAGCCCCAGCTTCCCGATGGAAGTTGGAAGTTCTTTGAACATCGGACAATTCCTTAAAGAAAGACTGAAGATTCTGAGGGAATACAAACTTTGGATGCCAATTAAATTTAGCACCATCCAGAGCAAGACTTTGGAGTTCCGTTAGGCAGCCAATTGTGGATATAAATCTCAAATTTTTACACCCACGAGCACTAAGTATTTTAAGACTCTTCAAAGACCCTTCCTGGCAAACAATTTGATGGATGCCAGTTCCATCAATCAGAAGTTCCGTCAAATTTTCCATGCCGTGCAGTTCTTGGGGCAACTGCTTGACTAGTCTGCAATTTCTCAAATTTAAGGAACTCAACTTCTTCAGTTTCTTAATGAATGGCCCAATTTCAGATAACTCGGTACAATCTTCCAGTATCAAAATCTCCAAATTGGTGGGAGCCGGAAATTTAAACGATGCATGTAACTTAACACATCCTTGTAGGTTCAAGACTTTCAATTTCTCCACCTTCTGCGATGTAGGTGCAAAAGAGGATATCAATCTTTACTAGCTCATATCTATCATCTTAACAAAGATATAAAAACAAAAAATATTGGGCATACCTTCGCAATTTGTTCCCAGAATTCTGAATTTTTGGTGACCTTACTCTCAGACAGATCGAGAATGACCAATTCCTTCAAATGCAAATCACATAGCTCAGGAATTGAACGGCACCCTCGCCAATCAAGCCACCTCAAATTTGGAGGAAGATCCTTAGTATTTCCCTGGATTTTAGCCCGGTCCAGTCTGAGGTACCACAAATTCGACATTTTGCAAAACTCTTTACAATTAAAACTGTCGGTGCAACCCATTTCAACTGTGAGACCAATGCCTTTGACACTTAGAGTACCCTGTCAAGTCTCGGTTGGGAAAAAACGTAAGAGTAAGTTGAGAAACTCTAATCTCTCTTACTGCTTTCAATGAAATGAGACAAATCGAAATTTCAAAATCAGTGGGTATCCGCTACGCGTTCTAAATCGTGCTAAGAATAAATCCCTTTCTCTTTCCTTCGAGATCGAATAAAGAAAAGCAAGTTAATGTTAATGGGAGTGGAAGGTTTATCTGAATGCTTTTCGTAACCCACGAAAAAATTTCTGGAGGTTTTGAAAACTTACCTCGACATTATTTGGAGTGGGAAGTGATTCCCTGGGATTCCAAAACCTGCAGCGCTGAAGCTGACCTTTGTCCTTGACAAGCTCCCTGCCAAAGTGTCTTAACAGATTGTGCATCCTTAATTCATTATGTTTTCCGATTTCCAATAAATGCATGTCACAAAGGTCTTCTACTTCTCTAGGAGGATGGAAACCACAAGCCTCCCACATGTAACAGGGAATTTTCTGATCATTTCCGATAAAAAAACTTGCTATATCGAGAAATATCTCCTTTGTTCGTTTATCCAAAGAATCATAACTGGCCTTAAAGGCATCTTCTACCTTTTTCTCAGATGGACAATCTTGTAAGTAATTCCGGATACCTCTCCATGATTCTATTTCCTTCTTTCTCTTTAAATTTTTTGCCCAAAGCACAATAGCCATAGGTAGCCCTCCAAGAGCTTCGACGATGTCTCTCGACAAGGAATCATACTCGGGGACATTTGGAGGAGCATCCACTGGAAAAGCATGCTTACGGAAGAGTTCAAGAGCATGGTCATTTCCCATTGGTTTGACCGTGTATTTTGCTACATCGTCAAAAACACCTAAAACATTACTGTTATCTGTGGTCACAATAATTCTACTTCCTGCTTTAAACCAAGAAAGTTTCCCAGCTAAAGCTTCAATTTGTTCATTTTTATGCACATCATCAAGCACGATGAGAACCTTCATATTACTAAATTGACTTGATATTATTTTAATACCTTTATCAGAAGATCCCAAAGGTTCAATTTTTTCCTTTTTAAGGTCAGCAATCAACATTTCTTGGAAATCCTCTACTCCTTTCGAATTTATATCTTCGAGGAAGCTACATCCATCAAACAATTTATGCATCTTGTTAAAGACAACCTTCGCAAGTGTAGTCTTTCCGACACCCGGCATTCCGCATATGGCGACAACCCGTCTGTCTTGTCCACACACTTTCTTCGCTTGTCCATCGCTGTAGACAACACCAAGCTTCGTCATCATCCGTTGAACATGAAGGTCGACTCCAACTAGATCTTCGGTGACAAGTTGGTCGTCCTTCTTCAACACCTGCCTGACACGTGTAACAACTTTTTCTACGAGGTCGGTCTCATGCCTGCAAATCATGAGTGAGGAAGCGCAAGGATGACAACAGTTACCAAAAATATTAAAGGGAAGACAAAAATCAAGTGGGGAATGAACCGACAAAAATTAAATCGACCAACGGGGGCAGGGGTAATCTTCAATTAAAATGGAGAGCAAGTTTTAATGCACATAAAAATGTTAACATTGATAACATGCTATCTGCATAGCAAAAATTCTAACCAAGGGGAATCCACAGAGCATTGTGGACCAGGTCGGCTCGTCTAAATCGAGTCACCAGTTACTTGATGGGCATCTAAAACTTCAACATACTAAATTATTGATCCGTTTCACAAGAATAACCTTAAAGATCTCTCTAGCCATGCATAATCATCGATATAATTATATATGGCATTTTTTAGAAAAAAGTTCGGGTTCATAATCACATCATCTAAAACCATTTTTTTTTCATTTTTCTAGGAAAGAGAAAAGAAAACAGAAGCAAAAGAATTACCCCCCATTTATCTCTTTCCGCTCATATCCGACTAAATCAACGATCTGTCGAAGAACCTTTTTGCATGTTTTGATGGTCTTTGGGTTGACTTTGTCGTCCTCATGTTTCTTGAAGGACGTTGCAAAATCCCCAGTCTGGTGTTTCACATCGTCGGGACTAACATCATAGAAAATCGGGATAATAATCTGACCATGGGATTTTCTGCACTCCCACATTTTTACCAGCTCCATGAGGCAACTTTTACTAGAAGCGTAATCTTTGGAGAAGATGACTATCGAGATCCTCGACCGCTTAATTGCATCTTTTAGCCCTTGCTCGATCTCTTCTCCACCATGAAGGTTTTTGTCATCCTTAAAGACCTCGATCCCCGCCTTTTCCAAACCTCTATGTAGGAAACCTGTGAATCCTTTGCGAGTATTTGTACCTCTAAAACTCAGATATACTTCATGATTGATTCCAGATGATGCCAACAACGAGGTTGAACATGATTCCTGCCAAATCAAGGAAACTAAAGTAAACATAGTGTTTCAGACAAGTCTAATGCTTCTGGCCAAACCAAACAAACACACAAAAAAGAAAAAGGAAAAGAAAAAAAAAAGTTTTATGGTTCCAATGGAGCCGAATCCAACACAGCAAGATGATTTTAACTGGATCTTGCAACTCATGCATTTTGACTGTTTTTAGATCCAAAATTTTCAGAACTTTCGTAATACTCAAACGTTGATTAGTGAATTCACATGTAAATTTCTGATGATTTTCTGAAATTTAAATAAATATTTCAAGTTTTAAGGAAGGCAAAACAGTAATTAACAGACCCAGCGTACAAAATCAATAGTGCTTGGAGTTTCGATAGAATACCGTGATTTGAACATAGATTGGTTCAATCGTTCACGTCAAAAGAAGATTTGCTCCATTCCAGTCCATTTTAGCATTTGTTGGGTCGAACTCCAAGCGGAGGACCAATTATAAGGCATTCATGTCAAAGAAGTTCTAAATAATAATACAAATCGCAAAGATGCAGAGAAAACTGACCCGGTTTCTTCTCTTCACAGCTGCAAAAACAATCATCCCGAGGAAAAATAGAAACGCCATAGACCATTTCGAAGCCATCATGAGGGACAGATTCACCACTGCCAGTGTTGCCGTCGAAACCATCGCTCGCTCGCTCTCTCTCGCGCTTTCTCTCGCAGAGGCACAGGAGGTCAATAGTCATAGGACAACAAAACATATTCCATTTTATTCATAATCATGACCAAGACCGATGACTACTGGCCATCTGCTACGCGCTTGGGCAAAGGTGAGGGAAAATTGTCGGGTAGCCCCAGTCCCACGTGATTTAACATCACGAGAAGTCCTTACGAAAGCCCTTTAAAAGTAAAAAAGACATAATATCTTAAAATATCCCCAATTTTAACTTCGGTCTTAATTCTATTCTATATTTTTTTATCTAATAAAAAATCTCCAATTTTAGCTCATCTACCCTAAGTTTTTTTGTCTTACAAAAAAATTGTCAATTGTATAATAATATTAGGTAGGTGAACTACTCCACACAGACAATGTGGAAAACCATATGTGGAAACCATTCATCAATGGGCACGTGTCGGGTGAGGCTACCCTAGGCTGGGCGCAAGTTGGCCTCCCCCAAGTGACCCTTGCCAGGCCGCACCTAGGTGAGAGCTCCCCTCGTTGAGGCTAGCCCTCGCCTCGCCGGCGGGACCTCGCCTGTGGCGGGCGAGGCCAATCTGTTAACTATGGCCGGTGGCTAGCTGTCTCCGTGGCCGGCCGATCACCGTAAAAGGTAAAGAAGAAAGCCAAAAAGAAAAAAAAAATTTCAAAATTTAAAATTAAAATATTATTAAAAATTGTACACGTTAGCATTTTTAGGCAAAAATTTACTTGGATGAACTTAATTGGTAAGAAGTGAAAAGGTTTAGGACTGAAGTGACAAATTTAAAATGTTTAAGACTGAATTGACAAAAATGTAATAGATTTAGGACTTTTTGGATAATTTTCCCTGATATGGCTACCTAGCTGCACCTAATATGTTATTTTTAAATGTTAGAGTGGAAAAGGAAAATAATAGAAATTGTAGTTCAAGAGCCATTTTGTCTTCTCCCAACTACCATGTTATTCGAATTGGCTCCTCAAAGAACGATTCCACCTCAATTATCGCACGAAAGCACTATATAAAAGATGACAAATGAAATTAATTGTCAATTAAATGCTAATTCTGTGGTAAAGGGCTGTTGAACCGGTGCTGGGCAGAGACGCCGACTGAATAATACTTACTGGTTTATACATAGAAATTATTAGATGCCAGAAAAATCATCTAGATCATCAGAAAGGAATATGGATTGTTGCAAAAATAGCGACGGAAGAGAATGCAGGTGGATTAGAATACATTCATTCGAGCTAAATGTATTGCATTAGTTTTATTTTTCAATATAATAGATGTTGAAATTGACGGCAATGTGTATAGCAATTTTTTTTTTTTTTTTTGGACAAAATGTGTATAGCAATTTACACATGCGAATCGACAACATTAATTATTTGACCCAAAAAAAAAAAACATTAATTGCAACAAATCGCCAATTACAGATTCGATTGGCTCTTTAACAAAATCAGCATTAATGAATCAATGACCAAAAAAAGTAGGAACCTTTATTTTTAATTAAACAATACTTTTGCTTTTTTCAATCAATATGTATTTTTTTAGTAATGTGAAGAGGAGAAGCAGAAGAAAAATTAAGATGTGGCTCGACAAAAAGCTCTGTTCTCCATGCTTTGTTATTATTTATAGATGTATAGATGAATACAGAGCATGCTTCCCATCACCATGAACTCGGATTCTATCCAGAGCTGCGAGAGGGAAGAAAATCGAATAAGAAGAGGAGAAGAGAACGATGGATGAAAAATATCCTTTTCCAAGCAGCAGATCAATTCAAAGATGCATCTCTCTCCTTCTCTCTCAGCATCGCAATCATCCTACTCAATTTCACGATCACGAGCGCTGTCGTTCCTTCTAATTAGATCTCCGTCAAATCCATTTCGCATCGCCATCTTATAATGAACTCCTGGAGATTCGGAACCCGATGACTTGATAAACTGAAAAGAATAAAAGCAAAACTTGAACGCGGTGTTGAGCACTTATCTCACCAGCAGAGCTAAAAAAAGTGAAGGCCCGTGATGGTTCACGTCCGTGAAGTCCTCGCAACGTTGCACACGGATGCTGCATCTTGTTTTTCTTCTGACTTCTCTTTCTTCGTGATTGAAGAGCTGAGAGGCAGCGGATGGCTTTTGGATGATGCATCCTAAGGCTACAAATAACAGTAAATGGTGTTTTGGTGAATCACACCTTCATATAAACAGTACAAATAGAACACCAACAAAATATGCAGAAATTCGAGTGGAGGCGTTACCTTCGGCAATGGCTTTGATGCGAGATTCTTGATGCCACTGACAATCGCCTGACGAGAAGAATTTGCCTGGGGTATTTTGTGGCCCTGCACAGATCCAATGCAATATACGCATAAGGAGTTAACGGAACTGATAAAATCCAACTTTGTTTCGGTTAAAATGAATTGTAAACAGAATTGGAGCGAGTACCTTAGAGAGGTGGCCACCCGGTTTCTCAGACTAAGAGATGTCATGTCGAAGACTCAAAAGTTCAACGGTAGTTCGTACAGGACAGAGACTATCCAGCCACAGATCGAGAAGAAGGCCGGATACAGGTGTCCACTTCACATCCACGTTCGAGTAATTCTGATAGACTGGCAGCATCAAAAGGGAAAACTTTCACCTTCCTGAGACAAGGTAATCCTTTGAGCTCGTCAAGGTCTGTTATTCTGCTGCGTGGAGAAATTTTCAGGACTTCCAAACTCTGTAAATATTTAAGACCATCAATCTTTGCCAAATCGCAGTCCTCTAGTTTTAGTTCTGACAGATATATCAGAACAGAAAAGTTTGGCTCTGGAATCTTGCAGCGTTTGAGACGCAGAGTCCATAAGCTTGAGGGCGAGGGAAGTTGTGTGAGGACTAGCTCCTCCATGTAGGATAAAGTGAGTTCCCGGAGCCGAGTGAGGGCACGAAAATCCCCAGGGAGATTGGTGACATTTGGAAGGGACAATTCCAAGGTCTCTAGACTTGGTAATCTCGTGATCCACTCAATATTTGGGCTCCAACTCGATGACCCCGCTTCTGGCTGTTCATCATCACTCAAGCATAGCTCTTTTAGATTCGTCAGATTTGTCAATTTGGAGGCCTCCATGATTTTGAATCCCCCGCAGAGAGTGACTAAACTGGAGGGCAACTCTGGAAGTGCTTGAAGTCGTTCGCACTTACGTACGTCAAGGGTTCGGAGGCAAGGGAGATCACAAATGCCCTGAGGCAGCCCAGCCACAATGGATGACGATAATCTCAAAATTCTCAAGGAGGATAGTCCTGAAATATCGCAACTATCTTGGGCCTCCAAATTTGTGCAGCCAAAGAAATCTATCTCCCTCAGTTTCTCTAACTTCCCAATATCTTTAGGAAATTTTTCTAGGGGAGTGCGTTCCATCTTCAGCGTCTTCAAATTACTCAAACCCTCGACTGACTCTGGTAGTTGTGTGATTCCAGTTTCTGAAAGGTCCATTTCCTCCAGCTGCTTTAGCGTACAGATGGAACGTGGAAGTTCAAACAGCTTCCCACATTTCCTCAGAGAAAGTCTTTCAAGATTAGGAGGAAAAACAAAAGTTTCTGGAACCCAATCAATTTTAGCACCATCCAGAGCAAGACTTTTGAGTTTCGTCAGGTGGCCAAGTGGGGAAATGTCCCCCAAACTTTCACAGTCACGAGCACTAAGTACTTCAAGGTTCTCCAAAGGATCATTCTCGATATCAATTTTTTTTACATCAGTTCCGTCAATCAGAAGTTCCCTCAAAAATTCCTTGCCGCTCAGTTGTAGGATTGACAGCCGGACTCCCTTGCAGTTTCTCAAATTCAAGGATTTCAAGCTCTCCAGTTGGCTGATGAACTCCCAAAGTGCAGGTGACCGAGTACAATCTTCCATTATCAATATCTCCAAACCGGTCGAAGGTGAAGACTTCAACGATGCCTTTAACAGATTACATCCTTATAGGTTCAAGACTTTCAATTTCTCCACCTTCTGCAATGGATGTGCAAAAGAAGATAGCAGACTTTACTCACTTGCACCTAAAATCTTAACACGAGATTTAAAAAGCAAATATCGGCCATACCTCCATGATTTGCTTCCAGGCATGTGGATTTTGGGTGACCGGACTCCTAGACAGATCGAGAATGAGTAATTCCTTCATATCCATATTACGCAGCTCAGGAATGAAATGGCTGGCGTGCCAATTAAGCCACTTCAAATTTGGAAGAAGATTCTCAGGCTCTCTCGCAGTGTTACCCTCCTCCAGTGGGAGCCGACTCGAATTTGAAATAAGATTCTCACTGTTAGCTCCATCCAGTCTGAGGTACCTCAAATTCGATTTTTTGCTTAGTGCTTCACATGTAAAATGGACGTTGCCACCCTCTTCAAATGTGAGACTAATGCCTTGGACACTTCCATCATTCTGTCAAGTGTCGACGGGGGAAACAGATGAGTAAGTTGAAAAACTTTAATTTCTTAATCCTTTTAATCAAATGAGACAAATTAAATTTACAAAAATCAAGTGGGTATCCATTTCGTGCTCCGAATCGTGTTTAAGAACAAATCCTTTTTTTTTCCCTGCTCTAGAGATTGAATAGTTTATACTAGGAAGCACGGACACTCTCCTGAGCCCTTCCGTGTCGAGACACGTAGTGAGTTCCGGCATGCACGTGTCACAGGGTAGAGGTAGCGGGGGTTGGTGTTCTTGAGGGAGGTGGAGGACTCGTGTGGGCGCCACGCCCAGCGATGAGTTCCCACCCAACGCCTCCGCCGCTGCAGATCCGATCTGGCTAGCTAGATCTGCAACAGCCATGGCAACGACGGGGGAATCTCTACGGAACCCAATCGCAACCGATATCGATCTCGCCTATTTGGGCCATGGACAAGCCGGTCGAGGCCAGGAGCCGTCGGAATCTCGACCTCGCCCATCGCGGCCATGGCCAAGCTTTCCACTGGAATGGCATCCCGTGCTTCCACTTGAGGCTGCCGTCGCATTCCTTGACGGTCATGCGAGCTTCTTGGTCTGGAAGACGAAGCCGCCGACGACGACGAAGAGAGGCAAGGGACTCCAGGAAGAGGACGAGAGAGATGGTGGTCTAAGCAGATTTTTTATTTTTTATTTTTTTATTTCACACAGTCCACGTCGACAGCGCTGAGTCTGGGTCGGGCAGTTGCACGGGGCGGAGCGAGGGTCTGACCGGGTTCGGGCACGATGTTCGCCCGGCAGACGGGACACGTGGTTTGCATCAGCGCCACGTTTGGATGCGGACGCAGTCGCAACTAGGGATGAGCGGTTCCCGGTTCCTTACAGGTTCCGCTTGGAACTGAACCTACCTTTCGGGTACAGGTTCCGCTTGGAACCTGGAACATACTCTCAGTACGGGTTCCTCATTTTTGGAACCGGAACCTACCCGTCGAACCAAGAACCTGGGAACCTACCCCGTCACGGGTTCCGGGTCGGTTCTAGGTTCCAACAGGTTCCAACGAGTTTTTTTTTTTTCATTTTTAGTTTAAAAAAATGGAAGACTCATGAAAGACTCAACAGCAAGAATAGGAAACTGCCGAATTATGCTAACGTGAAAATTTATTGAACAGAGGATAAGTCATGTGGAAATAGCATGTTGATTAATCAGAACAAGTTTAGTACAATGTGTGAGAGGTTATACACCAGAAAAGAGCTCATATGAACAGAGGAATAGCCTTCTCAACATTTACATGATTACCTGTCATCCATCCTTGTCTGAGCTTCAATATAAGACAGAGCTGCACATGATTTAATAATGCTTTTTGTATATCTTGTGGATATTATATCTGCTTCAGGTGTCATTTCCTGAAAATGGGCAGTAAACAAGATTGTTCTCCTTTCATGGGAAGATCAATCAATATATTGGTATACACAGGGCCGACAATTCATGATTAGTAAGCACATGAGCTATCATTTAGTGTAGTCTGGTGATGGCGGCTAATGGACATGCAATCCTCTTTACCAAAAAGAGCACAGCAAATGACGAAGATAGAACAAGAAACATACCCAGATAACAGAAAAAGCCAGTCTCTCCACATCTACCCGAAGTGAACATATATCTGCAACATAAATTCACATGTTAAGTTTGATATGGGCAGGACCATGGATTAACCACAGTCAGTCTTTTCTCTGATGTTAAAGAGACATTTTACGGCTCTAAATGTCATATTACCTTGTGAATCAACGATGCGGAATTGTCAGGGGAAGCCCTGTTTTAGAGTCCCCTGTGTTGAATTTCTGCAAGGGCGTGAAGAACATTAAGATAGATTCGACGAGTATGAAAGAGTTGATAGTCTTCCACCCGGATTCTTTAACACGCAGAAACTTTGGGCCCCGCATTTGCTGTTGCTGCGGGTATTGGGGTATTGGCCTCATGATTCTGTGTTCAGACTTGAGACGTATCTTCTTTGGTAGAAGCCATGTTGGATTTTGTTGTCTGGTGGCAAGAGGATGTGCTGCAACTTGTTAAAGGAACTTTTTGAGCAGCTGCTTGGAGTTCCTATTATCACCATCGGCAGTCGGTGTTTGCAGGATTGAGCTCAGTATATTTTTGCCCTTCATAAGACATGCTCATGTTGAATGGTGTCCGTGAGTAGCACCATTTAATGCTGTATGTTGGCCCGGTTGAGTGACCTCAGTTCTCTGTGGCATTGTAGTCTTCCATCAAGGGGAATCGTTGTGAATTCTTCATCAATTATACGACTCCAGCTCCAGATTCGTCCTCTGCATCTCCTCCTACCATCACAAAACAGAAAAACAAACGAAATCCCATCAAAACCCCCATCAATGCACAGACCCCAAATTAAGATTCAAAAGAAACCCTCGCGCACGAGCCGAAGCACAGAAGCCCCCAACAACGAGTAAACCCGCGCCACGAGCCCTAGCAAATCCAACCAAAGCCATCGACGTCCAAAGAGAGGGACAGACCTTGAGGATGAGAATCTCGTTGTCGAGGAGGCGAAAGCCAGCCCAAGCTTCAAAGCCCCGCGCTTTCAAATCGAGCAAAGAGAATACAACACAAATGCTCAAAAGCTTAAAAAGAACGATGCAGAGAGAGAGAGCTTACGGTCTTTGCCACCGCGAACGCTGCCTCTTGTGGGATGATACATGGTTCCACGCGAGGTCCTCCGAGCCGACGAAGATGGGGATGCGGTCGTCTTCTTCGCCGGCTTCTTGTAGACGAGCTTTTACCGAAGATGTAGGTCTTGCCGGAGAGGAACTCGTCGAGGGACTTGAGGCCCGACTCCGTGTGGAGATTCGTCGAGGAACTCATCGAGGGCGAGCACGGAGCATAGTGAGCAACGTCGGGCAGAGACAGAGAGGAAGTGCGAAGTGAAAGTGGGAACTGAGACAGGGTAAATTAATTTGGGGCTTAACCTAATAGGTTCCGGGTTCGGGCGGAGGTGGTGACGGTTCGGAGCAACAACGGCCCAGACAGCCGAGCAAGCGGCAGCAAGAGGTGGTGACGGTGGCTTGGGGACGGCGGCGGTGCCTCACGGCGGTGCGGACGGCAAGACAGCTCGTCGGGCTCAACGGTGAGACGGCTTGTCGGACGAGCAGTGGGTGGTGGGGGTTCGGTGGCCAAGAGGTGGTGGTGAGTAGGGCGTGGGGCAGCGGTGTGGTGGTGGGTGAAGCAGCAACCGGCGAGAGGAAGGAAGAAGAAGAAGAAGAAGAAGAAGAAGAGATAGAGGTGGGAGGGTTCGGCTGAGAGAGGAGGAAAGAGGAGAGAGAGAGAGGGAAAAGAAAAAGTGGGGGCAGGAAGTGACGTGAGGAGGAAAAAGGGCAGAAAAGAGAGAGAGAGAAAAAGAAAGGGAAAGGGGGAAAATTGAAGGGGGGGAAATTCGCGCGGAAGGGATTAGGGTTTTTTTTTTTAACTTTGCCGGTTCCGGTTCCTCAGGTTCCGGTTCCTGAACCGGTCCCCTTAGAACCGGGAACTGAACCGGAACCTCCTCCGGTTCGGTTCCGGTTCCCGGTTCTACCCGGAACCACACTCACCCCTAGTCGCAACACAAATCATTTGCAAAATATATTTTTATATCGATTCTTTTCAAAAGAATATATAAGAGAATTCTGTAGTATCGCGTTCAGCATAAGAAAAAATCGATGTTGAGAACATGTGTTTGAATGAATTACCAAAAAAACATGTGCATTAGAATCAAACAAAAAAAAAAATGATAATTTATTATGTATATTTAAAAATATTCATTTATTATATAATGTGTCATTACGTGTCGAAATTTTTATTTTCTTGAAAAATGACATATGAACATATCATGTTACGTGTCGATACTATTTAGAATTTATGTTATTTATGGATGTTATCTAACGCATTCGTGACCCTCTAAAAGAAATTTCTAAAAGCTTTTGAAAACCCGACCATCCTTTAGAATGGAACATGCGTCACTGAACTTCCAAATCCTGTACCGCTTTCGAAGATCCTTCCCTCGACAATTTTCCTTTCAAAGTCTCTTAATAGTCTGTGCATTCTTAATTCATTATTTTCTCCATCTTCCAAGAAATGCATGTTGCGAAGTTCTTTTGTTTCAAAAGGAGGATAGCAACCACAAGCCTTCCACATGTAAGAGGGAATCCTCTCATCCTTTCCAACAAAAAAACACGCTATGTCCAGGAATATCTCCTTTGTACGTTCATTTAATACATCATAATTTGCGTTCAAGGCAGCTTCCACTTTTCCCTCATGTGGATGATCTCTTAAGTAATCCCGGATAATTCTCCATGTCTCTGGAATGTACTCATCTTTAAATAATTTGCCCAAAACACAGTAGCCATAGCCTTCTACTTGTGAAGAAGAATATGGATACCTCGTCTGATGTCTCTAAAGGGAGTGACCCTGTAGGAGAGTTTGTCGTTGCAATAATCATGTCCTTGTAATCCCTGTAGGGAAGGCCATTGACATTAGGATAGCCATGGCTTTGTAATTTCCGACACTTCCGAATTGTTATTAGGCATTCATCAGACAACTTCGTGTTAGATTCGTCCAGCAAAGCTTCCAGTTTCCGACAGCTAGAAACATAGAAATCACACAAAAAGTCCAGCTCATCAACACCATCAATAGATTGTTGCTCATGGCATCCGACGATTGACAGAGACTTCAACTGTAAGTTTGATAACTCACATATTTTGCTAATAGGACACTTTTTAATGGTTAAAGTCTCCAACGATTCCGATGCAACAAGACCTGGAATCTCAATCAGCTTCTCACATCCTGAAACCTCCAAATGCGTTAGCTTCTCTACTTTCGATGGAATAATTAGTTTCTCCAGTGAACTGCACTCATAAACAAGTAATGCATTCAAAGATTCTAAACCGTTGAGGCCCTCAACAGTACGGAGCTCATAGCAGTTTGATATAACCAAAAGCTTCAGCAACTTTGAGTTTGACAGGTCGTATAACCTTTCAACGAAACCATAGTACTGTACATTCATTTCTTCCAAGAACTCTAGGGCCTCCAGACCTTCAATCTCAACTAGCTTCGGACATTCTGATAGCCACAATTCTTTAAGTTTCTTTAAGCTTGCCGGGATGAATGACCTTTGGAGGAGTTCACATTTAGTCACTGACAATGCTCTCAGTTCTTCGAGTCCACTGAGATCAATTTCTTGAAGCTGAGATTGAGAAAGTCGTAGCTTGGACAAGTTTTTCAAGTTGGAAAAGATTGACCAAGATATTATTGAGTTAAAATTAACAAGTTGCAGCTCTGATAAGGAGGGAGGAAGCTTCATGATACATTGCAAGTCTAGTCCAGATAAAATAAGCTCAGTTAGACGAGGAAGAGAACCAAACTCAGTAGGTGGTGCAGGGACACTAAAAAGAGACAATTCTAACTTCTTCAGTTTAGATAACCTCCTAATCCACCCTAAGCTGGAACTTGGCAACAGATATGATGAAGCTTTAAGCACATCTTCAGAGCCATCAGATAAGAGCAAATTGACCAGATTAGTCAAGTTCGAGAGATCCGGAAAAATACGCAATGCCGCTGATCGAAAATGCAGATAGATCAGACTTTTTGGAAGCTCTGGCAATTCTTGAACCTCATTACAACTTGTCAACTCCAGTCTTTCAAGGTAGAGAATATGATTGATTGTTGTCGGCACTCAGAAATATGAGCACCTAATAGTTTGAGAACTTTCAAAGAGGACAATGCGCCAATTTCAATTGGAATTCCACCAATTAATTCTTCACAATCACTAGCATGGAGCTCTTCCAGATTCTTTAACATTCCAATAGTACTGGGCAATTTCCTTATTGGAGTATTCTCCATCGCTATCACTTTCAATTTCTTGAGATTTCCAATTGAATCTGGTAACTCAGCAATTTTAGTACTGGATAAATTCAACTCTTGCAAAGACTCTAGCTTCCCAATTGAGTCTGGGAGTTTTCTCAACTTAATGCACCCAAAGAGAGAGAGAGAGAGAGAGTTTTCTCAACTTAATGCACCCAGAGAGAGAGAGAGAGAGAGACTCAAGTTTCACAAGCTTCCCAATAGTCTCTGGAAGCGTGCTAATTTGTGTGTACCTTAGAATGAGGACAGATAGAAACTTCTTATCACCAATACAATCAGGAAGGCATTCAATTTGTATGTTTGACAGATCCAACTCCTTCAATGAACCCGGGAGTTTCAGAAAACATCCACTAGAAGCAAGGAGCTTCAGATTCGTAAGCCTTCCAATTTCTTCAGGCAAATCCTTAAGAGAGAGGCACTCTTTAAGATTTAAGTGAATCAGGCACTTTAGCTTCCCAATGGAGGGATCAATCTCAACCAAGTTTATGCAATTGTAGAAACTCAACCTCTCTAGACTGAAGCATGCAGAGAAGTCTGGTGTTCTAGTTATGCCTTCGCAACCTCTGAGGTTTAGAACTTTCAGATTCTTTGCCATCTAACAAAAATGATTCACCATCAAGAGAAGAAAATAGTATCTATTACATCATACGCCAATTAGAATCAAAGCGAATGCATATCATACCTTGATTAGGCTCCATCCGCTCCAGTCATCTGTGATGCTGCCTGCAACGATCTCAAAGACAACCAAATTCTTCATAGATAGATTGGTTACCTCAAGATCAAGGAGCCTAGGAGAATACCAAGAAATCCACCTTAACTTCGAAAAATCATCCCTAGAGTCTCTGGCAAAGGTTCCCTCCTCTAATTCAAGGAACCTTAGGTTGGGCAACCTACTAAGTTCGTCATGCGTAATTACAAGTGGTTGATAATCACTTCCAGTTAATATGAGTGCCTGAACTTTTTTCTTTCTCTACCAAAGCAAACACAAATGAACAAGCATGAATTTGAAAAATATATATATTAGTAAGAATTTGACAAATTTTCATATTCTCATTTGGGGTAAAAGAATCGAGAGGCCTCTAAGTGGGTATGTAAACTCTTTTCTACACGTATCCAACTCATGAAAACAGTGAATTTTGTTTACCTGTTTTGTTCTTACAATGTCCACGGCTTCCTCACAAATCCACACCTGGCTACGCTCTCCAGGATCATGCAAGCACTCCCTCAAAACAATTTGCCTCCCAAGATCTTTGAGCTAGTCAAGCATCCATAATACATCACCATCAACAATCTTTACCAGAGGCATTTGCATAAGAACCTGTATCCCAGTCTCAGGAAAAAAATTGCAAGCTTTCCACATGTAAATTGCATTCGTCTTTTTGGTGTTGTTGACAAAAAAGCAAGCAATGTCAAGAAAAATCTCCTTTTCCTCATCCCCTAATGCTTCATAACTGATCATCAACTATTGTCAGACATCCTTACGAGGTATTCTTGCTAGCCTCTCCACAGTCTCTTTCCATATCTTCTCTGGTTGGCGATAGAGAAATGAGCCTATGACCTCAAGAGCCAAATGAAGCCCTTTGGTTGTGACAACAATTTCTGATGCAGGAATATCGTATTGATATGGTGGATAATCTTTTCTAAAAGCATGTATGCAGAAAAGCTTAAGAGCTTGATCAAACTTCAGTTCCTTTAATTCGTATATCAAATCCTCATCCAGGACTTTTAGAGTAGCTTAATTCCTGGTTGTAATGATTATCCTACTTCCTGAACCAAACCAATCTCATTCCCCTACTAACTTCTCTAGTTGTTCTTCCTTATCAACATCATCCAAAACGATGAGGACCTTTTTGCTGCGAAATCTTGTCCCGATCTGGTTAATCCCATCATCAATGTCATGAATGTTGTCCACGAATCTAGAGTCGAGAATGTCTACAACTATTTCTGCAAATTTACTAGGCCCCCTTTTTCTAATGATTCTCGAACATCTCCAAGAAAGCAGCAATCATCGAAATAAGAACAGACCTGGTTGAAGACAACCTTCGCAAGAGTTGTTTTGCCAACACCGCCCATCCCATGAATACCAACAAAACAAACACCTTCACAATCAACATCCAACAGCTTCATTATGTCTTCTACACGATCATCCACTCCAACCAGCTGATTTTTCACATACTTATGCTTTATCTTCAACTTTACCAAAACCTCTCGGATGATCAACTTAATAGCTTCCCCATGCCTGCCACATATACGAACTGCCTCAGTTGAAAAAAGACGGTAAATAGAGATGTTATCATTTCTTTCAAGTCAAAGCAAAAGTATTTGGATTTATGCATAGATGATTCACAAACAAGGAGTCAGTTAAGAAACATGCACATAATACAAAGGTAAAATTTTACACATGAGACGGAGGTCCAATGTTTTATACCTCTTTCCCAACAATGTAAATCTGTCTTCAAGCTTTCTCTTTGTTTTTTCTTTTTTTTTTAGTTCTTTTTATACCATCAATAGGAAATGCAACTTAAGCTTAAAGTTCTTCCTACTTCATGAATGATTTCCAAGCTAGATTGAGCAAGATGGAATAAATAACTGGACCTACAAGTTAAATTAAAAAAATTGAGTTGAGTAAGAGCAGAAAGAAAACTTAAGAAGAAGAATTGATGAAAAGAACACGCAGAAAAAGAGTGAAAAATATCCAGTGAATGGTAAACGAGGGGCAAAGAAAAGAAGGAGGCTTGCTAAAATGAAGCATTCCTCAGAAACCACTAGTTGCTTCACTCCTTAAAACATCAGAGTAAATTTGTGATATTAGATTTCAGACAAGGCAAATAACATACAAACAAAAGCTTTGAATATCTTGGAACTTAACACACCCTCGAGTATATGTAGGTTCTAGATCTACGGAATCCATGTGTATGATAGAGGAGGTGTGCAACATTATGTCATTGCAAATGCCTTCTTGATATGATGCTTAATATCATTTACCCACCTGATGTTTTTTGCTTGGTCTCTGTTTGAACTGTACTCTGAAGTTTGAAATTGCATTCTAGACTAGCCAAATGACTGAAATTTTTTTGCAGAACTTCCTGATTTGGTTGGTATACAAGTGACCACGACCAAAATGGAGAGTTAATTAACTCATCAGTTTTCTCCTATCGATTATCACTTACCACTGATGAAAGGCCCATCAAAGTGAGGAACAGAATAGAGATTATCCAGGCTCATTAATTTTGAAAGCTGGTTGCTGACTACTAAAATGGAGCCTGCCAGATTTCATGAGTCTATACATCAATGACAACACCAGACACAGAATATACTAGCATCCAACTGAGACCCAGACAATGTACAATTATTGCCAATCAAACCGTCGAAATTCCCAGAAATCTTACCTATGCAGAAAATGGCAAAGATTGAGGAATTCAAATTGTACATCCTAATACAACCATCAGATTGCATATAAATGACACGAAAATAATATCAAAAGAACAGAAAATTGGAAAATTAGTAATTACCC
Organism: Eucalyptus grandis; assembly: GCF_016545825.1. NCBI lineage: Eukaryota > Viridiplantae > Streptophyta > Magnoliopsida > Myrtales > Myrtaceae > Eucalyptus > Eucalyptus grandis. Next base: position 47,286,038 of record NC_052614.1, read on the forward strand.
TCTCGTTTTGAGGTCCCATCCCTTCAATTCAGCAACTTCAACAAGAGCATCCTCCCACCTCTTCACTTCCTCATCCCCAAACTTCTTCCTGTGCTTGGCCATGGCATTCCTATACAGCCCAGTCCTGAGCTTCACATCCGAGGGCGACGCGTCGAAGAACACCGGCAAGATCTCCTTATTCCCCTTCGATCGAGCCACGCAGTCCACCATGTGGGCGACCTCGCGGAGGCACCACGAGCTCGATGCGTAGTCCTTGGAGAAGATGGGCACGTAGATCTTGGACACGTCGAGCGCCCGCATGAGCTCGCCGCTGATCTCCCTGCCGACGCGGAGCTCCTCGTCATCACGGTAGACGCGGATTCCGGCACCGAGCATGTCGTGGTAGAGGCAATCGGTAAACCCCGTGCGAGTGTCCGGCCCCCTGAAGCTCAGGAACACCTCGTACTCCTCGCCGGCCGGCGCTGGCGTGTCGCCGCCGCTCGCCGCGGCTCCGGGGTTGCTCGTCTCCTCTCTCTTGACCGTCGCGGCGGGCTTGCGGAAGATTTTGGACGCTTTCGATTTGACGAACGCGAGCACGGTCGGAGCGAGAAGTCCCAAGGCCCTGACAAAGATGCAACGAAGTTTGGAGACTGGCTTTTTCATTTCCATCTTTTGGGTTGGTGACCTTTGAGGCGGAAGAGAAAAAGGAAGAGTAAGAGAGCGGCATACAGTCCGCCGAGCATCATGGCGGCGAACATGGAGGACACGCCGCGGGGCGCGCGGTGGTAGCCGAGCGGCAGCAGCTGGCAGGACGAGCACCACGCGAAGGAAGAGCCGCACGTCGTCGGGGAACGACACGGCGCGTGCAGGATGAACTTGAACCCCGTTGCGATCGCGAGACGATCGTCCAAAGAGAGATTGTGCAGTAACCTTGGCGTTCGGTCTGCTCAAAGAGTTGACTTTGGGACTGTCGATGCGCTTCGGGACAAAGCAATCCGTCCAGCACGAAGGAAGGGCGGGTCGGGAGAATTTGGTTCCTGGACCAATTGAATCTCGGCCGCTGATCTTGTGGGCAGGTGGTGGGGCCCGCCTGGTCCACAGGTGGAGATTAAGAGCCGTGATTCATTTGGTACGTTGTATTCGAATCCAGGTAAATAGTTCTCAAAGAGTGGGGGGAAATGATAATGATAGGAAGCCAAATGGATTTTGAGAATTAAAAAGCAACTTGCATACTTTACAAGTCAATAATTTCCCGTAAATACGGGCTTTTTAATACGTGTACACAAGATAATCATAAGATAAATTGAATGAGGATCATTATAAATGGTGGCCTCCATCAATTTTTTTTTTTTTTGATCGAGAACTTCATGAAATCTGATGGTAATAACTTTTTAAAGTTCAAAAAATATATGACAAGTTATTATTCATATTTATCTAAATACTAAATACTTTTTCTCTATAAAAAGTTTACTATGCACATTGAAAGTCAAATTTATTTAAAAGAAAATATTTGTTATCCGTGAGTTAATATTATTAGTGAGCCAAAAATACCTTAAATACATGAAAGTTTGTTACCTTTTTGTATTAAAAATAACCGAGCATTAAAAATTGCAAAATGAAATGCACAGGGTTATGTATGGATTTATATTAATGACCTTATAATTCATCGGTAGGACTCCATCTCTTACCATCTTTCTTCCCAAAATGCTATCAATATGTTATATGCCTTCTTATATGAACCAATTTGCTGTATTGCCTTATATGGTGTTTTTTTTTCAGGTTTTCTCAAGTCCGCGTGGGACCCATCTTGGTTCTTCTCCCTGAAGTGTATCAAAATCCAGAATCTCAAATCATTCATCGTGGCATTCCTTTGTTTTTTTTTTTCTTTATAGGTGAGAACAATGTGAATGAATGGGACCAAATGAGCTTCAATTATAAGTCTATAAAATTTGAGTCCTTATATTTTCATATTGCAACAACTTGGTCAATGAGAGCGGGACAATAGGGTTTGAATAAGGTGTCACTTCTAGCGGATTTTAAAGATGGTGAAGTGAACATGACAAAACATGACAGACCAAATTGCACACCGAACAAGATGGAAGCATTCACAGATTATATATGGGACATTGAAATCAACTCATAAGAGACCGATGTGGTAATAACATTCAACTTTGGAATTTCAATTTATGTCTAGATTAGATGAAGCTTGGGTGACCTTTTGAGAAAATGTATATCTGTGTATCAAAGCACAAAATAAGTCATGCTCAATGGGGGATCAACCAACATAGACAATTTCTCAGGTGAATTAATTTAGGAGTATGCTACAAGCTTTTTATGACGCTTCAACAATGCCAAGAGAGAGCATATTTAAATACCAAATTCATTTTTTTCCACCTCTTTGACTCATTTTGACGCCATCATATTGATCACATCACTATGCCATCCATTAGCTAAGCAACAATTTGTACCGCGAGGCTAAGTATTACTGCAAGAGAGCTTTCTGTACAGCTAAAGTAGCACAACAAAGACTCAAGCGATGGGCATCTCCGCCAAACCACGGGCGCTTGTGTAACTCAATTATTTTCGGAATTTCTTCTTAAATCATTTCACACGATGGATGTGCTTTTCTTTTTTATATTGTTGTTTCAAACATTAGTAAAATCTAAATTTTCACGAATTGAAAAATCTTAATCTTTGCTCACATTCAAGTTTTGGGCATATGTTTGGCCCGCTGTTTCTAAAATTACCTCAGAAAACGGTCTCATTTATTCTGGTAATTTTTCCAATTTTTTTCATCCTTGAGAAGGAGAGGCTTTGATAGCAAATGCGGAAAATGAATAAGGAACAGTCTGGACATCTTTTAGCTTGTTAGATGGAACATTATGTCTGTTACAGAAGTTAAAACTCGTGCAATAAATTGAGGAAAGAAAACAAAAGCCTCCGTCTTGGTGAAACTTTCGTCATCACCATCCTACAATCAACTCCGGGAGATTCGGGAACCCCACGACTTGATTAACTCAAATGGAGAATGGCAACAATGAAGGCAGCGTTCAGGATGAATTTTCCCAGCAGAGTCGACGAAATCACGGGCCTGCGAGGGCTCACTATTGCCGAGTCCTTGCATTGTCGCCCATGGACCAGCATCTTATTTTCTCCTTCATCGCCTCTTTCTCACCGTGATAGAAGAGTTGGGTGGCAGTGGACGGATTTTGGATGCATCCTACAGGCTACAAATAGAATGTGAAGAATGTGCCCGGGCTATTTTGTGGCCCTGCACAGATCCAATGTCCAATGCAATATACAGATAAGGGATTCGCGGAAACGGTAAAATCCAAATTTGTTTTGGTTAAAAAGACTTGTAAACAGAAGTGGAGCATGTACCTTAGCGAGGTCGCCCTTTAGTTTCTTAGACTTAAAAGGAAATGTCCTGTCAAAGACTCAAAATGTCGACTTCACATTCACATTTGCGATGCAAATGGAAGATATAGGCATAGGCTAACTGCGAATGTCCACTCCACATTTACATTCACGTAATTCCAATAGACTGGCGAGATCACAAGAGAAAACTTGCACCTTCCTGAGACGGGGTAAATCTTTGATTCCATCAAGGTTGGTTATGCTGCATTTGGAAATTTCCAGGACTTCCAAAAGCTTTAAATTTTCAAGACCACCAATCTTTGCTAAACCGTAGTTGTCTAGTTCCAGTTCTGACAGATACTTCAGACCAGACAAATATGGCTCTTGAATCATGCAATGTTTGAGACGCAGAGTCGATAAGCTTGAAGTTGAGGGAAGTCGTGTGAGGTCTAGCTCCTTCATGTAGGATAAAGAGAGCTCCTGGAGCTGAGTAAGGGCACCGAGGTTCCTGGGGAGATTGGTGACCATTGGAGGGGACAATTGCAAGGTCTCTAGACTTGGTAATCTCGCGATCCACTCAATATTGGGAATCTTTAGATTCAATAACCTCATCGGCCATTCAAATTCTGGCTGCTCAGCATCTTTCAAAAGTAGCTCTTTCAGATTCGTCAGATATGACAAGTCGGAGGCTATCATTTCTTTGTATCCCCAGACGAGACGAGTAAACTGGATGGCAACTTTGGTAGAGCCTGAAGTTGGTCGAAGTCGAGTAGGTCCAGGGTTTGGAGGCACGAGAGATGGCAAATGCTCGAAGGCAGCCCGGCAACATCAAATGATGATAATATCAAAATTCTCATAGAGGATAATCCTGAAATACCACAACGAACTTCACCCTCCAAACTGCAGCAGGAGAAATCTATCTCCTTTAGGTTCTCTAAGTTCACGATATCTTCAGGAAATTTTCATAGGGGAGTGTGCGCCCTCTTTAGTGTCTTCAAATTCCTCAAATCCTTAACTGACCATGGCACTTTCATGATTCCAATGTATGAAAGGTCCATTACCTCTAGCAGCTCCAGCTTCCCGATGGAAGTCAGAAGTTTACTGAACTTCCAACAATTCCTTAAAGAAAGTCTCTGAAGTTTCTGAAGAAATCCAACAGTATATGGAAGCCCATCGATATCAGCAACATTCATAGCAAGACTTGAGAGACTCCTTAGGCGGCCAATTGTGGATATATCTTGCAAATATTGACAGTCACAAGCACTAAGTATTTCAAGATTCCCCAAAGAACCTTCCGGGAAACATATACTGTAAATGCCAGTTCCATCAATCAGAAGTTCCCTCAAAGATTTCATGCAGCACAGTTTTTGGGGCAACTGCCTGACTCGGCTGCACTTTCTCAAATTTGAGGAACTCCAGTTCTTCAGATTACTAATGAATGGCCCATTTTGAGATATAACTGAGTGCAATCTTCCAGTATCAAAATCTCCAAATTGGTTGGAGCTCGAAAGTTCAATGACGCAGGTAACTGAACACATCCTTGTAGGTTCAAGATTTTCAATTCATCCACCTTCTGCAATGTGGAAAAGAAGATTCAAACCCTAACCACTCGTATCTATCATCTTAAGACAGATTTGAAAAGCAAATATTTGTTGGAAAAATATGACTTCGAATTGGGTAGAACAATGAAGTTGGATCTTTAGAGTACTCAAGTCGGACTTTGAGTTGTGATATCACTTTAAGGATTTATTTGCCCCATTACGTTACTAATGGTTACCGGCAAATTTCCTCCATGATACAACAAAGTCTCAAGTGAGAATACTAGATAGCAATTCTAGTATTTCTCCACAGTCTCTCATGGGAAACAATTAGAAACAATTGATGTAATTTCTCTCGAAAGAAAACGAAAAAATGGAAGAATATATATGTTTGATCTCAAAACAAACATACTTATCTTTGTCATTTGAATAGAGGCAACCCTTCAAAATGTTGCAAAAGAACAAAGACAACATTTCGTGGACAAGTATGTCTCAAATGTTACGTTGAAAAGACATAAAAAATTCGGAATTAAATAAATAAAAATAAAAAATAATCGAAACTTTTCATGAATGGTCACACTGTTTCAACAAGACTCTATAGTTAATTTTAATAGAAATAAATCCGAATTTTTCAATAAATAAAATTAATGATTGTCTGGTAGTGTCAAATCCCGTCCACGTGCGCACTCACATATTTTCGATGTGGTGTCACGACCTCTGTTTTTTCGGCACCCACATCGGGGCGGGCGCCTTGCGGAGGCTAATGGCTCGACTGAAATTAGTTATGCCCGGACTCTCCCAAGTCTACCAATTCACGACTTTAATAATCTGAGTTTTTAACCGTAAATCAATTTTTAAAATGGAGTCGCCATCGATCGATTTTGGATGGGTTGATTAGAAACCCAAGCGAAGTATCGGGAGAAATACTCGCTCCCGAGCAACGAGAATTATTAGGATCGGAGACTTGATTACACTAGTTAATCACTAATGCCCTTTCGGTACCTAATCTTGTTTAAACCCTAAGGCTTTTTTGATGTTCGATGGATTTTCCATGCAATTTGGGGAGGAAAAACATTTTTAGGTCTTTTCTCATTTTTGGACATAAAAGGGATTTTTGGATTTTTGGTATTTTTAGAAATACAAGTCTTTTGGCTTTTTATGAATTTTTTGGCTTTTTCATGAATTTTTGGCTTTTTTTGGATTTTTGGCATTTTTTGGAAAATATGAAATATTTTTTATTTCTTTGATTTTTCAGAAAATAATTTTTTTAATGTTTTTAATATTTTTTTGTAAAATAAAACATTTTTTAACATTTTAAAACATTTTCCTGTTTTCTGGAAATTAAAATATTTTTTAATATTTTTCGAAAATAAATTATTTTTTATTTTTCTTGATACTTTTATTAAAATATTACATAAAATAATATGAAAGCCGGCCGGGTCGAATCCGCCGGTTGGGTCCGACCCGAGTCACCCAAAACGAGACGGGCCGCGTAGCGGGCTCTACTTTCTTTCTTTTTTTTTTTAAATGGCGCCGTGGCCGGGCGTTTAGGGACGCCCGGCCCGGCCCGACGACCCGCTCTGACAACCCGCTCCACGACCCGGCTCCCCTGCGAAAACCCTACCCGAACCGACCTGAATCGTAACCCGGGAAATTGCAAACCCTAGGGTTTGCGAATCCGCGGCGCAGAGGTTGGGAACCGAGGCGTTACGACGGCGACGGCGACTACGGTGGCGACGGCAACGACGAGGGCGACAACGGCGATGGCGATGGCGGCGACGGTAGCAACGGAGGCGTGACGAGAACGGGACAACGGAGAGGGCTGCGACGGCGACAAAGTGATGATGACGACGGAGATAGGCTACCTGGCCAAGACTGACAACCGTGCACGGCAGAGACGGTGACAACGTCGCACGGCATTCAACGCCCTTTTGCCTTCCCCGTGCTCGATCTCCCCCTCTCTCTCGATCTGCTCCTCCGGCAACGCCTCGGATCTCCGGCCGCGAGCCCTCGGACCCCCTGAAGTCTCTCAGTGGGTCGTCCGAGGTCTGCGACCTCAATCCGCTTCTCTCTCTCTCTCTCTACTTCCTCCTCCGGCAACGCCTCGGATCTCCGGCCGCGAACCCTCGGCCCCCCTAAAGTCTCTCAGTGGGGTGTCCAAGGGTCGCGACTTCGATCCCTCTCCCTCTCTGCAAGTTCGCTCGCCGACGGCCTCCCCCGATGTCTCTCGGTGGGAGGTCGTTTAAGCTCATGACCCGCTTCCTCTCTCGCTCGCTCTTCAGTCTCCCCCTGAAGTCTCTTAGTGAGAAGATCTCGGAGCTCGCGATGCCCTTTGACGGAGGTTGTGCCCTCTTATTTATAGGCGAGGAGGTCCGGTCGACGGAGGGATTCGGCCGCCGGTCTTTGGCTTGCCGACCGGACTCCTGCGGCCAAACCGGCATCTCATCTTAACATTAAAGGGGTGCATTGAAGGCGCATGTGCCTCGTCCTCTCCTTCAGTGGCCTACCTCCGTGCCTCTCTACCGTAGGCTGCCCTTGAGCGCGTCGCCGGCCACTGCGCGTGAGATGCAGGCGAATGAGGAAGAAGAAGACAGGAGGAAGAAGAAGAGAGGGGGGGGCGGGCCAAAACTCAAGAAAACAAGGGCTAGGCCCTGGGCCCGCGTGGAAAAGAAAAGAGGGGAGGGGCTGGCTTTTTTTGCTTTCTTTTGTTTTTACTATTTTTTTGGTTTTTTCTGTTTTATTATCTCTTTATCCGAAAAAAAAAGAAGCAAAATATATAAATAAAGAAACTCCATAATTAAAAAACAAAATTTAGGCGTCAACATGTGGGACAAGGCATCTCTTCATTTGTTTTATAAACAAATTACCAACAACCCCCCACTTTTGTTTATAAAAAAAAAACAAAAAATAAAACGTTAGAAATATACAACCAAAATTTCTGTGAGATTAATATACATACATAAAAGTTTCTTTCGAGTTAAACATTTACTTAGTGCAAGTATCTCAAAGCTCTATTAAAGTGACAAGTAGCTCGACTTTAAACTTGTACTTTTATATGATAGAATCGGACATACCACACATACATTAACCTCTTGTTTCAGCGAGAAATTCTATATTACTCCACACTATCATGGCCTTGTGCTTGATCCTGTTTCATGAGCTCTCTAGAAAGCAATCTTAATTTTCGTAAGAAGCGGCACCACTTCTAAGCTCATATAGGTGAAGTATCTACCATGTGTTTCTGTTACAATTAACACATTACAAATTTGTACTATACTTCATTAAGAATTCAATTTAACCTACAAAACGTAACAGGCGATACTAACTTCTCATATCGGGACTACGTCAGTATCAAACAATCACATTCAATAACTTGTTTTTATCCATTAAACCTTATAACTAGTAATGTTCTAGAAAAATGTCAGGTTACCATTATTGGTGATTTCAATTAAAGGATTTCAGCCCCGTTTCTTATGAGGTCATTATTACTATGTCTCTCGGTAAAGTCTTCATCAAAGGATCGGCAAGATTATTACTTGACCTCACATAGACAATTGTTATGGTACCATCTTTAATCAATTGTCTCACATACTCATATCTTAGACTAATATGTTTAGACTTACCATTATAGGTGCTACTATAAACTATTGCCAAAGTAGCATGACTACCACAGTGGATAGAAATAGGAGGCATAGGACTAGGCCACAATTTGATATTCAATAACAAATTCATAATCCATTTAGCCTCTTTCCCAAATTTTGCTAAAGCAACAATTCAAATTTCATAGTTAAGTGAGTTACGCACATTTGTTTCTTGCTCGCCCAAGAAACAACACATTCACGTAATATGAAAATCCATCCAGAAGTTTCATCTCCCATACTTGTAATCCAACTAGTATCGGTGTATCTTTGTAATACAACCAAATAATTATTATAGAACAATCACAAATTTTAAGTTCTCTTAAAATAACCAAAAAAAAATTCTAATAATGGCCTTTCAATGTTCTATATTTGTATTACTAGTATATCTACTCAACTTGCACAATATCATGTCTAGTATAATGTATCGCATACATTAAAGACTTTATAGCACTAGCATATTTAAATTGTGCTACTGCTATACTAGTATTATAATTTAATTTAATACTGAATCAAATGGAGTATACATTTCTTTGAAGCCAAGAGGTTTAAATTTATTTAACCTCTTTTCCATGTCATCACTTTGGCTTAAAGAATAACCCCCACTATTTCTTTTTTTTTAATTTTAACACCCAATAAAGTATCTACTTCACCCAAATCTTTCATTTTGAAATTGAAAGTTAGACACTTCTAAGTCTCAATGACTCTAGTCATATTAGTTCCAAAAAAAATCATATACTTAATAAGAGAACTACTAACCTTCCCCCAAGGCTCTACACTTCTTCCTCAATCAAGAAGTGCTTTCATTCACTTGGAGACATCTGGCTTCGAAAAGCTACGAGTAATTACCCAAGTGACAAGAAGTGCATGCTGTCTAGAATCAAAGATGAATAACGTGCACAACCGGTGCTTCAATCTCTTTATACCGAAGGTCGAATCTGCTATTATGAGACTGCGGAACCCAAAACAGATCATTCGTTGCAACTGCCCTTCTATTTGAATGCCCAGGATGAAAGCATCTGTTTCTGAAGTGCCTTGATAGAAGAATATGAATTTCTCATTTCGTTCAACTCAGAACCTTGCGTGAATGACTAGTGTCATGATAATCGACTCAGTACAGAGCAAATCCAACGCCGTGGCCAGTATAGATCAAATCGATACGGCCAACGACACACGCAACACAAGACACCCATCCGAATACCTAAAGAGAACCACAACTCGCGTCTCAGAACAAACAACCACACGCAAAAAGCTTCTTCGGGTTCCAGTCAGGGTCAACTACATAGCCTCAGTTAGATTTGTCCTTGAACCGCCAACGTTTGTCATTAGAATAAATATGAACCCGTCATCCGAATTGTTGAGCTCATCTATCAAAGCCATTCTTTGTATTATAGGAGTGAGACCATCCAGTCTTCGGTACTTGTATTCACTGCGAAAGTACCTCCTACTTGATATGGATCCAAAATGCCAATCAGCGAAAGAGATTCAAAGGCATCTTTAAAAAAATGAATCCATCATGTATCTGGCCCTTGACGAGACCGAGTTATTGAAGTGTGCAGGGACCCAGACAACACATTCTTGATAGTCATATCAAGGTAAGCCTCAGCGGTCTCACGCATCTTTGTGAGGAGGGTAAATGAAAGTTCCTCCACAGCAAACTGCTTCTTTACTACCTTGAAATTGACTACAATCATGGGCTTGAGGCCGGGACCAGCAATGACCCTTGACGGCCAATGCCTCATGTTACTCTGGACCGAAGGATCGCTATATCTCCTCCCGAACAAAGATCTTGCACTCGATCTCATGATCAGAGTCTCGACATCCTCAAAGTCGTTTTTACAAGATGAGATGCCATCTTGCATGATATTTCCATGATGGATTTCACATCGTGAGCAAGAGCCTCATTCATCACCTTTTGCATGCCGTCAAGATTAGTAAGTGTTTAGTCCCAAACCGAACATCAAATACAGAGACAAGACATGGCATAGCATTGGGCGCACAAAAGACATAAAACACACCCTTATGACAGAACCAAAATGGACACAAAAAAAAAAAAAAAAAGAGAGAGAGAGAGAGAGAGAGAGCCTGTAGATCTTCTTTGAAACTCTGGCCAACGGTGATGAGTGATGATTGTTGGCGTCGACTAGAAGCCATCGAGGAACAGACCTGTTGGGAAGTGAAAGAACCTGTCCACTTGCATGCGTCTGGTGCTCGCATCGCGCAATGACGAACCTGGCCTCTTGCATCTTTATCCACGGTCACACGTTGCCTCGAGATTTACGGCCACCCGTTGCCTCGAGATTTACTAATCGGCATTGGCAAGGGACTCGTTTCAACTGCTTCCTCAAGACAGCGTTCCACGACATGGACGCCAAATATGGACGCTTGTCTTCTACTAGGCGAATTTTTATTTTTTATTTTGATGATCTGGGCCCCCGCAAGATATGGAACTTGTAACGTCAATTATAGCCGTTTGGTGGTTCCCCTTCTCTCTTCTAATCAAACACATAGCGTTCCCCGCAGGAATCCCAGAAAAATTCTGCATGGCGAGCATGTAAATCACAGACTGCGACTCGGGTTCCCTCATAGCAAAGATGAAGTGCTTCGTATGTTCGGGAACCGGAAGTTTAAGGACCGACTCATTTGAAACTTTCAGGTCATCGGATTTCGGCTTGGAGAAGGGCCGTAGAGTACGTAAACTCCAAAGGAAAGAACATGCCTTCAGGACCACATTGACTCCCTTCCACTCCTATCTAAAACTTAAGAAAATTCGTGAAGTTCATCCTCCCAATTTCTTGCATGGTTCACTCACAAGCCCAAAACAGAACTTCCTCGAAAGGATTCAGGGAATATATTCAGAGCGAAACTAAGAACAACAATCAACGTAGTCTTGGCATGGGAATAGAGATGATAAAGAATCGGAACATAAGAAACATCAAATGATCAGCGCACACCGCATTGCATCAAATCACAAAAGCAAAATTGTTGCCATCAAACCAGTTTAGTATCACCATGTCTTGAGTAATGCTTTGATTGTCTCTGACTCCATTGTTGCACAAATAAATCCTTAAAATTGTTGGAAAAATATGGCTTGAATTGGGTAGAATAATGAAGTCGGATCTTTAGAGTACTTAAGTCGGACTTTGAGGCGTAATATCACTTTAAGGATTTATTTGTCCCACTACGTTGCTAATGGTCACCGGCAAATTTCCTCCAGGATACAACAAAGTCTCAAGTGAGAATACTAGATAGCAATTCTACTATTTCTCTAGGGTCTCTCATGAGAAATAATTAGAAACAATGGCTGTAATTTCTCTCGAAAGAAAACGAAAAAATGGAAGAAGATATATGTTTGATCTCAAAACAAACGTACTTATCTTTGTCTTTTGAATAGAGGCAACCCTTCAAAAGGTTGCAAAAGAACAAAGACAACCTTTCATGAACAAAAGACGTCTCAAAGGTTAAGTTGAAAAGACATAAAAAATTCGGAATTAAATAAATAAAAATAAAAATAATCGAAACTTTTCATGAATTGTCGCATTGTTTCAACAAGACTATAGTTAATTTTAATAGAAATAAATCCGAATTTTTTTCAATAAATAAAGTTAATGATTGTCTGTTAGTGCCAAATCTCGTCCACGTGCGCACTCACATCTTTTCGATGTGGGACAATGCACCTCCTCATTTATTTTATAAACAAATTACCAACAATATCCACCATACCTCCATGATTTGTCTCCAAACTAGTGAATTCTTCAGTGACCGGACTCCAAAGACAGATCGAGAATGACTAACTTCTTCAAATGCATATTACCTAGCTCAGAAATCAAACGGCACGTTGACCATTCAAGCCATCTAAAATTTGGAAGAAGATCCTCGTTGTTTCCCTGAATGTTAGCTTGGTCCAGTCTGAGTTACCTCAAATTCGACATTTTATGAAATTCTTCACATGTAAAACATACGATGCAACCCTCTTCAACTGTGAGACCAATGCCTTCGACATTTCTAGTACCCTGTCAACCTCGATTGGGGAAAAACGCGTGAGTAATTTGAGAACTTCAATATCTTACTCCATTCAATGAAACGGAACAAATCAGATTTACAAAATCAGTGGTATCCACTATGCATTATAAATTGCGTTAAGAACAAATCCGTTTCTTTATATTCGAGATTGAGAAAAGAAAAGTAAGTTTAGAAAAGAAAAGTAAGTTTATGCTTTCAAGAGGCTTTGAAACTTACCTTACTATCCTTTAGAACAGAAAGTGTATCACTGTGATTCCAAATCCTGCAGCGCTCATGAAGATCTGTTCTCTAGACAAGTTTCCTGCCAAAGTCTCTTAGCAGGTCATGAATTCTTAATTCATTATTTTCTCCAGTTTCCAATAAAGGCATCTCACGAAGGCATTTTATTCCTCTAGCAGGATAGTAATCACAAGCCTCCCACATGTAAGAGAGAATCCTCTCATCCCTTCCAATAAAAAAGCAGGCTAACCTTTCAATAAAAAAGTAGGCTATGTCGAGTAATATCTTCCTTGTATGAACATCTAAAGAGTGGTAACCGACCCTAAAGGCAGCTTCAACTTCATTTGCTTGGTGTTCTTTTAAGAATATCAAGGTATTTCTCCATATTCGTATATCATCCTTATTGTTGCATAAATATGAAGCCGCAACGACAATAGCTAAAGGAAGCCCTCCAGTAGCTTTGATGATGTCTATGGACAGGTAATCATACTCGGAGACATCTTAAAGAGCTTCCCCTCGGAAAGCATGCTTAAGAAAGAGTTTAAGAGCATGGTGATATCTCATGGGTTCAACCTTGTATTCTTCGGCTGGTCCACTGTCAAATCCATCTGGAACATTCCTTATGTTTGTGGTCACAATAATTCTACTTCCTTGACCAAACCAATTAAGTTTCTCGGCTAATGCTTTAGTTTGTTCAACCTCATGCACATCGTCAAGGACAATGAGAACCTTCGTTCTACTAAATAGACTTGCTATTTTTTTAATACCTTCATCAGAAGATTTAAGTGGTGCAGGTTTTTCTTTCTTAAGGTCAGCAATCAACATTTCTTATGAAAACATGACTCCTTTCGAATTAATACCTTAAAGGAAGCTATATTCATCAAACAACATATGCATTTTGTTGAAGATAACCTTTGCAAGGGCAGTCTTTCTGACACCTGGCATTCCGCATATTCCAACGGCACGTAGGTCTTGTCCACAAACTTCGATTGCTCGTCCATCATTGTAGACAACACCAAGCTTTCTCATCACCTCTTGAACATGAAGATCAGTTCCAACTAGTTTATCGGTTACAACTTGGTCATCCTTCTTCAACACCTGCCTGACCCGTCTGAGAACTTCTTTTACAAGCTGGGACTCATGCCTGCAAAACATAAGTGAAGAGGCACAACGATGACAACACAGTTACTCACAGTATTAAAAACTAGACAAAAATCAAGTGGGGAATGAACCGATGAAAATTGAAACAATCAACATGGGCAGAGGGAATCTTCAATTAAAATGGACAGCAAGTTTTAATGCGTGGTCTATTTCCCTTTCATGCACATAGCAATTATGACATTGATATCATGCTATCTGCAAAACAAAAGTTCTAGCCAAGGGGGAACGGACAGGGCGCCACAGATCAGTACGTCTGATCGAACTCGCAGTAATGTTCACGAGTCTAGTCATTTTCAAATGGCCGTTGTAATTGACTCACCGGTTATTCAATAGGCATATCAAGCTACAACCTATTAAATCATCGACCCATTTCATGAGAATAACCTTAAAGACCTCTTGAGTATCCATCATGAACGATATGATTACATATAATATTTATTTGAAAAGATTCAAGTTCATTTTCACATCGCCCTAAACCTCTTTCTTTTTTTTCTTTTTCTTTTTTCATTTATCTGGGAAAGAGAATGGAAACCAGAAGTAAAAGAATTACCCCCCATTTACGTTTTCCAGATGAAATCTGCTTAACCCCCCAATCTGTCGAAGAACCTCCTTCCATGTTTTGATGGTATTTGAGTTGACACTGTCCTTCTCATGTCAACCAAAGGATGTTTCAAAATGCCCAGCCTGGTGTTTTACATCGGAGGGACTAATGTCATAGAAAATCGGGATAATAGTCTATCCATTAGATATTTTGCACTCCCAGATTTGTAACACTTCCATGAGGCAATGAGGCAACTTTTACTGGAAGCATAGTCTTTGAAGAGGATGGCTATTGAGATCCTCGACTGCCTGATCGCTTCTTTTAGCTCTGGCTTGATCTTTTCTCTAGCATGGAGATTCCCGTCGTCTTTAAAGACCTCAATCCCCGCATCTACCAATTAGCATTGAAGGTGATCCGTGAATCCTCTGCGAGTGTCTGCACCTCTAAAACTCAAGAACGCTTCATGATTGGTTCTGGACAATGACGATGAGGATGATGAGGTCGAAGATGATTCCTATCAAATCAAGGAAACTATGGCGTTCGTGAAGCTATTTTCCTTCGTGCACTCATTTTAATAAAAAATTATTTTTTATATATTTTTATTTTTATAATAAATTGATTTTTTAATTTTCTTTCTAAATTTTTCTTTTTTCCTTTTATCTTTTCTTCTCCTCATTCTTCTTCGTCGATCGCTGGCCATAGCAACCGACTTAAGGCAAGCTCGAACTCACTGATCTTGGAGAGGCTCATCAATTTGGCGAGGCCCAAGGCCAGCGAGCCCTGAGACCGGCGAGCTTAAGCTCGCTGATCTGACAAGGCACGATATCAATAGTGCTTGGACTTTAAATAGCATCATGATTTTTAATACTTAGTGGTTCTTATCGTTCATGTCAAAGAAGATTTGCACCATTCCAGAGGATCTTTAGCATTTAGCGGGGTCGAACTACAAGCAGAGGACCGACTGCAACGTATGCATGTCGAAGAAAGTTCTACATGACATACAAATCTCAAAGATGCAAAAGGAAACTGACCCGGTTTCTTCTCCTCTTTTCGAAATCAACAACTACAACAACAATCATTCCGAGAAAAAGAAACACCTCAAGCAGTGCTGTCGTCGTCCAACACCCTGTGAAACCAACAACTGCAACGACAATCATTCCGAGAAAAAGAAACACCACAGCCAGTGTTGCCTCCATCGAACCCACTGTGTGACCAACAACTGCAGCAACAATCATTCGAAAAAAGAAACACCGTAGACAGTAGTGCCCTCATCGAATCCATTTGTCGTCTCTCTCTCTCTCTCTCTCTCTCTCTCTCTCTCTCTGTGGCACAGGAGGTCTATAAACATCAGATATATTTAATACATGACCAAGA
Source organism: Eucalyptus grandis (assembly GCF_016545825.1). Lineage (NCBI taxonomy): Eukaryota > Viridiplantae > Streptophyta > Magnoliopsida > Myrtales > Myrtaceae > Eucalyptus > Eucalyptus grandis. The sequence continues at coordinate 47,301,868 of NC_052614.1, forward strand.
CAGTCGGACTTCTGGGCACCCGCAAAGCGTGGGAAAATCATCGGCCATTCTGGTCTTGCCCATCCAACACTAACGATTGGTCACATAAAACGGATCATAATAAAATAAGAAAACAAGAGTAATGACGAACTTTGCTTGATGAAGGAAAAAAAGACTTTTCAGTGGTAGTAGCATATAAAGATGATGAAATAAACTGGCAGGTGGTTCTCCTAAGTTGTTCGATTGAATTGGATCCTTCAAATATAATTGAGGAAAAATGATCACCTCAATCGTGAACACATTCGATCCTATATTTTTTTAATTTTGCTAATATAATCTTAGAATTTTTTATTAAATGCTAATATAGTTATTCCGGTCAATTTTGACTTGAAAATACTGATAAAATAGTCTACTAGACAAATTTTTGAATTTTACATATTATGTTTGTTCTTTTCTTTGATGGATACCGTATCTTGCTCCTTGTTCCTATACTATTCATCTCCCTGGGAAAAATCCATCTTTCCTCTACTTTCATCGGTCACATACCGGCAAAGCAGTCCAGAAAGAAAAATCCAATTCCCAACATGTTCCCAGATCATTCCTTTCTCACAACCTACACCCTCAAACATTTTGGGATGAAAACTCCGGTCTCCGAAGATGACCTAGATGGAGAAGACCGGCTCCTCCGGATGCTAAGGGCGCGCATGACAAAATTTATATTTCTCTATTTCTCTGTTTTTTTGTTTCCCGAAATAGGTTTGAAACAGAAATCCGTTTAGTAACGCAATTTCATTTTTCTATTTCTAGAACAGAAATGAGAAATCAAAATTTTCTTATCGTTCACTCTTGTCACCGCTCGTGGGATGCCGGACACCCGCCACCGGCCCCAACCACCAGCCACCGGCGCTGGCCACCGGACGTCGCCGCCGCCACCGCACTCGGGCCGCTCATCGCCAATCGTCGATCGCCGAATGCCGGATGCCCACCGGTCGTTGGCCGCTCATCGCCAATCATTGGATGTCGAAAGCTCACCACCAATTACTAGATGTTTGTTGGCAACCATCCACCGCTCACCACCGGCCGCCAAATGTCGGCCGCCCACCACCCGTCGCCGGACTCGGGCCACTAGCCACTCGTTGTTGGCCTCTTGTCGCCAAACTCCGAATGTCGGACGTCGACGTTGAACTCCGGATGTTGGACATCGGTTGCCGGTCGTTGGACTCCAGTGTCGAACTCCGGACTTTGGCCGCTCGCCACCAGTCACTGGACTTGGCGCCAGATGCCGAACGTCGAATTTTGGACTTCAGCCGCCCACCGCCGGTCACCGAATGCCGAACGCCGTCGTCGAACATCGACTCGGCCACCAAACACCGGTCGTTGCCGCTCCTAAAAATAGAAATTTTATTATGTTATCAAACAATTTTTTATTTCATAAATAGAAAATTTGAATTGTTATCAAACGCGTTTCTTTATTCAAAACTCGTCCATGGAATAAAAATTGAAAAATTAATTTTTGACTAAAAATTAATTTCTATTCCGAAAAATTTTGTCATGCGCGCCCTAATCGTTGTCAAATTCACAGTCGAATTAGATAGCCCAGGGTACGTTTCGACCAAACATCGCCCTTGATTTGTGGTTTGTGGATGGTAGCTTTTCGGTTGGGGCGGGGCTTGACTTTAGAGCCGTTTGTGTTGATGCTTGAAAGCAACGGCACGCAAGGCCTCATAGTTCAGCAGGATAATGATGTGGACGTGATGGGGTGCAATGTACCATTCGCTCAGTCCTTTCATTGAGGAACAGAAAGAACGTTTCTCGTTTCTCATGTGAGGGTGTAAGAACCAGAGATCGTTCATCTTGTTCTCTCAACTCGTCCGGCTAAAGAGGGACAACGAAAAAGGTGATAGGAACCTCTGGAATCTGGATGGGAGCGGACCGGGGCGAGATTTGGCTCCTAAACAAGCGACCTTAGATTTGAGGTCGCCGAGCCTCCTCCAAGGTAGTGGAAGCGTCGTTGTCCATGGCGGCTTGACTTTAGATTGGAGGACGTCGTCCGTGAAGCTTGTTGGCCGCAAGTCTCGTGAAGGTTTCCCTCGTCCTCACCCCTCCCTTCAGCTTCAAACATGAAAATTTCGCTTCATTTTTAAAAATATGAAACGTGAAGAAGATGAACAGTAAAAATTAATATATATATATATAGAAAAATCAGAAAATAAGTGAAAACAAGGCCTTTTTCAATTGAGTTTATCCACACTGTGCCTCGGATCACAATAACTAGACTGCCAGATCAGTAAATTAAAGCTAAAATTTGCCCAAAAAATTATATTGAAATTTCACAAAAAGACTTACAATTATAAGTTATTGCCAGAAAACCTAATTTAATTTTTCTGGTCAGCAAGGCAACACAAGCCAATGCATCTTCTATAAGGATCATTTTTTACTAAAATCTTTTACCATCTCCGGACAAATCCTATTCTGGTTTTGGGATTACAAAGTTATTTTGTTCTTCAATTTGCACAATTTCAACAGTGAAGTTAGAGCTTCGTCCCTTGATGACGATTGTGATCTCTGGCTTCCTTACTCAACCTTCTCTCTCCTTAATTTTGTAATCGCATCGAGCTTCATAAGTTCACTTGCGCGATCAAATGTGGTTGCTTGTGTCTTCTTCCTAGTACCATGAATGGATTTATGTACTTTCCTCTTCTTCTCCATGAAACTCATTCTAATCATGGTTATCGATGAAGGCATGGCGCTGTCTAGAAATTTAACATACTGATCACTTTTTCTTTTTCTTTTTTGGTAAACCACCCTGACGTCACGCGTAAGAATCTCTAACGACGCCTCTAGGATTCGAACCCCTCCCTTTCGTGAGAGGAAGAGAGCCTGAGCCAGCGACGCCACCACAGGCGGTGGTAACATACTGATCACTTTAGTGCACTCGAACAATTTAAATATCATATCTCTTCTCAATTACTTAACTCGTCCTCCACCCTTCTCTCATAATTTTAGGAAGATGACATGAAGCTATTTCCCCTCTTTCTTGAGCGTGATCACGACAAAGTCCTCGCACTGTTTGAAGATGTCATGCTTCGCTGTCTAGAAAGCTTTGCTCGCACCACTCAACCTTCGCTGTCGAGTCGCTCTCTACCATCCGGGTAGTGTTTTTTCTTCCCTTTTCCTCGGAACCCTAATTTCTCTGTTCCATCCATTTCCTCCCAGTTGAATTTCCGATTTCCTCATCGCTGTCCTTCTTCAATTAACGCATTTTCTCCTCATCGCGATGTACTCCCTCACCCAAATTTCAATCCGCCTGATTCTACCTTTATCGCATGGCTCCGAATCTCCTCCATCAGATTTTCTCCTTCATCGGCCTTGCATGCAACTCTTTTGAGTTCAATCTCTTTCATTAGAATGATCGATATCCTGTGGTTTATGTGTGCTAGCCTTGTCTTACCGTAAGCATTGCTGATTTACTGTTACCTCACCCATGGAACCTCCTGGCCAGAATCCAGCTCCTCCCGAAGATGCACGACTGGCTGCTTTGTGCTCTCATCTTGGACGCCTATGGGAAACACAGAGCATTGAAGTCTGTGATGAAGCGCCTTCGATTGACAAATTGGCTGAATGCAAACTCATCCTCGTCGGTAAGGTACTTACCCAAAATTCAATCAATCTTCCAGCTTTCCAAAGTACCATGAGGCGAGCTTGGCGAGTAGACACTGTGGAAATTACACACCCTGAAACTGACATATACGTTATGAAGTTCCGAACTGAACTGGAAAAACAGAGAATTCTTGATAATGGGCCATGGCATTTTGGAAATCACCTTGTTATTATCAAGCCTTGGATTCCTAATACCCCCCTGTACTGCTATGACTTCTCTACATGTACCTTTTGGGTCCAAGTCTTTGGTCTCCCGTTAGAACGTTGCACAGAAGAAGTTATTCGCAGGGCTGTCCGCCATGTTGGTAGGGTTCAAGCAGTCAAAATTGATGGTAAAGACGGTACATCTCTTCGGTCTGTCCGTGCAAGGATTGATCTCAGTCTTAATGAACCTCTTAAACCAGGACAACTGCTGCGAGTTGCAGGAACAACTTTCTAGTTAGATTTTCGATACGAACGCCTTTCGCACTACTGTTATTCCTGCGGTCGACTTGGACATTATGCCATGGGGTGCCCTGACATTCCCTATGATGAAGCCACTTTTGAGCACAGGGATAGTATGTATTTTGGTCAATGGCTCAGGGCCGAGATTAGGGAGCACAGCCCTTTCTGGCATACTTTTTATGATTCTCCTCAATCCTGTCCTGAAACAGAAGACATGGTTCCGGAGACCCCTATAGTGCCTTCGACTGAGCTTCCACCGGAACAACCCCCTGCTCACAAAGGTAAAGAGATTGTTCAGTTTCTGCAGGATGGCCCATCCTTTACTACGGCTGAACCTCTCAATTGGCGTCCCTTACCTGACCAGTACTGTGCTGCTCCCACTCTCACGCACCTGGCTCCTGTCTCCAATCCTCCTGTCATGGCATTTGAAAGCTCAGAGCACTCCCCGACAACAAAAAAAGTAAGGAGCAGTAAGCTGAGTACTAAGTCAGGCCCAATAAAAAAGGCCAAACGCTGTACTATGTTGAAAGAGGGACTTGAGGAATCATACCTCTTGGAGACTCCAATCTTTCAAGCTGAAACCCCTAACAGTTGGGCTATGGTGGCTGGCCCTAATAAGCCACCCAAAGACAAATGAAGCTCATCAGTTGGAATTGTCAGGGGTTGGGCAATCCCCTGACAATTCAAGCCCTTAAGGCGTTGGTGGCCCGGGAACAGCCGGATATTCTATTCCTTATGGAAACTAAGAACAGAGAACAGGTACTTAGAAAGCTTCAGAAACAACTTACTTATCCAAATAGCATTTTGGAACAGCCCTTAGGCATAGCAGGGGGCCTTGCGGTGTTTTGGAAAGACCATATTTACCTCACACTGGATCAACAAACCCCAGACTATCTTGATATGTTTTGTGCGGAGGGGGAGAGTGGACCTATGATGCGCTTGACTTGTCTGCATGCACCAACAGTTTTTCAGCCGCGGCAATCTTTATGGCGAGCCCTGACACTCATAAGCCAGTTTAACACTTTACCATGGTTATGCATTGGTGACTTCAACGAGGTTATGTATCCATGGGAAAAACAAGGTAAACAATCACCCTCTACTCAGCGCATGCAAGTTTTTCATCAAATGTTAAACAAATGCCTACTTATGGACCTTGACAGTAAAGGATGTTCTTTCACTTGGTGCAACAATAGAGCTGGGGATGCTTTAGTTAAAGAAAGATTAGACCGAGCTTTTTTGTACTATGGATTGGCGCCTTACTTTTCCTGCAGCTGAAGTCTTCGCGCTCCGACCATTGATCCGACCATAGTCCACTGCTGTTAACAACAACTGCCACTCCACCAAGGCAACAACGAGGCTTTATCTTTGAGTCTTATTGGCTACAAGAGCCGGAGTGTCGTTCCGTAATATCAACTGCATGGCAAACTGCTCCTTCTCAGATTTTGGATATACCAAAGAAGATAACAAAGGTTTCAGCAGCCCTTACCAGTTGGAGTAGGTCCAAATTTCAGAACAGCTCCCGCCAACTCAAAGCACTGCAGCATCAACTTCAGATCCTGACAAACAAAACCACCTCTCATCAAGACCAATTCCGGATGAATGCCTTAAAAACTCAAATTCAGCACTTGTGGCAGCAAGAAGAACAATACTGGGCCATGCGCTCCCGAGTTCAGTGGCTCAAGTGGGGTGACAAAAATACCAAGTTTTTTCATGCTACTACTATTCAGCGAAGACAGCGTAACCGAATCAGCATGTTACTCAATGCAGATCAGCAATGGGTCAGAGATCGTCAGACATTACAGAATATGACACAGCACTTTTTTCAGAATTTATATTCAACTGTGGGTCACCGAGACTATGGCCCAATACTTGATCAATGTCCAATAGTGGTCACTGACTCTATGAATGCCTGTCTAACTGCTGCAGTAACCCCTGAGGAAGTTCGCCACGCTACCTTTCAATTAGGAGCTACCAAAGCACCTGGCCCGGACGGGTTAACTGGTCAGTTCTATCATGCGCATTGGGATATTCTACAGGCAGACATTGTTAGCTGTGTTCAAGACTTCTTCCATTCAAGTGTGCTCAACCCAGCCCTTAATAAGACTTATCTTACTTTGGTTCCAAAAATCTCTCACCCTGAAACTTTGGACCATTATCGGCCAATCAGCCTCTGCAACTTTTCCTACAAAATCATTTCGAAGATCTTAGCTAATCGTTTGAAGCCGTTACTCTCGACCCTCATCTCAACAGAACAGAGTGCATTTCTCAGTGGTCGCCAAATCCAGGATAACATTCTCTTAGTCCAGGAAGTCTTGCACCAACTTCGCATACGGAAACGCAAGCGTACATTTCAGGGTGTACTCAAAATTGACATGAAAAAAGCCTATGATCGGGTCGAGTGGGACTTTCTGCGAGATTATCTCTTGAAGATCGGGTTTCATGCAACCTGGGTTCATCTGGTTATGCAGTGTGTCACCACTACTTCTATGAGTGTCAAGCTAAATGGTGAACCCCTCCCTCCGTTTCCAATGAAGAGGGGGCTTCGACAGGGCGACCCATTATCGCCATATTTGTTCATCTTGGTGGCGAACGCACTCTCTAGTCTAATACACCAAGCTATGGAGATGGGTAACATTTCAGGCATTAGACTCAATCCCAGGTGCCCTACCCTCTCACACTTATTTTTTGCTGATGACGCCATCTTTTTTATAGAAGGGAAACTGCTAGAATGTCAGAATCTCTCCAATATATTATCTCAATACTGCTGGGCATCGGGACAAGAGATTAACCGTAATAAATCTGGTGTTTTCTTTAGTCCTACTTGCCCTACTGCTCTACAGGAGTCTCTTGCTAGAGAACTTCGAGTTCCCGTGATGAACAAGACTGGCAAATACCTCGGCATCCCATCAGACTGGGGGAAATCTAAAAAAGAAATGTTTTCCTGGATCTTGTCAAAAGTTCACTCTAAACTTCATGGCTGGAAGGAAAAGTTATTTTCGAAGGGTGGGAAAGAAATCTTGATTAAAGCTGTAGTACAAGCTATTCCACAGTATGCTATGTCGATTTTTAAAATACCTATATCACTGTGTAAGTCTATTGAACAAAAGGTGGCTAGCTTTTGGTGGCAATCTCAGGGCAATAAGTCAGGTATTCATTGGCGGAATTGGGACTCTCTCAAAGTTCGAAAAGACTCGGGTGGTCTTGGTTTTAGGGATCTTATCTCTTTTAATAAAGCATTGTTGGCTAAACAAGCTTGGCGGCTATTTCACCAACCTACCTCTCTATGGAGTCGCATTCTTAAAGGGCTGTATTTCCCCTCCACTGATTTTGCACATGCGGACAGAGGTGCTCGGCCCTCTTGGGGATGGCAAAGCCTTTTGCTAGGCAGAGATTCTATAGCATCTAATCTACAGTGGTCAGTGGGCAATGGGCAGAACATTAACATTAGGGAGGATAAATGGCTGTCTACGTGTATTATTGGGGACCAAAGACCTAGGAATGAGCCTACTAAGGTCGCGGACTTCATCTCGTCCGGACCTTCGGACATGGAATATCCCTTGCTTTCTAGAAGTTTTGATGCGCATCAAGTTGCTGAAATTCTAAAAATACAGATCAGTCCGCACTATACTGAAGACAAATTGATGTGGAAAGGACGATTAAATGGTGTGTACACTGTCAAAAATGGATATCACCGGATCAAAACAGCAGCAACCACAGTTCTTCAAAATCAGCCCTCCTCATCCTTTCAACCCCCTAAGCACCTTTGGGCTACTATATGGCAGGTACCAGCTCCTCCAAAACTGCGTATCTTTTTATGGTCACTATGCCACAATGCTATAGCCACTGCTGCGAATCTCTACTATCGTCATATTATTGAAGATCCTATTTGTAAACTCTGTAGTGATAGTAGCCCCACCCCCGAAACCACTGAACATTTGTTTCTACATTGCCCATGGACAAAGAAAGTTTGGACTCATGCCCATCTACCGTGTACTATTCAGCATGCTCAACATCACAGATTTGACGCCTGGCTATTACATATCTTTGATCATGAGAGAAACTTACAGTTTTATGCGCAAATTACATATGTCCTGTGGCACATCTGGAAAGCCAGGAACGACTTTCTCTTTCGCCGAAGACCCCTGCACCCCGATTACCTTGTAGCTTCTGCTCTGGCTCATGCCCGCTCATATTATCGCTGTCATCAGGCCTTGCAGCAACCTAATCATCAGACGTCGCACCAGCAAGACATCCCAGTCCAGAGAAACAGATCACTCACCAGTGGATTTGATGCAGCTTCTTCTCATTCTGGGTTTCGATCGGCTAGAAAGACTGTTCCTCGGCGTCCCCCTTTGGATCTGTCTTGGTGTCCTCCGCCTCCTGGTGTGCTTAAAATCAATATTGATGCATCCTTCCCCACGGTCATGGATGGTGCTGCTGTCTCTTGTATTTGTCGAGACTCCTCCGGGAAGCTGTTTGATGGCAGTGCTCACCGAACACCCTCTGTTTCGCCCCTGCACGCCGAAACCCAAGCTCTCATCTTTGGCCTTCGATTCCTCATCACCACAAGCAGAAATCAACACAACCTCCTTCTGGAATCAAACTCTCTTGCTGTGGTTGAAGCAATTCACGACCTAGATCGCACACCATGGGAGCTCGGCGCTCTTTTCGCTGAAGCTAGGGCTCTGCTCCGCCTCTTCCCAACCCTGCGCATCCAACATTGCAGACGAGAAACCAACACAGTTGCTGACTGGGCTGCAAAAGCCCAAGCCCAAACTCTTCTCCCAGCGAATTGGGTCACCTCCCCCCCTCCTGCTTTGTTTGATCTGTTATGTACTGATATGTTGAACTGCTGTCACTTTTCTATTTCGTGAATGAAGTTTCTGTTAACGACAAAAAAATAAAAATAAAAAAAAAAATACCTTCTCGGAGGAGCACAATCACTCCATCGATTCGTCAATAGTCGAGGTCAACGACTCTAAATCCTTGACTCTTCAATTTCCGAAGCACTATGGAGATATCGCTTGGAACCTTTGCATGTGCTTCTTTGACTTGATATTAATTTTAAAAAATAGAAAAGAAAATCATCGAGAATGTCTTCAAAACATAATCAAATAAATTTATCTTTTTCAATACAATATATATCTCTCAGGAAACATTCCAAACTAGACTTCTTCTCCATGCCACATCATGCCTAAAGATGACCTAATTATACCCTCCCATCCTAGTCACTTTTTTTGTCCTTAAATTAATATTTGTTAACATTTTGCTTTCCTTTTAATTCAGTGTCGCATTACAAATTTCCGGCCAATGAGTTCTCTATGATCGAATAGCTTATTCAATGACATGTTCCCTTTTTTATTTCATTGTTTGATACTTTTTAATATAGCGTTAATGCTCAGTGTGTGAAGGGTCAAATAGATAATTTGTAGAAGGGTAACACGCGCTTTATATAACACTTCAACAGTGCTTTGAGAGAGAACGTATTTAAACTGATTTATATTTTCTTCCACCTCTGACCCAATTTCATCAGCCAAACCACTTATGCTGGTGTAACACGTAATTTTTGGAATTGCTTCCTAAATCATTTCACATGATGAAAGAACTTTTCCTTCTGATATGGTCGTTCCAAAAATTAGTAAAAACAAATTTTCACGAGTTGAGAAATCTTAATGCTTGCTTACATGCAAAAGTTAGGCATGATAGGCTGACCCTTTTTTTTTTTTTTTGGTTTGGTCACTATCTATTTTACAAGCCACTGCATGTGTTATATGCAGTGCACACGTTGTCAAACCCTACTCACTCACTCACATTTCCCCACCCTAGCCTCTAAATTACATGGTCCCATTTATTCTTGTGATTTTTCCTTCTTCTTTTTCACCCTTGAGAAAGAAATTGCTGGTCTAGAAAGAGGAGTTTTAAAACCAATAGAGAATGAATAAGGAATAAACTAGAGATCTTTTTGCTTGCAATGATCTCTATCAGAGAAATTAAAGGTTCAGGTGCTGTTAAATTAGGAGTGAAAGCTTCATTCTTCCATGTATGGCCCTCTCCTTTGTAACTCATTGAATACTCGTTTACCTTTTAATTACTGCAGATCTTTAACGTAATAATCATAATATAATAGTAGTTTATTCTATTTGAAAAATGCTAGCACGAGAAAAAAAGATTCAACATCCAATTGTAGTGCTTATTATACAAAGGATGAGGTAAAAAATTAAATTGTAATAACTAGTCATACAAAAAAGATCAACAACTTGTACACGGTAGAATAGAAAGGAAAAAGAAAAAAAAAAAACAATCTTTTAGATCATTTATTCAATTGTAACCATTCTATGATACTCTTCCATAGAATATAACTTTTATTAACCTAAAGGATGAAGGCAATGAGAAACTTGCTACGGGATCCAAAAATACACTGATATAGATCTATTTCAATGTTAGATCGTGTTTATTTCACAAAAAATGAATGATTTGAAAATATTATATATTAGCTAATTATTTCAAGTTATTTAAATGATCATTTTTAGGAAAACATTTTTCAAATCATTCATTTTCTAGAAAACAAATGGAACTTAATATAAAGGACAAAGCTAAGTGTACGGAAATATAAGTTTACACATATGAAGCGTCAAGTGATAATATGTTACATCTTAATGTCAAAGAGGAAAATAAAAATACTTAGAAATCGCAGTTCAAGAGCCATTTTGTCTTCTCCCAACCACTATGTAACTATGTTATTCGACTTGGCTCCTCAAATAACAATCCCACCTCATTTATCGTACAAAAGCACTATATAAAAGATGATAAATGAAAGCAATTATCAATTAAAAATATATGCTAATTCTGTGGTAAAGGGCTGTTGAACCGGTGGGGACCGGGCAGAGACCCCAACTGAGTAATACCTACCAGTTTATACATAGAAATTAAAAGATGCCAAAAAAATCATCTAAATCATCAGAAAGGAAGGATTGTTGCGACAATAGCGACGGGAAAGAATGTAGGTGGATTAGAATACATTTATTCAAGCGAAATGTATTGCATTAATTATTTATATTAAATATAATAGAAGTCGAAATTGATCGTAACGTGTACAGCAATTTGTACATGCTAATCAACAATATTAATTGTTTGACCAAAAAAATAAAACCACATTAATTGCAACAAATCGCCAATTACAGATTCGATCGGTTCTTAAAAAAAATCATCATTAATGACTCAATGACCAAAAAAATTAGGAACCTTTAATTCTTAAAATTATTGCAATAATTTTACCATTTTCAATGAATATGTATTTCTTAGTAATGTGGAGGAGAAGCAGAAGAAAAATTAAGATGTGGCTCGACAAAAAGCTCTGTTATCTATGTTTTGTTACTATTAAAAATTAGATGGATACAGGGCCTGTTTCCCATCACCATGATATCCAGAGATGCGAGGGAAGGAAATCGAATTAGAAGAGGAGAAGAGAACGATGGTTGAAAAGTATCCTTTCCGAAGCAGCAGATCAATTCAAAGACGCATCTCTATCTCTCTCTCAACATCGCAATCATCCTACTCAATTTCACGATCACGAGCGCACTCTCTTGTCGTTCCTTCTAATTAGATCTCCGTCAAATCCATTTCGCATCGCCATCCTATAAAAAAACTCCTGGAGGAGATCCGGGAACCGATGACTTGATCAACTGAAACGAATAAAAGCAAAACTTCAAGGCGGTGATGAGGACGAATCTCACCAGCGGAGCTGAAAGAAAGTAAAGGCTGGTGGTGGCTCACGTCCGCGAGTCCTCGCAACGTTGCCCATGAATGCTGGATCTTGTTTTTCTTCTTCGTCTTCTCTTTCTCATCGTGATCGAAGAGCTGAGTGGCTGTGGACGGCTTCTGCATGCGTCCTACAGACTCCAACTAACAGTAAATGGTGTTTCGGAAAATCGTACCTTTATCTGATTTCTCTGTGAATATGGCCTCACTATGTCAGTAAGCAGCCATAGATGCCGGGGAAATGGAATTGCCCTTTATGAAAACAGTGTAAACATAACACCAACAAAATATGCAGCAATTCGAGTGGAATCACTACCTTCAGCAATGGTTATGATGCGAGGTTCTTGATTCCATCACCAATTGCGGGACAAGAAGACTTTGCCACGGGTATTTTGTGGCCCTGCACAGATCCAATGCCCTATACACAAAAGGAATTTATGGAAATGATAAATCCAACTTTGTTTCAAGTAAAAAAGAATTCTAAAACACAAAAGGAATTTACGGAAATGATAAATCCAACTTTGTTTCAAGTAAAAAAAAATTCTAAACAGAATTCGAGCATGTACCTTAGAGAGGCCGCCCTCCAGCTTCTTATAAAGGAGATGCCTGTCGAAGACTTGAAAGTACAATAGTAGTTCGTATAGGACAGAGACCATCTATTCACTGACCGAGGAGAATGCAAATTACGGACGTATAGCCTAATAATCGCATCTGTCGAGTTCAACCAGTGCAGATAATTTTTCTGGTAGAACGACTTGAGGAGTCCACCAAACTTGCACATTCCGTAGACTTACTATGTTTTCAAGCCCATCAAGTTTTGTTATACTTCTGCACTCCAAAATTTTCAGGATTTCCAAACGCTTTAAATTTTCAAGACCGTCGATCTTAGCTAAATCGCAGTCGTCTAGTTCTAGTTTTGACAGATATTTCAGACTAGAAAATTTTGGGTTTTGAATCTTGCAGTGTTTGACACAGAGAGTTGACAAATTTGGGGTCAAGGGAAGTTGCGTGAGGTCTAGCTCCTTCATGTAGGATAAAGTGAGTTCCTGGAGCTGAGTAAGGGCGCTAACTTTCCCGGGGAGATTGGTGACGTTTGAAAGGGACAATTCCAAGGTCTCTAGACTTGTTAATCTCGTGATCCACCCAATATCTAGTGCCTTTGGTGTCTCTAGATTCAATAATCCCCCTGTTGGATGCTGAACATCTTTCAAAAGTAGCTCTTTTAGATTTGTCAGATATGACAAGTCGGGGACTGTCAATTTTGGGGATCCCCAGCGAAGACTCTGTAAACTGGAGGGCAACTCTGGTAGTACTTGAAGTCGGTCGCATTCCAGTATGTCAAGGGTTTGGAGGCGAGAGAGGCGCCAAATGTTTTGAGGCAGCCCAGCCACAATGGATGACGATAATCTCAAAATTCTCAAAGAGGATAATCCTGAATTATCACATCGAACTTGGCCCTCCAAATTTGTGCAGTGAGAAAAATCTATCTCTTCCAGTTTCTCTAAGTTCACAATGTCTTCAGGAAATTTTCGTAGGGGAGTGCTTCCATCTTTAGCGTCTTCAAATTTCTCAATTCCTTGACTGACGGTGGTAGTTCTTCAATTTTAGTGTGTGAAAGGTCCAAAAACTCCAGCATCTTCAGGTCCCCGATGGAAGGTGGAAGTTTTCCACCATCCGACACTCCCTTAAAGAAAGTCTCCGAAGATTCTGGGGGAATTCAAAAGTATCTGGAAGCCCAGCAATTTTAGCACCATCCAGAGCAAGACATTTGAGTTTCTCTAGGTGGCCAATTGGGGATATAGATTCCAACTGTGTACAGCCACAAGCACTAAGTTTTTTAAGTTTCTTCCAAGAACCACTCTCGATTTGAATTTCTTTTATGCCAGTTCCATCAACCAGAAGTTCCTTCAAAGATTTCATGCAGCGCAATTCTTGGGGCAACTTCTTGACTAGGCTGCACTTTCTCAAGTTTAAGGAACTCAAGTTCTTCAGCTTTCTAATGAATGGCCCGATTTCAGATAACCAAGTACAATCTTCCAGAATCAATATCTCCAAATTGATTGGAGCTTGAAAATTCAACGAAGCAGGTAACCGAACACATCCTTGGAGGTTCAAGACTTTCAACTTCTTCTCCTGCAACGTGCAAAAGAAGATATCAATTTTTACTTGCCCGTACCTTTCATTTTAACACAAGATTTAAAAACCAAATGTCAGCCATACCCCCTCAAAACGACTCCAGATTTGTGAATCTCTGGCGACCGGACTCCCAGACAGATCGAGAATGACTAACTCCTCCAAATGCGCATTACATAGCTCACGAATCGAATGGCACTCTCTCCAATCAAGCCACCTTAAATTCGGAAGAAGATTCTTCGTATTTCCCTGGATTTTAGCCGGGTACAATCTGAGGTACCTCAAATTCGACATTTGGTGAGTTTCTTCATATGTAAAACAGACGGTTGAACCTTCTTCAACTGTGAGATCAATGCCCTCGACACTTCCAGTACCCTGACAAGTCTCAATTGGGGAAAATCGTTTGAGTAAGTTGAGAACTTAATTCTTACTCCTTTTAATGAAATGCGACAAATCAAATTTTCAAGATCAGTGGGTATCCACTACGTATTCTAAATCGTGTTAAGAACAAATCCCTACCTTTTCCCTCCAACAATGAATAAAGAAAAGTAAGTTTTTGTTGATGGGAATGGAAGGTTTATCTGAACGCTTTCGTAACCCACTAAAAAAAAAATTCTAGAGGCTTTGAAAACTTACCCAACGATTTTGTAGAATTTTAAGTGCATCACTGTGGACCCAAATCCTGCAGCGCTCATGAGGAGCTTTCTTCTGGACGAGCTTCCTGCCAAAGTCTCTTAAGAGATTGTGCATTCTCAATTCATTATTTTCTCCATCTTCCAACAAATGCTTATCACGAAGTTGTTTTATCCCTCTACAAGGATAGTAACAACAAGCATCCCACATGTAAAAGGGAATTCGTTCATCCTTTCCAATAAAAAAACATGCTATGTCGAGAAATATCTTCTTTGTAGTACCTTCTAAGGAGTTGTAGCTGACCTTAAAGGCAGCTTCTACGTCATCTCCTTGGTTTTTTTTTAAAAGTTCCAAGGTCTCTTTCCATATTTTCTTCTTTTCGTGGCGTAAATTTGAAGCCCAAAGCACAATGGCCAAAGGAAGCCCTCCCAAAGCTTTGACGATGGATATGGACAAGGAGTCATACTCACGGACTTCTTGGGAAGAACACCCTTGAAAAGCATGCTTACGAAAGAGTTGAAGAGCACTGCCTTGTTCCATTGGTGTAAGCTCATGTTCTTCAATCGCTCTGTTGTAAAATTTTTTAACAATATTTAATGAGTCTGTGGTCACAATGATTCTACTTCCCGGACCAAACCATCCAACTTCCCCAGCTAATGCTTTAAGTTCTTCAACCCGACGCACATCGTCAAGGACAATAAGAACCTTCATGTTCCTAAATTGATTTGGTATAACTTGAACACCTTCATCAGATGATTTAAGTTGTGCAGGTTCTTTTTGAAGGTCAGCAATTAACTTTTCTTGTGAAGACAAGATGCTGTGCAAATTAATACCTTCAAGGAAGCTACATTGCTTAAACAATATATGCATCTTGTTGAAGACAACCTTTGCAAGTGTGGTCTTTCCAACACCCGGCATTCCGCATATTCCAACGACTCGTACGTCTTTGCCACATACTTCGATCGCTTGTCCATGGCTGTAGACAACACCAAGCTTTCTCATCATCACTTGAACATGAGGATCAATTCCGACTAGTTTGTCGGTTACAGCTTTGTCATCCTTCTTCAACACCTGCCTGACACGTCTACGAACTCTTTTTAGGAGCCGGGACTCATCCCTTCAAACGTAAGTGATGAAGCACGGGATGACAACAAAGTCAATACACACATATAAAATAAGTAGACAAAAATCAAGTGGGGAATGAACCGACAAAAATTAAACCAACCAACAGGGCAGGGGGAATCTCCAATAAAAATGGAGAGCAAGTTTTAAAGCATGGTCTATTTCCCTTTCATGCATATAGCAATTTTGACATTGATGTCATGCTATCTGCAAAACAAAAGTTCTCTCGGGTCATTTTCAAATGCCGTGGGGGAACGAACGAAGCATGGGAGACCAGGTCGGATGGTCTAACTCGCAGCTATGTCCTAAGTCAAGACATTTTCAAATGGCCACTTTAATCTAGTCACTGGTCATTCAATAGACATATAGCACTTTAACTTGTTAAATGATATGAATATCAGAAGAATAACCTTAAAGATCTCTCGAGCATGCATCATAATCGCCATGATTACATATAATATTTTTTGGAGAAGGTTCGTGTTCATTTTCACATCAACCTATACCTTTTTTCCCCCTATCTAGGAAAGAAAATAGAAACCAGAAGTGAAGGAATTACCCGTTGTCGATCTCCGCCAGATAATATCCTTTTAATTCCCCGATCTTTCGAAGCACATTCTTCCATTTTTTGATGGTTTCTGCGTCTTCACCCCTCTCATGTTGATCGAAGGACGTTGCAAAATCTCCAGCCTGGTGTTTTACATCGTAGGGACTAATATCATAGAAGATCGGGATAATAGTCTGTTCAGCGAAGACTCTGCACTCCCACATTTGTACCACTTCCATGAGACAACTTTTACTGGAAGCATAATCCTTGGAGAAGATGGCTATCGAGATCTTCGACCCCTTGATCACTTCTATTAGCTGCGACTTGATCTCTTCTCCACCACGGAGATTTTCATCATCTTTAAAGACGCGAATCCCTGCATCTATCAAGTTGCTGTAAAGGTGACCCGTAAATCCTTTGCGAGTATCTGTACCTCTAAAACTCAAGAACACTTCATAATTGATTCTAGATGACGAAGATGAAGATGATTCCTGTCAAATCAAGAAAACTAAACAGCTTCACAAAGTAAACATAGTGTTTCAGATTAACCTTATGCTTCTGGCCAAACAGAAAAAAATATAATAAAAAAACCAAAGTTTTATGGTTCCCACGAAGAGGAACCTAAGACAGCAAGCGGCCTCAGTAACTATATTTTGCGACGCACGCATTTTGATATTTTTTTTAAATTCAAAATTCTCGGAACTTTCTTGACAATCAAATGTCGGTGTGCGAATTCACATTTGATCTTTTCATAATTTTCTCAAACTTAAATGATATCTCAAATTTTAGGGGAAAGCGAAACATTATTTAACAAGCCCAATTTACAACGTCATTAGTGCTTGGAGTTTTGACAGGATCTCGTGACTTTGAACGTTCAGTAGTTCAATCGTTCACGTCAAAGAAGATTTGTAAATTTCGTGACGATGTTTAGCATATGCGGGGTCGAACTAGAAGCAGAGGACCGGTTATACTGTATCCATGTCAAAGTTGTTCTAAAAAATAATACAGATCTAAAAGATGCAGAGAAAACTAACCGAGTCTCTTCTCCCAGCAGCCACAGCTTCAAAAGCAATTCCTCGGCAAAAGATTAGAGACGCTGCGTACCAACACCAACACCAAGCCCAAGCCCAAGCCAAAGCCGAAGCCGAAGCCGAAGCCGAAGCCAAAGCCATTCCCTTGGACAGAATCACCACAGCCAGTATAGTCGCCATCGAAGGCACTGCTTGCTCGCTCTCTCTTGCGCTTTCACTTGCAGTGGCACAAGAGGTCTATAGACATTAGACAACAATCTGTATTACACTTCCGTAATTTTCTGGAAGTTAAATAATATTTTAAATTTTAGGAGAAAGCAAAACACTACTTAACAGGCCCAATAGAGCTTGGACTTTCGATGGGACCTCGTGATTTCTAACATTCAGTGGTTCAATCGTTCATGTCAAAGAAGATTTGCAAAATTCCAGATGATATTGAGCATTTATGGGGTCGAACTACAAGCAGAGGACCGATTCCATCGTGTTCATGTCAAAGAAGTTCCAAAGAATAATACAAATCCCAGCAAAATAAACAACGCCACGAACCAAATTGAAGACATCGGGAGAGACGGATTTACCTCAGCCAGTATCGTTGCTGTCGAAGCCATCGCTTGCTCACTCTGCTCTCTCTCTCTCTCTCTCGCTGTCTATGGTGCTTTCCCTCGCAGAGACACAGGAGGTCGATAGATATTAGACGACAATATATTTTACATTTTACACTTGACCAAGACCATTGACTTCTGTGCACCCGCCAAGTGCTTGGGCAACGTGAGGGAAAATTGTCATGTACTCCCCGAAGAGGATGCAATAAACAGATCGTATTCCTCACAAGTTCGTTCAATTAAATTGGATCCTCCGTGTATAAATCAAGTTCTGCTGATATTACTGTAATGGAGGATATTAATGGCGTCCTATTATTGCCAAAAAGCCCATTTTGCTAGTCAGCAAGCCAACACAAACCAATATATCTTTAGCTCCATTTGTTTCATGAAAAATGAATGAGTTTATAAAAATCGTTTGTATTACTTGAAATAATTAGTCCATAAAAAATGTTTTCATTATCGATGTCTAAATATTTTTTATGAATGATAAAAATATATTTTGTTCATTTATTTTTGTAAGCGATACAAATGATCGTTTTTAAGAAATACATTTCAAATCATTCATTTTCCGCAAAACAAACGGAGCTTTCATTAGGATCATTTTCCAGTCGAATCTTATTTTTCAGTGTTGAGTTGGGGATTAGAAGAATTTTATTCTTCGACTTGCACAATTTTGGCAGTGAAGTTGGGGTCTCTTGACCACAACTTGTAATCTTTCAAGTAGATCCTATAGTCTCTTTCTAACCCTATCTCCCCGCTTTCACTTCCTTAATAGACCTTTGCTCTATTTACTAGTAAATAGATGTTTTGTAGAGAAGAAAGGTGCGTCGGCCCGTCGGGTGTCTATATATTCAGAAAGATTCAGAGTCTATAAAATCCCTTAGGCAAAATATATAAATAAAAAAGACTTGCTTGCGTGGTGAATAATAAACTGCAGAAGTAAGTCTACATCCATCATTTTACAAGCAAAACAAAATGATCAATTCAATCTAATATATATTTTTGAAGATTATGCAAAGGTAATGGCGTCCTCATCGAGCTTCATGAATTGGCTTGCATAATCAATTGCGATTGCTTGCGTCTTCTTCTAAGCACCACAACTGAATTTCTGTAGTCTCCTTTCTGTGAGTCCAGGCCACAAAGTCAGTTCCTCTAATTCCTTTTTGACATCGATAATTGCACGATGCTATCCAGGAACTTAACATACTTGTGGCATTAATATACTGATCAGTTTAAATACCATACCTTTTCTAAATTATCATACCTTCCTTCACCCTCTTCCGTCCTTTTGTCTCCTCTCCTTGCTGGGAAGATGCCATGAAGTTATTTCTTCATGTAAGCGTGAACACAACAGCTCGAGTGCGAAGTATTCCCACGGAGACATTAACGTGTGAAAAAAGAGAAATGTTAAGTACAAGAGCACGGGCTTTAGTAGCATAAAAATTTTCGAGACCCCATAAAAGTAATAACATATTATGAGTCATAAATTTAAAAAAAAAAATTCACTTTAATTTTTTTTTGCTCAGCATGCTATTAATTTTATAACTAATTAAAGGCGGTTACATAAGTATATTTCTTTTTATACTGATCCCCGTGACTTCTTTTTATACTGATCCCCGTGACTTGACATCTTTGCTCGCATACGCTGGGAGCAACACACCCACGCGCGTGATTCGCTTAAATATTCAGCTCACTTGAATGTTCTACTCGCTTGTAGATTGGGTCCAAGAAAAGTCCGATAAGAAAGATCCATGGCGATCAAACCACCGCGTTTTTTCAAGGCGATAGGGAACTCTTTTTAACGTTTAGTGGAATTTTGAATTTTCTTTTTATTTCTCCACTTTATTACATAAATTTTTTTTATTCACTAAAAAAATTGAATTAATAATGAAAAAATAAATAAATAACTATGGGAGTTGTATTTTATTGCAACTGTTCATTGTTGTTATGAGTTATTGGTGAGACAAAAGAAAATTTCTACAAAATCATCGCGTTTTCAAGTAATGTCCCGCAAGAAAATTAATTAAATTTAATTAATTCAATCAATTAACACACATATCATCATCATTAGATATATTAACATGCACCAGCAAGGGAACTTTGTGATATTATTAAATCGGATCAAACGTTGCCATATGAAAAGAGAGAGAACTCAATTTTTCTTAATTTAGTTAGTGAAGAATATGATTACCAGCTAGAAGCATGCTGGCAGGTTCTCTTTTCCATTTTCTTTACTAGGGTGTGTTTAATTCGGCATTTTTAAAGTCACTCGAAGCTCAAAGTCCATCGGAAAATTTTGGGGGTGTTCAACAACCATTCTTAAAGGACTTTAGTCTGAAAGTTAGGATTATGGAGGCTGAAAGTCCAAAATTGGTGGTACTGATAGTTGAAAACTTGTTGATCTAATTTAGTCATCGCGGATCCTCTTTTCAATGACTTTTCTTGGACCCCAATCTGCAAGGAAGCATAACATTTGGGTAACGCGCGTGCGTGGGTGCGTGCTCCGCACGCTGATGAGTGTGTGGCGCGTGAGTACCGAGTGAAGGGAGAGATGTCCCGATCACGAGGACAAGAAAAAGAGAGTGGCAGTGGGCCATAGACACGCAGAGGATAAGGATGAAAGAACAGAGGGTTAATTCCATAAATTTAAAAAAGAAAAAACTCAAATTTTAGGTCTAACCTTAATTATACCTAGAACTTTTTATTTCAGGAAAAATCCCAAATTTTAATATTAGTCCTAAATTTATCTTGAACTTTTTTTGTCTTAAAAAAAAATCTCAATTTGCCCCGTCAGAAAAATTTTAAATTTTAGGTCAAATTCCAAATCTATCCCAAATTTTTTATTGAAAAGAAATTCATCAATTTTTAATATAGTCCTAAATTTGCCTCATTAGCACTCTATCCAAAAGTCGTGGTTAGTCATTTTTAATTTTTAAACCCTAGAACAATTTTATTTTGAAGAAAATTTTCCAAGCCACATTATTGATGTTTATTTATTATCGATTTAGAAAAGCCACATTAAGTCGAAACTAGACAGATTTGAGAATAGATTAAAAGTTGAAGATTTTTTTAAACAAAACAAAATTCGAGATAGATTTGGGATTGAACTTAAATTTTAGAGTTTTTTTAAGATCAAAAAGAGATTTGGGGTAGATTTGAGACTAAACCTAAAGTTTGGGATTTTTCCTAAGACAAAAAAAAAAATTGGGGTAGAATTGGGACTGGAGCTAAATTTTAAAGCTTTTTAGGGAATTTTCCTTAGAAAACATAAAAATAATTAATTGGATTAAAAATATATTTGGTTTTATAAAAGGACACCCTTTATATCAATAAAGAGATTTAACTAAATCGAAACAATGTATTGGGTCTATAAAGTGATCCCCATTCTAATAAAGTTGGAAACATGAAGAAAATTCAAATTTTCACTTAAGGCTCTCTTTATTTCACATAAATAAATAATTTTATAAATATATTTATAAAAAAATGACCGTTTTTATCACTTATAAAAATTATATGAACAAAAAATACTCATTATTCATGGCAATGTTTACATATAAATTGTTATCGATAGTGAAACTTTCGTTGAGTTCTCACTAAATGTTAATCAATGAATCTTTTAATCATATGGGTAGATATTCTTGTTTCAATATTAGATCCTAACAAATTATCATAGACCATATTTATCGATCACATTTTTGTTATATAGCCAAGTGGACCTCATGAGTTATGCAGTATTAAATTCAATATATAATTAATGCTTCTTTTGTTTCACAAAAAGAATAATTTGAAAATTCTTTTTTAAAAATGATCGGTTTTTGTTACTTGAAATAATTAGTCAATGAAAAATATTTTCATTATCAATAATTATTTATATCTAATCATTTTTGTGTATGATAAAAATATTTTTCTAATTATTCATTTTTGTAAACGATATAATTGAACATCATTTTCTACGAAAGCAAATAGAGCTTAAATAATTTAATATTCATTAAGAATAATAGTGTAAATTATCATATATACACCGTGTTTTTAATTCACGTATAATGTTTCTTTCATTGATTATTAACATGAGGCTTTTTACGATAAAGAAGTCACAAAGTCTTTGTCATGGTTATGGTATTTGAGGACTGAGCCCCTCATATTTAAAGATGGAACTTTTTTTTTTGGGGGGAATTAGTAGAAGTTTTCAAGCAACGATTTTTTATTTATTGATTAAATTAATGCCTTTACGTACAACGTGAGTTGGGAACTGATTATTCTTCGCTTATATTTTTCTCTTGCAGCTGCTGTAGGTTCATTGCTTCGGACTCTGCATTTCGGAAGTATTAACAATAAATTACGAAAACAAAACACATGATATGCAATGACTTTTAATGAATTGTTATTTTAAAATGAGTATAATTTTATTGGGTTAATAACTTAAAAAACCCCAAACCGGTACACTAATGACAAATATATTATAAACTAATTTTTTTACCACAAAAAATCCTAAACTAGTATTATATTTACCCCCAAACCGATACACTCGTGATAAATTGACAAATTTACCTTTAAATTTTACTATCAAATTACTAAGTTGAATGACATGTGACAGTTAACTAGTATACTAATTTAGTATTTTACTATCCGTTTGTCACGGTTATACAATTTTTTGCAGTTTTTTGTGATATTTATTCAATTTAACGGAGGGTATATTTGTCACAAATGTACAATTTTAGGGTTTGTGGAGGTCAAATAAATTAGTTTGAAATAAATTTATCACAAGTATACTAGTTTGGGGTGTTTGATGATTAGTTTGAGGTAAATTTGTCACAGGTGTACCAGTTTAGGGAAAATTCCAAATAAGGACCCGAAGTTGTTCAAATTTCTCAAATAAGGACCCGAAATGAACTTTGTGTCAAATAAAAACTTAAAGTGGACCCATTGTCTCAAATAAGGACCCTAGAAGTGGTAGAATCAATTCCAAATAAGAACCCGAGCTTCGCTTAGCCAAATATTCGCCCGAAGTTGAATCAAGCATGTGACATTTCGATGACCAAAGTTTGGGCAATTTTGTAAAAAAAAAAGATAAAATTAACAAATCCTAAAACAGAAAAAAAAAAAACCCTAGGTTTTCTATGGTCTCCCCGTTCCTTGTACCCATCATCTACAAAGTCAAAGACCAAAGTTCTCCCCTTCCTTGTACCCATCGTCCGCAAATTCGAAGACCCAAATTCTCCGCTGGTTGAGGCACAAATTCAAAAATAAGAAGAAAACCATATGCTTCTTTATTTGTTTGCGGAAACCCAAATTCTCCACAGTCGAGCAAGGTGAGGAGTGACGAGAATCGAGTCGCGATGATGACCGGGTAGCGATTTGGTTGAGGAGCAGTGGGGGAGAAGAAAGAAGAAAACATAAACATCTAAATGAATAACCTAAACTTAATTCATTTAGAATTTTTCCTTTTTTTCCGATCACAAATTTCTAACAAAATTGCCTCAATTTTAATCGCCGAAAAATGTTTGCCGGCGAACTAAGGTCCTCAATAGAAATTAACTTGATCACTTCGGGTCTTTATTTAACACAAAATTCACTTCGAGTCCTTATTTGAAACAATGGGTCCACTTCGGGTCCTTATATGACATAAAGTTCACTTTGGGTATTTATTTGAGAAAATAGATTCACTCCAAGTCCTTATTTGGAATTTTCCCACAAGTTTATGATTTTTCATGGTCAAAAGATTAATTTTAGATAAATTTGTTACACATGTATCAATTTAGAATTTTTAGGGTATTAACCCAGTTTTATTATAGCTTATTGTGTTAAGTACGTGCGTCACACCGTACACAAAGGTTTACTTAATTCAATTTACTTAATTCAATTACTGAAAAAGAAGATATGTGGCGTTTAGAAAGTACTTATTTACAGTTTACGAAGCTTTTTTGCAATATTCAGATTCACTTAACATAAATTTGCAATGAATTGAATAGCCAAAATATTGAAAAACGAGGATTGATTCCTCACAGTTATAAAGCCAAACTCGGTTAATGTCCACCAGTTGGAACACAAATTCGAATTTGCACTTCTCCAATTCCACGTTTTGAGCTCATAGACCTCACTTGATTGTGGATGGAGGGAAAAGGTAAAGAAATAACAAAAGAGACGGTACACGAAAACGGGTTAGATCATTAGTGACTTTCATAATAAACGCGCTAAGCAATCTGCATTATTATAATATTTATAGGATTAATGTTTTTTGTAATTATTTAGGAAGATATGATGGTGGGAGAGGGTAAAGTAAAAACAAAAGAGAGTATGAAAATGTGTTAGTCCATCAATGACCTTTTTAATAAAGGCAAACGTGATCCACATTATAGTAAAGTTAGAACCTAAAACAAAAATTTCAAATCTTCCCTAAAAGTAAAAAGTTCCCTCACTAAAATAACAATTTAGGTGATCAATGACTTTTTTTAATTATTTGGGTAGATGTTATTGTTTAAATATCGGATAATTAGCTTAATGTCAATCACAATTTTATTAATATGTAGATGTTACTCCATGATTCTGACTTTTTGGGAATAAATGCTAAAAAGAATTATTTATTAATATGTAGAATCCGTTGAACATTATGACGAGGTTTTGAAGAGTTTAGCAAAGTAGCGAAACCTATTTTGATATAATACCTTATATTCGACTTATATTTCACAAATGAGATAAATGTTAAGTGATCAATCTCATATTTGATAAATAAAAAATAATTACTGCGATCTCCACTGATTTATAAGCCTTGGACGTGTTGTCGCCAATACAAAACGCTCTCGATTGTGCGTGCTTGAACAATGCTGCGTTCTTGCCATTCAACGGTCCAGTACTCTTCATACCGATCAAATTGCTGCAATGCATGCTGCACGGAAAGGGCAAATTACTGCACGCGTAATTTCCACAGAAACATGCAGGAGGTGCATGGATTTTGTAGAAATTTTCTTGTGGGACATTACATGAAAATGCATTGATTTAGTAAAATTTTTCAACCAATGAATTTTTTTCTTGATTAAATTAATTCATTTACGTCACCAATAAATCATACTAACGATGCGATTTAGGAACAGTTGTAATGAAATATGACTCCCGTGATTATTCATTTATTTTTCTAATAATTATGCATTGATTTAGTGACGCAACATTTTTCTTTATTTTTTGTAATCAAATAACATTTATGTAATTAATGACTTTTTAAAGCCGAGAAATAAAAAAAATCCAAAATTTCACTAAAAGTAAAAAGTTTCCCTCACTACTTGAAAAATGCGTCTCACTCTTTTAAAGATTTGTGGCTCACAATATGTCATTACTCTCTCAATGGCCCAAAAATTATTATGTTTGCAAAGGCCCGTCTCCTCTTTGTCACACGTTAATGTCTCCATGGGAATAATGCGTTATTCTAGTTGTTGTGTTGGAGGTATAGCTTTACGCCATCTTCCCAGCAAGGAGAGGAAACAAAATTACGGAAGTGGGTGAAGGAAGGTATGATAATTTAAAGAGGTGGTATTAAAGTACTCGGAAATTCCTACAAGATAAATGCATTTTCGTGTAATGTCCTGCAAAGGAATTAATTTGATTTAATTAAGTCAATCAATTATTTTCAGTTTTCTTTATTAATAGAAAAGGCGGGTTAAGTAAAAAGGCCTCTTGTACCTGCAGAGGTTCTTTTTCCACGCACCTCCGCGCACGGCTGCCACGGGGAATCATCACGAGTGCAATTATTTTGCGCTTTCCTGCATCATGCACCGTAGCGGTTCGATCAGCTGCGTGCTAGGAAAGAAATTCCAAAACTTTAATTTTAAACTTTTTAATTTTATTAATTGAATTATAAATATTTTCATACTTTGTCAATTGAATTCATTCAATCAATTTAATTAAAAATCACTGATATAAATGCTTGACCGTCTTACGTAGAACGGTTGGAATTGACGTAAATAATTTTTAATAATATTATAATAATTTTATTTTTATTTTTATTTTCCCTTTCTTTTAACCTTTTCTTCTTCCTTCTCTAGCAGGGAGGAGCCTCATTATGCCACTGGCTAGATTTGCGCTTACGGACCCTCAGTTCTAGCCGGTTGTGGAGGCCCAACAATCGGTAAGAGGGGAAGAAGGAAATAAAGAAAAAATAAAAAAATAAAAGAAAAAGTACTCTCTCTTTTCCTTTTTCTTTACCTTCTCCCTCCAATCATTAAACAAGGAGCATGCTGATTGGTTCTCTCTTTCCTATTTTCTTTATGAAGAGAAAAAGGCCAGTCAAGTCAAAAGGCCCTGCCGAGCCCTTTCTACGCACCTCCTGTGTATTGGTGCAGCGAATCATGCGTGCAATTATTTTGCGCTTTCCATGCATCATGCATAGCGACCGTTCGATCGACAAGAGTCTCACACCGTTGGATGGCAAGAGCGCGGCGCAATTTGGGCCGAGAGTTTTTATGACTAAGAAGATACATTGCTTCTAGCTACATTTACAATCGAAAGATCTACTTGGACTCAGACGGTGCAAATTCAGACGTGGGTCCAATTTTTATTGCCCTTGTGATATTATTACAAATGGGATGGGACAGCGACCGACCATGCACATGCGTCCTGCAACAAAAGAGACTTTAGGCATCATACCAATTCACATTTTAATCCAAATGGGTTGGTGGAGAATATGCTTACCCGCTCCACTAGGGAACATCAGTATTGCACGTTGGTTTTCTCTTTTTATTTATTGAGTCATTACCACGAAAAGCCCTAAAGTGGTTTTTCTGTGATAAATTTCTAAAATTAATTTTTGATCACAAAAAAATTCCAAATCGGTATATCTGTGACAAACCACCAAAATTTCAAATTGATATATTTATGATAAATTTATTTTCCGTTAGTTTCTTAATATTATGAACAACCACAAATTAATACATCCATAACAAACAAAGTAAAATCTCAAATTAAGACATTCGTCAACCTGTCGCGTGTTCTTCAATTCAACACTTTGATTGTTTATTGGAAAGAAAATTTGTTATGTATATACCAATTTATGATTTTTCAGTGATATTAACTCTTATTCAAGCAGTGTCAGTATTGCATATGAGAATGTGACTATTGCTTGTTAGGTTCCACGCCTCTTCTGCACAAAGTCGCGGAAATTAGAAGTGTGCAAAAGAATTAGGAACTGCCTGAACCAGCCAGAACCAAATTGGATCGTGCCAAAACTGGCGATTTTGATTCGGTTCCTGATTTCAATTTATTGGAACTGGTGAGTATCGGTTCGGCTTTCAGTTCCGAGCATGGAACACTCCACTTGCATGCCTAGATAGGACCTATATTTATTTGTTTGTTTATTTTTTTAAAAAAAAAAAAGAGATTTCAACTCAATTGCTTAATTATTTTGTAATTTTTCGCTTAATATATATCTACATATATATTTGTAGTATGGGACATTATTGACTAATTTTATTTCTCGGGTGCGTAATGGGATTAACCCCTCTACTTTTTGTTCATTCTAATAATCCGTTTACTTTTTTTCTTATTCGGGAAAAAAAAAAAAAAAAAGACAAAGGAAGAGGATGGAAGAGACGAATTGAAGATGTCCATAAATGTTGATGATACGAAATTAAGAGCATAATTAGTCTCTCTTTAGCCATCCTTATGACTAGATTAGGTTGATGTTGAAAAAAAGATTGATCAAACTATTAATGTTTTGACTTTTATAAAGGTTGGGATTTCCAATGTAAAATCTAATTTTCCACATTTTCTCCGTGTTGAGAAACCCTAAGAGGACACACCATGAGCTTTAGAGAAATTGAGTTCCTAACTAAAGAGTATTGTCAATTTGTTCAATACTATAGTTTTTAATCCTTCTTCAAGTGGCCGGACGCCGGTCCGGCAATTGACTAGATGAGGGTCCGCAACCTCACTGGAGTGTCGCCCACTCTCGTCGGCAGGGCCTCATCGGGGCTGGGCTTGCCTCTGGCGAGCTGCGGGGCCTCGCCCTAGCCTGAAGAGCCTCTGGCAACCGGCGGCGATGGGCAATGGACGGTGGACCGCGGCGGACAACAACCACGGCGGTGGATGAAGAAGAAGAAAAGGAAAGAAGAAAAAGAGAAAAGGGAAGAAGAAGAGAAAATGTGGGCTTGATTCTAGAATTATTTTTGGGAACAAGAATCAATTTTTTTTTTGTTCCAAATTTATTTCCAAGAACAAAAAAATAGAAATTTATTCCCAAAAATAAAAAATTTATCAAACACGATTTTGTTCCAAAATTACTGCCGATAACAAAATAATAGAATTTGATAATGTTTGGCCGGTTATCAAACATACCCAAAAAGGCCCGTCTCTGTGGAGACTCTTTTGCACGCACCTCCCACATAAGGCTGCTGTAGGGAATTACGCGTGCAATTATTTGCACTTTCCGTACATCATGCATCATAGTAGTTCGCGGCATGAAAAGTCTTGGACCGTTGGATGGCAAAAATGCAGCATTGTTCAAACATGCACAATAGAGTGTGGTGTATGTTAGAAAAATCCAAAAATTTCTAAACTTATTATATTTTTATCAATTTAATTTTTAATTTTTTAATTTTATCAATTGAATAATAAATATTCTTATCTTTTAACCAATTGAATTCATTCAATAACGTGAATGTCGATTATTCTATATGACGCGACTGGTGTTGATGTAGACTATTTTTAATAATATTTTTTAATATTTTTTCCTTTTCTAATATTTCCTTCTTCCTCCTCTAGCCATCGAGGGCAACCTTGCTTGCCTTGGACGAGCCTTGCCTTTGGAGGATGAAGAAGGAAAGAAAAGGAGAAAAAGAGAAAAAGGGAACGCGTCCCAAAAGATCTGGTGAATGCATATGTGATGAAGAATTGAGTAAATTAGATTAGAAAGTCGCCCTGTCAGGTGAATTTGATTATTAAGTTTTGCCAAATGTAAATTATTCAAATAATAATCAAAACAAAAGTAGAGGAAATTGCAAAATTAAATTGTACCATGCGGAGAATTGCAATTATTTACCTTTATGCAATTCTTGATTTATTCAATGCTTGTGGGCCACTCTCTCGTTTGCTCCTTTTTAATCTTATTCCCATCGCCTTATGTCCGTCAGTCTCTACTTTTTATAATTGTCCTTCCTCCTCCTCCTCCTCCTCTTCGTGACCTGACATCTCTCCCTCTCTCTTTGCTCGCTACATTTAATGTTCTCCACTTCTGCATACGCCCACGCGCACGAATATACTTTAATATTCTACTCGCTTGTCGATTGCGCCACGAAAAGCCGGTAGAAAGGATCCAAACCAACCGCGCTTCTCGGAGAAGTGAAGCAACTTTTTTTCCTACTTTGAAGTGAAACTTTGAATTTTCTTTTGATTTCTCAACTTTATTACATAAAATTTATTTGATTCACGAAGAAGGAATTGTTATTCGATTCACTAAAAATTTGAATCGACAGTGAAAAAAATAAATGAATAATCATGGGAGTCGCACACATCGTTACAACTGTTCTTAAATCTCACCGTGGGCATAAATTATTAGTTACAAGCAAAAAAAATTAATTTAATCGATAAAAAAATCGTTACTTGAAAGTTCCTACCGGATGAATGCATTTTTAGTTAATCTCGCGCAAAGGAATTAATTCGATGTAATTAATTCAATCAATTATTATTATTATTGTTGTTTTAAAAGAGGCAGGTCAAGTCAAAAAGACCCCTGTCCCTATAAAGCTTCTTTTCCACGCATATCCCGTCCCCACATACGGCTGCTGCTAGGAATTCCGCATGCAATTGTTTGCACTTTCCATGTAGCGCGCATTGCAGCGGTTCCGTCGGCACGAAAAGTCTTGGACAGTTCGACCGCAAGAATGCAGCATTGTTCAAGCACGCATAATAGAGTTAGTCATATTCGCTTTTATTATGTTACTTTTAAATTTTATAATTTTATCAAATGAATTATATATATATATATATTTCAATTGAGTCCATTTAATTAATTCAATTGCCCGTATAGATACTGATAATTATTTATGATATGACTGTTGACGTAAATAATTGTTAATAATATTTTAATTATTTTTTCTCCCATATCCTTTTTCTCTTCTAACCTCGTCTCACACTAGCCAATAATCGAGGCCTGATGATCGGCTGAAGGAGGAAGAAAGGAAGAATAAAAAGAAAAAAAAAATGAGAAGAAAAAGGATCCTCCCTTTTCCTTTTACACCTGCTCCCTCCATCTATAAACGAGGAGCATGCTCGTCGGTTGCCTTTTCTGTTTTCTTTATTAATAGAGAAACCCAAGTCAAGTCAAGGCGGCCACTGCAGAGGTCCTCTTCCACGCGCCTCCCGTCGCGCGCTCTGTTGCTGTGGGGAATCACGCGCGCAATTATTTCGCGCTTTGCGTACAGCATGCGTAGCAGCCGTTCGATCGTCACAAAGAGTCTTGGGCCGTTGGATGGCGAGAGCGTGGTGCAATTTGGGTTTTAGGGTTTTATGACTAAAGAAGATACATTGCTTCTAGCAACATTTACGATTATAAAATATGGTCGGACTCGGTCGAGCAGTTGCGAATTCATAAGCGGATCCAATTTTTATTGCCCTCGTGATATTATTACAAATGGGATGGGACAGCAACCGAAGGCCATCTAAAGCTTATCGGTGGATTGCAACAACCTTCCCGCCTAAGTAGAGAACGTTTTCATTCAACGTCGCCCACGAAAAGCCAATCAAGTTGGATTGTTAAAACCCACTGAATAGTGAATCTCCCTTCTAATTGACTCACTAAGCCCCCAAACCCTCTGAGCTATGATATGTTATGTTTTGAATTGTATTCTCTTAAACATCAAAACTCTAGGGGATGAATGAATAAAAGCTGTCTTCTATTGAAAAGAAGAAGAAGAAAGAGCCTTGGAGGGAAATTTCCAGCCAAAACAATTACATGGTGTTTATAATTAAAGAATTAAAATGAGTTGGTATATTTTTAAAGAAATCCAAACCATGTGAATGTGAAAAACCAGATCGCTCAATTAAACCAAACAAAAACAACATCGCACACAATAAAATTTATAAGGGTAGATTGTCTTCAATGTTTGCTGACCGTCACACCGCTCTCCCTGTTACTTGCTGTCATTTGCCATTTTTGTTACTCTCACTCATTCAAGTTCGGCATCTTTCTCTGAGTTGCTCAATTAGAGGGAAAAGTTAGGGTTTCTAAGCCAAAATTAGGTATAGAAAGGAAAAATTAGAGTTCTTGGTCAACCGTGGGGGCGGCGGTGCTAGAAAAAGAACTGTGTAACAATGAAATTGCCATTGCATGGTCCTCAATTGGTCGTCTCAATTTGATGCTAGTTTTGTTGCTTTCTGTCTGCTAAACGATAATACTAATTCGTTGTTTAATCAATTAGGTGCAATTATACAACCTCCATGGGAAGTTGCATCATTTCTGCATTGTGGTTCCAAAAGTTCTTTTTTATTTATTTATTTATTAGGTGCAGTGTCGTTATGGGAGACAGCACCATAGACATCTTTGTTTGTTTGTTGTTGGCACCAATGGATAGGAACATGCTAGTGGAAATGAATGTAAGATCGTTGTCGCAGTAAGGAGATCATCATATATTTAATTTCGTAGGAAATATAGTGTGATAATTACAATGTAAAATAGAAAAAATGCACTATTGTGATATTAAGAAAATCTTGAAAAAGGGTTTAAGATACTCCATGATGTTAATGGCATAAAGTATATTGTTTATCATTATAAGTATATATTGAATATTGCGGTGATGATGAAAATGATAAGAGTACTCAAGTATAAAAAGTATGAAATGACATTAAATCGAATACTAAGGTTGAAGATAGATTTATTTTAGACAGGAGAATATGAGAGGAAAGAGAGGGAGGCGAGACATATAGCGATTATGTTAGAGAAAGTTCAACAAACGAAAACACTTCTTAGAATCTTTGATGAAGATATAGATAATGGAGAATTGATTGAATTAGATTAGGAAGTTATTCTATCTAGTGGATTAGATTAAGAAGTTTTGACAAATATAAATTAGTCAAGTAAGGATGATACGAGAAATTTGTACAATCTACACACAAACCGAAGAAATTTCAGAAAAATTAAATTGTATGTGGAGAATTGCAATTATTTTTTTTTTTATTTTTTTGTATTGGAGAATCGGGCCAAGCTCGACACCGCGCCGTAAACCCCATGCCGACACTAGTTAAGCACAGTGACCACCACCCCCGAGTCACACTTAATACACCTAGCGCCTCCTCTGGGTTTTGAACCCTTCACCTCTTCGTTGAGGATCGCCAGAGTCTTATCCAGTGGAGCCACCGCGGCCGGTGGTGGAGAATTGCAATTATTATTTTTTTTTTTTTTTTTGGTAGTCGACAACAAGGCCGTAAACCCCTAAGTGACACTTGCAAGGAGGACCCACCACCCCGAGTCACACTTAATACACCTGGGCCTCCCCCTGGTTTTAACCCTTTACCTCTTCGTTGAGGATCGCGATCTTATCAGGTGGTCCCACCGCGGCTGGTGGTAGAGAATTGCAATTATTTATCTTCAT
The DNA here is from genome assembly GCF_016545825.1 of Eucalyptus grandis. NCBI lineage: Eukaryota > Viridiplantae > Streptophyta > Magnoliopsida > Myrtales > Myrtaceae > Eucalyptus > Eucalyptus grandis. Next base: position 47,334,344 of record NC_052614.1, read on the forward strand.
TGAAATGCAAGTTCGTCATAAAATTAGTGTTCCTGATCTATTCAATTCTCGTGGGTCACCCTCTATTTTTTTCTCCTTTTTAACCTTATCCCCATCACATCGCCTGTCACCCACGGTCACTCTCTACTTTTTATAATTGTCCTTCGTCCTTCTCGTGATCCGACATTTCTCTCTCTCTCTTCACTCGCTGCTTTTTATGTTCTCTACTTTTGCACACACCCACGCGCGCGAGCGATGTACTTAGAACATTATGCTCGCTTGTAGATTGGGCCAAAGAAAAGCAAGTAAAAAGGATCCAACGACGATGAAACTAACCACGTTTTTCGAGTAGCGAGGAAACTTTTTTTTTTTTTTTCACTTATAATGAAATTATGAATTTTCTTCTAATTTCTCGACTTTATTACTTAAAATTTATTTGATTCACAAAAAAGAAATTGTTACGCGATTCACTAAAAACTCGAGATGATAATGGAGAAAACGAATGAATAATCATGGAAGTCACGCACTTCGTAACAGCCGCTCTTAACTCTCTCTCAGTTCAAGACTTATTGACGACAAAAAAACTAATTTAATCAATAAAAAAATCATTACTAAAAAATTCCTACAAGATGAATGCATTTTCATGTAATGTCCTGCATGTCATGCCAATGAATTAATTAAATTAAATTAATTCAACCAATCATTTTCTATTTTCTTTATTAATAGAAAATGCGGGTCAAGTAAAAAGGCCCCTCCTCCTACGGAGCTTCTTTTCCACCCACCTCCCCCAAGTAAGGTAGCGCATGAGAACATTTCTATTTTTCAAGATTTCTGTTCTTTTATTCCTGTAAAAAAAAAGAACATAAATTCGTTTAGAATCTTAAAGTTATTTTTCTCGTTTTAATAGAAAGTTAGCTCGGAATAGATTTGGATCGAAACGAGAAGCAAAAAAAGTTGTTTCTTGTTCTAACAATTTCTAGAATTAAGCTAATTTTCTTTTTTATTTTTCTTTATTTTCTCTCTTGCCGCGGCCACCTTCAACCGCTTGAAGCCACCACCCACCGCCGGCCGCCGGCCCCCTGGCCGCTGCCAACCGCCGCCTCGCCAACCACCGCGCCGCACAACCCATCGGCGTGTGGCGGTGGCGGTGGGCGGCGGGTGGCGGTCATGCATTAGCGGCCAGGTGGTGATGGGCGACGGTCGGCGGTGGCGATTGCGCCGTCGTGGTGGGCGATGGGCGGTGGCGATTACCAAACATGTTCTTTTACTCATAAATTATTAGAAATAGAAATAAAAAGAACTATTTCTTTTTATAAAAAAAAAAAAAAGAACTATTTGAAAAAAAAAAAAAAAACTCTTTCCCAACCAAAAGCGTTGTCATGTGCAACCTAAGTGTGCAGCTATTTGCACTTTCCGTGCAGCATGCATTGTAGCGGTCCAATCGGCATGAAGATTCTCAAACCATTGGATGGCAAGAACGCAGCATTGTTCAAGCACGCATAATAGAGTTGGTGGCGTCCTAAATTTATTCTAATTTTCCAGATTCAATTCTAAATTTTTAATTTTATTAATTAAATATGATTTTTTTTTTTATATTTTATCAATTTAGTCTATCTAATTAATTTTAATTAGAAATCGTCAGCGTAAATGTCGATCGTTCCATGTAACGTCACTGATATTAACGTAAATAATTTTTAATAATATATTTTTATTTTTTCCCTTTCCTTCTTATTCCTCCTCTAGTCATTGAGCACAACCTCGTCTTACACTGGCGAGGCTTGCCCTTGTCGGCCCTCACTTCTACCCCGTCATCGAGGCCTGATGACTGGGCTGAAAAGAGGAAGAAAGAAAGGATAAAAAGAAAAAAATAGAAAAAGAAAAGAAAAAGTGTCCTCTCTCTCTTCACCTTCTCCCACCATCATTAAACACGAAGCATTGGACCTAGCATGTCCTTAAAAAAGGCTAAGTAGCACTCCAGGGAAAACCTGGTAGGGGTGGGAATCCCCATGTGCTGCGGGTCCCTCGGTCCCTGGACTCTAACTAGGGCATCGAATTAGTGGGCTGTTTGGTGATGGAGTTACACCACGCCCCTGCAAAGGGGTCAGGAAACCAGTTACTCATCGGGTTCACTCCCGAGGTACTGGAGATGAAACAGGTGGTCGCTAAAATGCGCCACGGCTCTCCCTCCTTCCTTTAATGGAAAGTTGTATCAACCCAACGGAGGAAAGAGTCCCACGGTCGATACAACTTTCCTTTAATGAATTGTCTTCTTCTTTTTCATTTTTCATTTTTTTTTATAAAAAATTATTTATAGAAAGAGGTAAGTCAAGTCAAAAAGGCCTATACAGAGGTTCTTTTCCACGCACCTCCCGCGTACTATTGCTCTAGGGAATCACCCGCACAATTATTTGTGCTTTTCGTGCGGCATGCATAGCGGCCGTTTGATTTGAACGTAAAGTCTTAGACCGTTGGATGGCTAGAACGCCATACAATTTGGGTTTAATGGTTTTATGACTAAGGAGATACATCGCTTCTAGCAACATTTATGATTGAAAAATGTGTTCAGACTTTGACGGTTTCAATTCAAAAGTGGGTCCAATTTTTATTGCACTCATGGTATTATTACAAAATGGGATGGGATGGCGACGGATCATGCACATGCATCCTCCAAAAAGAGACCGACTAGGCATTATTGTGGTCTATGTTTTAATCGAAACTAGTTGGTGGAGAACATGCTTTACCCACTTGAGCAGGGAGCATCTATATTGCACATTGGTTTTCTCCCTTTTTTTTTATTGAGTTAATTTCATAAAAAACTTAAATTGATACATTCGTAACAAATGGAGGGTTTGTGTGTCATTTAACTTAGCAATTCAACGGTAAAATTTAACGGAAACTAACGGATGGTTAATTTATCATAAATGTATTAGTTTGGAATTTTTCATGATATTAAGTTTTATTTATTTTCATATTAACAAAAAAGTAAATCAAGTATGTGTCAAAATTGCATGTGAGAATGTGAGTATTGCCTGTTAGGCTCCATGCGCCTGCCGCGCGATGCCGTGGAAATTACGCAGGCGGTAGTTATCCTCCTCCAATAAAGGGCTGCTGGGAAATTGTTTTTATTTGAGGAATCAAGACAAAAACCACAGTGGTTGGGGAGAAGACAAAAAATAGCTCTTAAATTGCAATATTTGTTATTTTCCTTTTCCTCCATGACATTAAGAAATTCTTACTTTGCATTCATATGTGTACTACTGTTATATTCCCTTGCGCTTTGTCCTTCGTAGTAAGATTGGCATGAAATTTGTATCGGTGCATTTTTCAATCTCAATAGCAAGTTTCCATTTGCTTTTTGTCCTTTAGAGTACCTTGACCATGACGAATTGATCGAGTCGTTGTGTTTGTCCAAAAAGGTGGAGTGAACAAGTAGAAGCATGATGCAATCGGTCGTTAATGGGAGAACAGTAACAATTCGAACAATATCAAATCAACGCAGCATAATAAGATAATCTTCCATATTGTGTAAATCTAATATGAATCGATATAGTATAGTAAAATAAATACTAAGCATACGAACACAAGATGTTTTTTACGTGGAAAACCTCATCAATGTGAGGAGATCAAAAATCACGGGATCGGAGTTCACTCGAAATTCTTTACTATCAACAAAATTGGGTGAACAATGTTCTTCTCTAGTAAATACTAGAGGTATATAGCAGCAAACACCTCAAGAACATAATTCTTGGCAATACACTTCAATTTCACAAGATATCAAAGATAAATCTGACCAAAATCGCAGGTTTTGATCAATCCACAAAAAACTTGATGTAGGGAGCTTCAAACGAAAATCAAACCGTTCAAATTCAAGAAAATTGCGTCACGAACATGCTGACAAAATTTCAACTCAATCGGACCACGAATCGACCTTTGATGCCAGCTTGATGTAAATCAGATATTGTCTCAACCCCCGGATTTTCTACTTTTTCTTTTTCTCTTGTTACTATTTCCTTTTGCAGCTACTATTTTATATAGATAGTGAGAAACCTTATTTCTACATATAACTTATCATATGGGCTCAAACCCTTTTTGGGCTTGCAACTTATTGGGGTTCCTTCACATATGAGTGAACACAGCTAACAAATCTACCCCTCACGACAATGTGGAGGGATTCATCATCCCTACTATCAATTGGCAATGTTCAAGCTTCTCTCTTGATAAAGTTTTCGTCATTATATCAGAACTATTATGATCTATATGAATTTTCTCAAGTTCCAACAATTTTTCATCTAGAACATCTTATCTAACATCAATATGTTTCGATCTAGAATAAAAAAAATGAAATCTTACTAAGATGAATTGCGCTTTGATTATCACAAGGAACCATCTGACTGTTCTACTGAAACTGGGAATCCTCAGGTCTAGATCTGATATAAATTCGTCACTAGCACTCCATGCAGACGAACTATTTGACACACATATACTTTTGTATGCTTATTCAAATCGAGATCTTTTCGTACTGCATTGAAGTTAGTAGGCTTCATCCATCTGTTGAACCCTATCTCAATTAGAATCATTACCCCCCTGGTTCCTTGACAATCTCATCACAAGGTTCAGTGTGACATGTTCTCTTTTCCATTCGAGAATCTCGAGAGGTTGCAAAAGTCCTCTCGGTTGACAAAGATGTGATTTCACTTACGGACACATCTGACACTTAGTGACATGATTGGTGATGTCCATCCTCATACTGGACCACCAACAGTGTCGACTCAGATTCTGATACACTTTCGTATTGCTATGATGAATGTTATAACTGTTACGATGAGCTTTTGACAAAATTTCCCCATGAGTGTTACATCGTCAAGTACACACAATCATTGTCACACCTCGATCCTCGGGCACGCACACATCCTTCTATTTGGTCGATTTTAAAATGCGATATCCTAGGACTATGTATCGCCGACCCTTTTATTTATTAAGCACATGCGGAAGCAGTTATAAATCCCCAGACAATAAAACAATGAGATAGAAAAGCAAGCCATATTTTTCATATTGAAATTTATAACCAAACCTTTATACATAGCACTAAACAGAGCACCTTACAAACTATTCGCAATTTCAAAGTCTCACTCTATCTACCCATAAACATAGGGTTCACAAAAGAGATGAGATCTCAATCCTCATCTGGGTCATACTCAGGATCATCCTGATCCTCTTCTGACTCCTCTGATTCGCTCTCCTCTTCCTCAGGTTCCTCATCTTCTTCTTCTTCAGGCTCCTCCTCAGCTTCAGGTGTTGGTTCATCTTCAGGTACTTCTTCTGTTGCACCCCAGTCTTTGTCCTCTTCTAGTCCTTCCACCCCTTGATCCCCGATCTCACCACCCTCGTCGTTCCAGTTATCGTCGTCCACTGAGTACATCGGAGTATGGGCTTCGGTCGCAAGTGCTGGGTCCTGAACATCAGCAATCGACCCATCCGTGTGATCTGCTGTACTCTCCCCGAAAGCTTCTTCTAGAACGTACATAGGCATGTCGTTCACAGGAATGGGCCCCTCTCTTTGCCCGTCAAAGTACTCCCGGTACCATGACCTATAATGATGAGGCCTCAGGGTGGCTTCTCCTACGTCAACCCAGACAATTGACTTAACTAGGACATACTCTAGTCCTTTTGGGTGAGGGTGAATATGGTAATGGATTTCTAGCTCGGTAACCTCCTGAGGAATACCGAAATGCAAGGCGGGACGACAAGGTGGAAGAGGTAGAGGTGCTGCAATCTACGGGCCTGAAATGTTGTCCCACAACCAGGATGAGACTACGTCTCAGCAAGTTCTACCCCATTAAGACTCGATTAAGAAACCAATACGCTAACCGGGCTGCCTATGCACACACGGGTCAAAGGACTTACCTTGGCCTCAGATTCCACCTGCATATTAGCACAGATCAAATAGGCATCCAAGCAATCACATCACTGATCGAAGCATCGATCCAATCGACCCAGTCGATTACACACCAATAAGACCACTCATGGTCATTTCCATTCGATCAATCAATTCACAACCTTAGATCAAAGCAATGATCAATCGACTTAATCGATTACATGTCAACGATGACCATTCCCCGGCCAATTAAGTTCAATTAATCAATTCATGACAAACGGATCAAATCATATCGGTGATTCCATCTATATTCGATAATTAATTTCAACGTTCCAATTCAACATTCCCTCTCAAATATAGGCTCAAGGCGCTAGAGGTGACTCGACACGAAGTCTTGTCATCGTCCGGTACTTAGTCTTTGACCACCAATAACAATAGTATAAGGCGCTAGAGGTAACTCATACGAAGTCTCGCTATCGTGTAGTACTTAGTCCTTCACTACAAAAGCAATAGTATAAGGCGCTAGAGATAACTCACACGAGACGTAGCACTTAGCCCTTCATTATGCATGACGATACTGCAAGGCGTTAGAGGTAATTCCCATGCAGCTCAGGTCGCCATGTAACACTTAGCCCTTGACTACAATAAGCGATGGTATAAGGCGCTAGAGGTAACTCACACGAAATCTCATTATCATGTAGTACTTAGTCCTTTACATGCTCATGACCCATTGGCTTCCCTTAACACAACACACATCACATCACTTCCAATAATCATCTTGCTTAAACTATAAACCAACACACGATTAATTCCTCATGGCCCAATGACATTATGCCTCACATTTAAATTCCTCAATTCAAGTAATGTCTTGGCCTAATTTCTTTGTATTAAAAATGCCCGATAAAATCTCGTGCGTGGACACACGGCTGGCCTTAACTAAAATCTAATATTTTCCTTTCCATAACTCTCACCTTTTTTACAGTCCATTCAAATATATTTGGCATTATCAACTGATGCCCGGTTATTTTTCAATTAATAACCAATGATTAGCCAGTTAAAGAATAATTCCCACTTTCACAAATAATTCAATTCAGCATGAAATAAAGCTCAATTAAACAAATGGACTGCGCCACGATGATCCGCATAAAATTCCGATCGTCGGCTATCCTTGCTTAATTTCCGGAAAATAAATAAATAAATTTCAAAAATTAATAAATAAATACGATAAATCCAATTTAGGCCCGTAATGCCTAATTGGAAGCCAAATTGAATCGGGAAAAATCCCGAGATGCATTCAATAAATAGTAGACTATATCTACTTGCTAATTGCATGATCAAAATGTCTAATATGCATCTCAATTATCTAATAATCACTAATCTATTCTAATCTAACCACATAATTACACTTAATTAAATCTAATCAATCCTTAAGCATCACTAGTCTACTAAGTAAGGATTAGTGAGATGACTCACCGGAATTTAGCGCAAAACGTATCAATCCGACTGGGACGACACGAGAAACGATTCTTCTCAAATTAAGTCACGGGTTCGGGGCACGGAAACGCCCAAAGCGGCCCACGAACTTGCTGCAAACCCACTCGTGGGTTTACTACCCGAGCTACAAAACAAGGGGAAAAAGGGTTCGTTGGGGGCGGTAAAGGGTCGGGAGAGTAGGTGGCGGTCCGGCGAGGCTGCACGGCGATTCCCGGCGACCGAAGGTGGTCGAACCGTAGTCTGTGGTGGCCGAACGGGGCTGGACAGAGGCGGCAAGAGCTGGACGGCGACCAGACTGGCGGAGGGGAGGAACGACAGCTCGGCGGAGGTGGTGGACGGCGGAACGGCGAGCGACAGCTCCTTCAAGCGACGCCGGTTGCTGCTGCCTACTCCGGAGTCTTCCCAGATCTGCTGGGACGTTGAGCAGCAGGTGGAGAGGGAGCAAGATGGTAACAACGGCGGCTGGAGGGAGAGAGAGAGAAGTGAAGGTGAACGGTGAGCGTTGGAGCGCACAGGAGACGTGTGGGCGGCGACGAGCTGCTCCTGTCTTCATGCGGCTTCTACTTCTGTCTTCTGTTTCCGTTCAAACAGAGGGGGAGAGAGAGAGTGTCGAGGGAGAGAGAGAAGAAGATAAGAGTTGAAAAGTCAAAAGTAAAAAGGGAGAGACGGAGAAGAAAAATTGAAATCGGCAGGGAGGGGAGTCGGTGGAGGTTCTCGCACGAGGGAAAAGAGAGAAAAAGAGAGAGAGAAAGAAAAAGAAAAAGAAAGAAAGAAAGGAGAGAGAGGCTTGTGGCAAAAGGGGGAAAAAGTGTTGAGTCCAAAAAGGAAAATAAAATGGGAAGAAGACTAAACAAAATAATTTCCTAAAATAGAAAATTCTCATCCCATTTTCTTTTTAATAAGCTCATAGATTTCCAAAGAAAATTTCAAATTAAAACACTTGGTCCCCATATGCGATTCTGCATCCAAATTCCCTCTTAATGCTCTCTTAATGCTCTCTCAATTAACTCTCACAAAAATCAATTGATGTCTCGAATATCAAATTGATTATTTTCCTCATTCAAGAATCCCTCACGCTTCTCAACTTCACAATCATAATTAATCCCCGGCTTCAACTGAACGAAAACGGCCTTAAACTGACTTTTTCCCAAAAAGTCTCGATTGACAGAAAAATCTTCTGAGACTGAGTCATAGATCCTAGAATTTATTGTGACACGACAGAACCTTCAATTTTTAAATTGGACTTGAATCGACGGTTAATTTCCATTTGGCGCGTCGTTAGCATAACTTAGGCTACCAGGTGGTTTTCAAAACTTTTTTAAGGTAAATGACCCGTGGTCGATTTTCTTCGAACCACTATGAACCCATTCGACTCAATGACGACTCTCAATTGTCGTGAAAATCTCGAGAATTCAATTACGGACACATGGTACCAAAACGACAGTAAAATCAAATTAGTGTCGGTCGACGAGAATTTTCCAATTTAGTGGAGTCACCCTTAATCGGCCACACATCTCAATCGAACAGACCTATCTCTGATCTTATATCGATTTTTAACTATGCCGCAATGGCCTTTAAAGATGAGCACGGTCGAGAAGTCGATTCTTGATCGAATTCTCAAGTTTATTGCCTTAAAATTTTTCTTAATTACTTACCTGCAGTCTAGTTATCTCAATAATGATTGGCTCTGAGAAGAGCCCTATAAACGCATCAAAGAAATGTCCGATTAATTCAAAAGAAAATAGGTTGAGAAATTCAAGATGTCATAACTCTTCCCCTCTTATAAAAATTTCGTTCTCGAAATTTAAACCTTACAAATCTTAAGCAAAAAGGTGGGGATACATTTCTTTCATTGACTCCTCAGTCTCCCATGTCGCTTCTTCTGTACCGTGGTGTTGCCAGATCACTTTGACCAACGGGATGGTCTTTGTACGCAGAACTTGCTCTTTGCGATCGATAATCTGAACTGGGCTTTCGACATATGACACAGGGTCATCCACGTCCAATTCCTCGAAATTGAGCACGTGGGTCGGGTCAGGTTCGTACTTCCTTAACATTGACACGTGAAAAACGTCATGCACTTGCGCCAAACTTGGCAGCAACGCAAGACGATACGGTAGGTTCCCGATTCTTTCAAGAATCTCAAACGGACCTACGTATTTCGGACTCAGTTTGCCTTTCTTACCAAAGCGAGAAGTTCCCCTAATTGGTGACACTTTCAGAAAAACATGATCACCAACTTGAAATTCTAAAGACCTTCGACGCTTATTTGCATAACTTTCCGCCTTTCTGCGTTATCTTCAATCTGCCTCTGATCACTACCACGGCTTCTACTGACTGCTGAGCTGACTCTGAGCCTAATATCTTTCTTTCCCTTACTTCATCCCAACACACTGGTGTTTTGCACGCTCTGCCATACAACGCTTCAAATGGAACCATCTGAATGCTCTACTGATAATTGTTATTAAAGGCGAATTCCACCAGATGAAGTTGATCTCCTTAACTTCCTTTAAAGTCTATTACACAAGCTCTTAACATGTCTTCGAGAATCTAAATCGTCCTTTCAGATTGGCCATCCGTCTGAGGATGGTATGCCATAACTGCTACGATGTATTTCTGATAAAATATCCTCTCCAAGCTCTACATCGTCAGGTACAACGAAACGTCCTTGGAACCTTAGTGTCGCATCATCAAAAATCTGAAAGTCAGCTTTTCCTTAAGCTCTTGGAAACTACACTCGTATTAGTCTATCCACACGAACTTTTCTTCCTTCTTCAGGAGTCGAGTTAAAGGCAATGCTAACACCGAAAACCCTTCCACGAACCTTCTGTAATACCCTACTACACCCAGAAAACTTCTGATCTCTGTCACGGTTGTCGGTCTTGGCCAATTGGTCACTGCTTCAATCCTCTTTGGGTCCACGAAGATTTCCTTCTCCTAAAATCACGTGACTTAAGAATGCAACATGAGTCAACCAAACTCACATTTGCTAAACTTAGCATACAATTGATGGGTTCTTAAGGTTTGAAGCATTAATCTCAGATGGCTCTCATACTCTTCATTACTTCTCGAATACACCAGAATATTGTCAATGAACACGATCACAACTGATCCAGATACTCATTGAACGCACAATTCATTGCAACAAAACATTCCTTAAGTCAAACCTTTTTATATAGAACATCAAGTTATACATAAGCAAAATATTTAGGCACCACTCTAATCAGTGATTCTCCTCTTTACAACTTCATTTTAACAAACTGAATATCTATAAACCTAACCAAAATTTCGTTGTGCTACTTTGATAAAATCACCCCAAAAATGTTCTTCCTCTGATTAGTGCATGGTCGGTTCGTTCCTATCCCCTTCACCATCCTAGTGGTGTTCTATTTGTGGTGCTTTCCCTCTATCTTGTCCATTAGTGATGGCATATGTCCGTCCTTGAGCCGGAGGTTCGAATGGTCCACCCTGTTGTGCAATTGATGGCAGGAGTCCTCGGTTCTGACCCATCTATGGCGGTAGTGGCAGCTGCTGTGGTCTCATTTGCCTGCGCAGACAATCCTTGAACTGGTGGCCGTGCTTGCCACATTTAAAACAAGCTCCCGTCCTCCTATAACATGGAGTTGAGCCATGTCTTTTCCTACAGAAACTACACACGTCGATCAAGTTGGGCGTTGACTTTCCAATCCTATCCCGCTTGTTGAGTGGGATGGGATACCTTCCTTTAGTCATCAGTCTCTTCCCAAACCGATTCCTATCTTGATTAGACCCGAATCGTGATCCAGATGCGACGGCTCGTTCATTCAGATTTTTCTCGATCAGCTGAGCTCGTCCATACAGCTCATTGTAGTTCTTTATATCAAATGGCACCAGCGGATCTTTCAATTCTAGTCGGAGGCCATCTATAAACCTCATTACCTTCTCCTCGGGATCCTGGATCAACCTAGGAGCATACTGTGATAATTCAATGAACTTCGCCTCATACTGGTCCACCGTCATTGGACCTTGATGGAGACACAGAAATTCCACCATCTTCAATTGCTTGGCACAACTGGAGAAGTACTTGTCACAAAACGCTTTAACGAAGGCATTCCACACTGGGGCTACGCCTTCCGGGAATACTTCTCCTCTGGTGGCCCTCCACCAAGTACTAACAACTCCCTGCAACTGATACACTGCAAGGGTAACCTTCTCTTCTTCAGAGCACTTCAGTAGCTCAAATGCTTTTTCCAATTCTTCAATCCAATGAGTCACAACCTCGGGATCTCCTGTCCCAGTGAACTTTGGTGGTTGCAATTTCAGGAAATGTTCAACGAGCTTATGAATCGGTTTGTCTGCAACTATGTTCCCTTGTGGAACTTCAACTTGTGCGGCAGCTTGATTCTAAGCCTACTACCTCATCAGATTTCCGATTGTCTAGAGCGCCTGCATGATCCCTTCGAACTTGGGATCACCAGAGGCTGCTACCCCGGCACCAACCGGTGGAACTGGCAGTGGTGCTACACCACTCGCGCTGGCCTCAGCTTGCGCTCTACCTCGGCCGCCCCGGGCACTACCTCTAGTCGGCGTTCTAGCCCGAGTCACTGAGGGTAAGGTCCTTTGCCTAGGAGTTCTCGGCTCCTGATCGCTCATAGTGTTTCTTTAATCTATTGACACCTACCTCCAATTTAACCCCGAATTAGAAATGGAGCGATTTAATCAACAAGCAATTTTAGCATCCAGCTAACACAGACATGCACCGGCATGAATTTAAAGGCATTTCCTATCAATTATCCCATGGTCAATGCTCCTTATCACTCTAATCTTGAACTTCGCTCTGATACCACAAAAAGGGGATGTCACGCCCCGATCCTCGGGCATGCACACATCCTTCTATTTGGTCGATTTTAAAATGCGATATCCTAAGACTATGTATCGTTGACCTTTTCATTTATTAAGCACATGCAGAAGCAGTTATAAATCTCCAGACAATAAAACAATGGGATAGAAAAGCATGCCATATTTTTCATATTAAAATTTATAACCAAACCTTTATACATAGCACTAAACAGAGCACTTCACAAACTATTCACAATTTCAAAGTCTCACTCTATCTACCCATAAACATAGGGTTCACAAAAAGAGATGAGATCTCAATCCTTATCTGGGTCATACTCAGGACCATCCTGATCCTCTTCTGACTCCTCTGATTCGCTCTCCTCTTCCTCAGGTTCCTCATCTTCTTCTTCTTCAAGCTCCTCCTTGGCTTCGGGTGCTGGTTCATCTTCCGATACTTCTTCTGCTGCACCCCACTCTGTCCTCTTATGGTTCTTCCACCCCTTGATCCCCGATCTCACCACCCTCGTCGTTCCAATTATCGTCATCCACTGAGTACACCGGAGTATGGGCTTCAGCCGCAAGTGCCGGGTCCTGAACATCAACAACCGACCCATCCGCGTGATCTGCTGTACCCTCCCCAAAAGCTTCTTCTAGAACGTACATAGGCACGTCGTTCTTAGGAATGGCCCCTCTCTTCGCCCGTCAAAGTACTCCCGGTACCATGACACCTATAATGATGGGGCCTCAGGGCGGCTTCTCCTACGTCAACCCAGACAATCGACTTAACCAGGACATACTCTAGTCTTTCTGGGTGAGGGTGAATATGGTAGTGGATTTCTAGCTCGGTAACCTCTTAAGGAATACCGAAATGCATGGCAGGACGACGAGGTGGAGGAGGTGGAGGTGCTGCCATCTACGGGCCTGAAATGTTGTCCCACAATCGGGATGAGACTACGTCTCAGCAAGTTCTACCCCACTAAGACTCGATTAGGAAACCAATACGCTAACCGGGCTGCCTATGCACACACGGGTCAGAGGACTTACCTTGGTCTCAGATTCCACCCACATATTAGCACATATCAAATAGGCATCCAAGCAATCACATCACTGATCGAAGCATCGATCAAATCGACCTAGTCAATTATACGCCAACAAGACTACTCACAGTCATTTCCATTCTATCAATCAATTCACAACGTCAGATCAAAGCAATGATCAATTGATCTAGTCGATTACTTGTCAACGATGACCATTCCCCGGCCAATTCAGTTAGTTCAATCAATTCATGACAAACGGATCAAATCATATCGGTGATTTCATCTATACTCGATAATTAATCTCAACGTTCCAATTCAACATCCCCACTCAAATATAAGCTCAAGGCGCTAGAGGTGACCCAACACGAAGTCTTGTCATCATGCGGTACTTAATCCTTGACCACTAATAACAATAGTATAAGGCGCTAGAGGTAACTCACACGAAGTCTCGCTATCGTGTAGTACTTAGTCCTTCACTACAAAAGCAATAGTATAAGGCGCTAGAGGTAACTCACACGAGACGTAGCACTTAACCCTTCACTATGCATGATAATACTGCAAGGCGCTAGAGGTAATTCCCATGCGGCTCAGGTCGCCATGTAACACTTAGCCCTTGACTACAATAAGCGATGGTATAAGGCGCTAGAGGTAACCCACAAGAAATCTCGCTATCATGTAGTACTTAGTCCTTTAACCGCTCGTGACCCATTGGCTTCCCTTAACGCACCACACATCACATCACTTCCAATAATCATCTTGCTTAAACTATAAACCAACACACGATTAATTCCTCATGGCCCAATGACATTATGCCTCGCATTTAAATTCCTCAATTCAAGTAATGTCTTGGCCTAATTTCTTCATATTAAAAATACCCGATAAAATCTCGTGCGTGGGCACAGGGCTGGCCTTAGCCAAAATCTAATATTTTCCTTTCCATACTCCCACCTTTTCTACAATCCATTCAAATATTTTTGGCATTACCAACCGATGCCCGATTATTTTTCAATTAATAACCGATGATTATCTAATTAAAGAATAATTCCCACTTTCACAAATAATTTAATTCAGCATAAAATTCCGGTCGTCGGCTATCCTTGCTTAATTTCCGGAAAATAAATAAATAAATTTCAAAAATTAATAAATAAATACGATAAATCCAATTTAGGCCCGTAATGCCTAATTGGAAGCCAAATTGAATCGGGAAAAATCCCGAGATGCATTCAATAAATAGTAGACTATATCTACTTGCTAATTGCATGATCAAAATGTCTAATATGCATCTCAATTATCTAATAATCACTAATCTATTCTAATCTAACCACATAATTACACTTAATTAAATCTAATCAATCCTTAAGCATCACTAGTCTACTAAGTAAGGACTAGTGAGATGACTCACCGGAATTTAGCGCAAAACGTATCAATCCGACTGGGACGACACGAGAAACGATTCTTCTCAAATCAAGTCCTGGGTTCGGGGCCTGGAAACGGCCCAAAGCGGCCCATGAACTTGCTGCAAACCCACTTGTGGGTTTACTACCCGAGCTACAAAACAAGGGGAAAAAGGGTTCGTTGGGGGCGGTAAAGGGTCGGGAGAGTAGGTGGCGGTCCGACGAGGCTGCACGGCGATTCCCGGCGACCGAAGGTGGTCGAACCGTAGCCTGTGGTGGCCGAACGGGGCTGGACAGAGGCGGCAAGAGCTGGACGGCGACTAGACTGGCAGAGGGGAGGAACGGTAGCTTGGCGTAGGTGGTGGACGGCGGAATGGCGAGCGACAGCTCCTTCAAGCGAAGACTGTTTTCGAATCTTCGGGCCTTTTCTTCTAGGTCCTCAATTAATCTCGGCCATACTGAGAAATTTTAGCGAACTTGACCTCATACTGGTCAACAGATAATGATCCCTGACGAAGGCACTAGAACTCCTTCATCTTTTGTTCTCGGGCAGTACCCAAAAAATACTGATCATTAAAGGCTCTTAAGAAGGCATCCCACACCGGGACCACACCTTCCGGGAATATTGAACCTCTGGCGGCTCTCCACCAGATGTTGGCGTTACCTTGAAGTTGGTACACCACAAAAACCATTTTCTCCTCTTCATTGCACATTAGAAGTACAAAGGCTTTCTCGAGATCTTAGATCTAGAGCGAAGCAACTTCCGGATCTCCAGCACCAATGAACCTCGGTGGATTCAGCTTCAAGAACTATTCAACGAGCTTATGGATCGGTCTCTCTCGGCACTACCACATTCTCAAGCTTAACTCTAGCAGGTGCGGCAACGGGTGCAGCGGCGGGTGCGGCCTTAGCAGCGGCAGCAACGGTAGCCATAGTAGCGGCTGCAGCAATGGCGACTTGGTTCTGGGCCTACTGCCCTATCAAGTCCCGCATAGCTTCAAGCGCCTGCATGATCCCTTCCATTCTGGGATAACCAAGGGCTGCTACCCCAGCACCAACGGGAGGTTGGTGCTACTCTACTTGCGCTAGCCCATGCTGGCGCTTTACCATGGCCTCCTTGGGTACCAATCCTAGTCGGTGTCCTACCTCGAGCTACAGGCCTCATGGTCCTCTTACTAGGAGTCCTCTGCTCCTGATCGCTCATAGCTCAGCTTTCTACTGAAACCTGACTTCCAATTTGACACCGAATTAAAAGTCGAGCGATAGCAACAAACAATGCTACCAAACAGCTATCACAAACATGCACCAACATGAATTTAAAGACTAATCCTACTAACTATCCCAAGGACCCATCGCACCTTACCACTCCATAGACATAACTAAGCTCTGATACTACTTAAACGGGGATGTTATGCCCCGACCCTCGAGCGCATGCCCATCCCTCAGTGGTTGATCAAAATTTTGCGACTTCCTAGGATGAGTTGTCGACCCTTTCATTTTATTGCATATGCGAAAGCAAATAACAAATCCCCTGACAGTAACCATCTCGGGATAGAAAAGCAGGACATCAGATTCAAAAGCAAAACATGTTGATATAGGCCAAATGAGTCATATACAAAAGTCTACCATCACAAGACTTCCAAAGATCGACTCTCAAAAGGAACTGTTCTATTTGACCTATACTTCAGATCATCTCAAATCAGCTCCAGGCCTTCCACCCTACGGTCCTGAAAAATGAAGCCCACAATGGGGTGAGATATGAATCTCAGCAAGTTCACACTCTAAATCCCGATTAGGAGGGTAATACGCCTAAGATGTCTTAAACGCACAATCATACAATCACAGAGGCTTACCTTGGTCTCAGTTCCTTCCTGCAGGTCAGCACAATTCTTATCACAACCATGTGTATATAGCAAATTCACACACCAATTTGGAACGTCCAAATCAATCATTACTCACACGTGCAAGAATCACAATTTAATCGCTGCTCACATGAGCAAGAACTACTGATACACATCAAAACAATAATTATAATTAAATCACTGCTCACACGAGTAAGAACTACCAATACACATCAAAGCAAGAATTATAAATAAATCACTACTCACACAAGCAAGAACTACCCACACACATCAAAGCAAGAATTACCGACACGCGTCGATCCATCAATTCAACTCAACATGCGTTCCAATTAATTAACTATTACTACCCACACAAGCAGCTTTATTCGACACACATCGAGTTAAGTAATATCCACCAACACACGCCGGGAAAGACTAATAACTACCGACACACGCTGGGAAAGAGTAAAATCCATCGACACACGCTAAGGAAGAATAAAGTCCACCGACACACGCCGGGGAAGAATAATAACTACTAACGTCCACAAACACACGCTGGGGACGGATTCTCTTAACTTTTACTCGATCATCAAGCATAAAATCTAGGCATGTCACAAACCACCCTTATATCATTAAATATGCAATTTCCAGCAAGCAAAGCCTCAAGAACCATCACAAAACCATAATCGGCCCTAACTGACAGAATAGGCCCACTCGCACGTCTCCAAGTTTAAATCCAAAAAATCTAATCAAGCAAGTTTGGAAAATTCTCAAATTTTAGTATGTGGCAAAGGACACATAAACAAACATTTTTCATGTAGACATCTTAACCCAAATCCTTCTATATTCGGCCCAGTAAATCGCTCAACGCAGCACCAAAACTGGGTCTGTTTCCAGAAAGTCTGTTTTCCGAAATCAGTTTGGTTCGAGGTCCAAGACATATCCGTTTGATATGAAATTTGAGTATGTTAAACCAGAGGACGTGACAAACAACTTTTGTGAGAAAACATTTTAAAATTCGAACCCTAAAAGTTGATAAAAACCCCTAGAATCCTAAAAAGTTACAAATTCCAGCACCGTCCGAGTTTCTATTTGCAAATGACGGAGTTGATATCTCCTTCTTTTAATTCTTTAAAAATATTGAGAAAAATATATGTTGTAACTGAAGATGTCTAAAACATTTCTCGAAAGACATCAACCTCAAATTCGTAACTCATTTTGATCTACAAAAATGGCAAACGACAGGGGTCTAGAAACTAGAAATGTAGGAATTTCACTGGATTCGACTAATCCATCGTCAACGGATCTCACTAATTAGCTTAACCCTAATCTATTCTAAGGCTAATCTAACCATTCTAGCTTATCACTAATCCATACTTAAGTTAATCTAAACAACCCTTAAGCATCATTAGCCTACTAAGTAAGGTTTAGTGAGCAAACTCACCGGATTTGCACACCGGTGAGTTCATCGTGACGAGGACGTGAAGGCGAGCGATAAACTAGCCCATGGCGACACCAAGCGAGGTCCAGAAGGGCCCAGAAATGCTCCACGAAGCCTCACTGCTTGTTGGTTCTTCAGTTTCTATTCTTGAACTACAGAGGCTAAATCGATGGCTGAAACAGTGAAGGAGGGATAGTGACGGTCCAAGTGGGCGGAGGAGGAGCTATGGCGGATCAGGCGGAACCTCCGACGGCCTTGGTGGCGATGAGCAGCAGCTGGCGACGCTGGACGACAGCTTTGGATGCGCGAACAGCAGAGAAAGACGACCACACACATACGGGCGAGCTGCTAGCTTCGGTTGGCTTGGGACGGCGTTTTGGTGGGGCTACTCGACGTCTTGGGGCTGCTGGTTGCTCTCCTATGCAATTCTTAGTTTTGTTGAACTTCAAACAACAAAGGAAATAGGAGAGGAAGGTGATGGTCGACAGTGGCTAAGGGGGAAGGATGAAGGAGATAAGGGGGACCACTTGGCTTCCATCCCCATCTCTGTCCCCCTTGTTGGTCCCCACATGGACTGTCATCCACCAGCAATTTCCAGCCCATAATGCCCCTTCTAAAAAGGGTTTGAGATGGTCCAAAAGTTGTGGTGGATAGGGGGCTACGAATTTGCAAGGATTCCTCTCCAATTGGACACCATTCTTTCTTAATTCAACACAAACCGGCCACTATAAAATCAAACGGCACTTCATTGATCCAATTGGTATTTTTCCTCATCAATTGATCCCACTTGCATCCCAATTTCACGATAAAAACAGTCGCCGACATTTTCTAGACAAAAACAACCCTACCTCGACTTTTTTCCAAAAAGTTTCGGTTTGCAGAAAAATCTTCTGAGACTGAGTCGACGTTCCTAAAATGACTTGTGACATGCCAGAACTTTCAATTTCTGAAATCGGGTTTAAATTTGCTATTAATTTCAATCTGGCGCGATTCTAGCATGACCTAGGCTCGCATAGCTTTTAGAAATTTTTAGTGCAAATGACCCGTGATCAATTTTCTTGGAGCCACAATGTACCACTTCAAACGTCGGCAACTCTCGGTGGTCGTGAAAATCTTAAGGTTTCAATTACCAGCACAAGGTACCAAAAACGATAGAAAATCGATCTAGTGCCGATTGACGAAAATTTTGCAATCAGGTGGAATCATCCACACTTTGATCACACGTCTCAATCAAATCAACTTATCTCTGATCTCGGATCGATTTTGACAATGCCATAATGACTCTTGCAGACTAGCACGGTCGAGCAGTCGATTTCCGGTCGAATTTTCAAGTCCATTGCATTCAAATCTTTTAATGACTTCCCCGGATAGTCTAGTTATCTCACGAGTGATCAGCTCTGAGAATTGCACTATAGGCGCGTCAATGAAAGGCCCAATTTATTCAATTGAAAACTGGACTGAAAATTCAGGATATCACAACTGCAACAGCAATCATTCTGAGAAGAAGGAACACCTCAATCGGTGTTGTCGTCGTCCAACACCCTGTGAAACCAACAACTGCAACGACAATCATTCCGAGAAAAAGAAACACCACAGCCAATGTTGTCTCCATCGAACCCACTGTGTGACCAACAACTGCAGCAACAATTATTCGAGAAAAAGAAACACCGCAGACAGTAGTGCCCTCATGGAATCCATTGCTCTCTCTCTCTCTCTCTCTCTCTCTCTCTCTCTCTCTCACAGGCACAAGAGGTCTATAAACATCAGATTCATTTAATACATGACCAAGACAATTGGACTTCTGGGCACCCGCAACGCGAGAGAGGGAAAATCGCCGGCCATTCTGATCTCGCCCATCCAACACTCATATGAGGTGGACTAATGAGTGGTTGCTCAAAACAGATCATAATAAAATAAGAAAACAAGAGTAATGATGAACTTTGCTTGACGGGGAAAAAAGGACTTTTCAGTGGTAGTAGCATATAAAGATGATGAAATAAACTGGCAGGTGGTTCTCCTAAGTTGTTCGGTTGAATTGGATCCTTCAAGTATAATTTAGGAAAAATGATCACCTCGGTCATGAACGTATTTGATCTTAAATTTTTTAATTTTGTTAATATAATCTTAATTTTTTTTATGAATGTGAATATAATCATTCCAGCTAATCTTAACTTAAAAATGCTAATGCAACGGTCTAATAGGCAAATTTTTGAATTTTCCAGATTATTTTATTTTTTGATGGTTACTGTATCTTGTTCCTTGTTCCTATACTGTTCATCTCTCTGGGCAAACTCCTTCATCTTTCCTCTACTTTCATAAATCAATACCGGCAAAGTAGTCTAGAAAGAAACATCCAAAGCCTATTCCCAACATCTTCCCAGATCATTCCTTCCTCACGACTTACACCATCAAACATTTTGGGAGGAAAACTCCGGTCGCCGAAAACGACCTAGAAGGAGAAGACTAGCTCCTCAAGATGCTAATCGTTGTCAAATTAACTGTTGAATTAGATGGCCCGGGGTGCATTTCAAAGAGATATCGTGTTGAGGTTGTCTCGTATAACAGGGGCTGGTGGTTGGTTTATAAGCGTGAGGAAAAGTCTTATCCTTTGAGTTTATTTTTAGGGTGAGAGAAGTCTAAAACCACTCAACATTGGTATCAGAACCCAGGTCACCAACAAGCCTGGACCCAAAAAAAGTCACACGTGAGAGTTACAGATTATTGCGTCTCTAACCCAAGCCCTATGTATGAGGGGGAGATTGTTGAGATTGTCTCACATCAATTGTGGAAGGGACTAGTGGTTGTTTTATAAGTATGAGGGAAAACATTATCCTTTAATTTAGCTTTTGGGGTGAGAGAGGCCCAAGACCACCCAACACATCGGCCTTGATTTGAGGTTTGTGGATTGTAGCTTTTCGGTTGGGGCGGGGCTTGAATTTAGAGCCGTTTGTGTTGATGCTTGAAAGCAACGGCATGCGAGGCCGTATAGTTCAGTAGGGGACTTGTGTGAATGATATGGACGAAATGGGGTGCAATGTATCTCGTACAGTCCTTTCTTTAAGGAACAGAAAGAACGTTTCTCGTACATTGAGGGTGTAAGAACTAAAAATCGTTCATCCTGTTCTCTCAACTCGTCCGGCTAAGGAGGGAAAACGAAAGAGGTGAAAGGAAACTCTGGAGTCTAGATTTCACTCCTAAACACCCGATTAAGGCTGGTATTCGTGGAACGGCCACAGCGACCTTAGATTTGAGGTCTCCGAGCCTCCTCCAAGGTCGTGGAAGCTTGAGTATAGATACTCCTTTGTAGCTTATAGGATATACGTTTGCTTCCAATTACTGCAGATCTTAACGTAATAATCACAATATAATATTAGTTAATTTTATATGGAAAAATGCTAGCACGAGAAAAAAAGATTGATTATCCAATTATAGAGTTTATTATAAAAAGGACACAGTAAGTAATTAAAGCGTAACCCACCGGTGGGCAGCGCAGTTGGTTGGGCTCTACTACCTTATCGCCGAGGGAACGAATTCGAACCTCTGCGTTGTCAACACGTCTTAAGTGGGGGACCATGGTGGTGAGGTCTTGTGCTAGCTTCCCCCGGGGTTTACGTCTAATTAGCGGCTTGCAACGAGGCCCTACGGTGCTACCGAGCACCGAAGGGTTGTGTGTATCCCGATTAGCGTAAGCGAAAAGGTAACTAATCATGTAAAAAAATTGATAATTTGCACATCGTAGTATAGAAAGGAAAAAAGAAAGAAAGATCAATCTTTTAGATCATTTATTCGAATGTAACCATTTTATGATGTCCTCTATTTTACAATATGACTTTTTAAATACCTAAACCGCGCTGTGATTAAAAAATATTCCAATGTTAATATGAAGGACAAAGCTAAGTGCAGGTAAATATAAGTGTACACATATGAAGTGTCATAGTGAGAATATGTTATTTCTTAATGTCAAAGAGGGAATTCGACCAAAAAAAATGTCAAAGACGGAAAAAAATAATATAAATCGCAGTTCAAGGGCCATTTTGTCTTCGTCCTGACTACTATGTAATTCGATTTGGCTCCTCAAATAACAATGCCACCTCATTTAATGTACAAAAGCACTATATAAAAGATGATAAATGAAAGTAATTATCAATTAAGAAAATGCTAATTCTGTGGTAAAGGGCTGTTGAACCGGTGGGGACTGGGCAGAGACCCCGACTGGCTAATACTTATACACAGAAATTATTAGATGCCAAAAATCATCTAAATCATCAGAAAGGAAAATGGATTGTTGCGAAAATAGCGACTGAAGAGACATTCAAGCGGAATGTATTGCATTAATTATCTATATTCAATCTAATAGAAGTCAAAATTGACCGCAATGGGTATAATCACCAATACCATTACAAAACTCAATTTATACATGCTAATCAACGACATTTATGGTTTGACAAAAAAACACACATTACTTCTAACAAATCGCCAATTACAGATTTGGTCCTTAAACAAAATCAGCATTGATGACTCAATGACCAAAAAACTCTTATATATGGTTTCTTAGAGTGCGCATGATAACACTTCTACTCCGGGGAACAGTTTCTTTTTAGAAATAATTCTTTTCTATTTCAACTCCGGAGAACAATTTCTAAGTAAAATAATGTGATTGGTAATTACACAAAATTTCTATTCTTGTAATATAAAAAGAATAGAAATGCAATTGGTATGATTTTTATTTTTGTATTGATTCGTTTTTCTTTTGCTCACGGACCGCCAATCGCCGCCCTACCGCACGACCACCACCTACCGCGCACGACCATTGGCCACCAACCATTGCCGCTAACTGCCGCTCACAAGCCACCGGCCGCCGAAGGCGAACAGGCGGCTACGGGAGGGGACAGCCAGTGGGCTGTGGGCGGTGGTCGTGCGATGGCGACGGTCAGCGGCCAACGTCGTGCGGCAACGGGCAACAAGCGGCGGTCGCGTGGCAAGTGACGATCGTGTGGCAGTCGATAGTCGACGGTCGTGCAACGATGGGCGGCTGACTGACGGTAGCGGTAGGCTGTTGACGACAATAGCGGTTGATGGCAGTCATTAGCAGTCGAGGGTGGCTGGTGGGCTGTGGGTGGTAGCGATGACGATTAGGCAACAACGACGACAACAGTCGCCGACGGTCAAGAGGTGGCGGCCGACAGCCGGTGGTTGGCCGGTAGTGGCTGCAGGTGGCCGGAGGTGGCCAACGGTTGGTAGGAGGTTGGCGGTCAGCCGATAGTGGCTGCGAGCGGCCGGAGATGGCCAGCGGTTGACAGGAGGCCGGTGGTGGCGCGGCAAGCAAGAATAACAAAAAGAAAAAAAGAAAAGAAAAAAATTGGCTTATTTCGGAAATTGTTCCTGAGAACAAGAAGCTCCTTTTTTTTTTTTCTTGTTTTTGTTCCAATCTATTCCCCGGCTACTATTCTATTCTGGGGAATAGAAAAATAAATTGGCGTTATCAAATGGATTTCTATTTTTTTTTTATTCCGAGAAACAAAAGAACAAAAATTGAGAGAAATAAAAACGTTACTATGCAGGTCCTAAGTAGGAACCTCTAACTTTTTAAATTATCACACACATATATGGTTTCTAAGTAGGCATTTGTTAACTTTATTAATTATTACAATACCTTTACCTTTTTCAATCAATATGTAACTTTTAGTAATGCTAAGAGAAGCAAAAGAAAATTTAATTTAGTGATGATGTGGCTCAACCAAAAGCTCCGTTCTCCCAATTTTGTTATTATTTATGGATTTATAGACCGATACAAGTACGGGTGTGCATGGTCCGGGTGGGCGGTTCCCAACCTAGAACTGGGAACCGCCCACTAAGGACCGGTTCCAAAAAATTGGAATCGGGAACCACCCGTTGTTGCATAGATCCACCCAAGATCCGGACCGCCGGTCCGGTCCAGTTCCTAGGTGGATCCATGGAACCGGTCTCACAAACAATAATATCGTTTTCCAAATCCCGCCGTTAGTGCTTTTCATATCAAGTAATATTTTTCTTTAAATCAAATCGGTTTAATTAAGGGTACCATTTTTCTTTATTTTATTGGAAAGCACTACCACATAAGAGAAATAGGTTTTTTTTTTTTCCTATTTTTGAATCATTTTAGTTGAAATCTAAAATATTCTTTAAGTTCAAGATTATGGATGATTGTCATATGTAAATCATCTTTTCCTTTATTCCATAATAATGTTAAATCTCTTATAACATTTGCTTTACTGAATTTTTTTTTGTAGAAACAATTCCACTAGTACTCCACATATTCTTAAACACAGTGTCATATGTGAGTCTCGAAAGTATCCTTTGAATGAGCCACTTGTTGAGTTGCCGAAAGGTAGCTTACACACTTGACCAAATTCTTATTAAAACATGGAAACCATGAGAGAAGATGGAGCCCTAAAATTTAGATTTGTTAATAAGTAATTTCGAAATTTATTTTAATATTATAAATCAATATATTATTATAATATAATCGGTCCGATCCGGGTGGACGGATTCACCCATGGAACCGGGAACCGGACCGGTACCCATCGGTTCCCATAAATTGGAACCAGGAACCGGACCGGTTCCCTCAAGAACCACCGGTTCCAAGTAGTTCCGGTCTAGTTCCGGGCGGTCCGGGCGGGTCCCGGTTCTTTTGCACACCTCTAGATACAAGCATGGTTTCCGATCGGAAGAGTTAAGCTATCACCATTAACCAGGATTTTTATCCAGAGATACGAGGGAAGCGAATCTATTACGAAGAGGAGGAGAGAACGATGGATGAAAAGTATCCTTTTCCAAGCAGCAGATCAATTCAAACACGCTTCTCTCTCTTTTTCTGGTAACAACGCAATCATCGGCCTATTCAACTTCGCAATCGCGAGCGCACTCTCTTGCAATTCCTTCACATTAGATCTCTGTCACATCCATTTCGGATCACCTTCCTGTAATCAGCTCCTGGAGATTCGGGAGCCCAATGACTTGATCAACAGGTATGAATAGAGGCAAAACCGAAGGCTGTGTTGAGGGCAAACCTCACCAGCATAGCCGACGGAAGTAAAGGCCCGTGATGGCTCACAACCTTGGAAACCTTGCAATGTCGCCCATGGATGCAGGATCTTATTTTTCTCCTTCGTTTTCTCTTTTTCATCGGAATCGAACAGCTGTGTGGCAGTGGATGGCTTTTGGATGCATCCTACAGGCTACAAAGTACAGTAAATGGTGTTTTGGAGAACCGCACCCTCATAAAAACAGTACAAATGGAACACCAACAAAATATGCAGCAATTCGAGTGTTGCGTGACCTTCAGCAATGGTTTTGATGCGAGATTGTTGATGCCACTACTGATTGCCAGATGCAAATAATTTTCCTGGGGTATTTTGTGGCCCTGCACAGATAGATCCGATGCAATATACACAAGGAATTCATGGAAACGATAAAATCCAACTTTGTTTTGGTTAAAAAGTTTTGTAACCAGAATTGGAGCATGTACCTTAGAGAGGTCGCCCTCCAGTTTCTTAAGACTAAAAGGAGATGTCCTGTCAAAGACTGAAAGTACAACGGTAGTTCGTACAGGATAGAGACTATCTAGCCACTGACCAGGAAGAACGCAAGATACAGGCATAGCCTATCCGCATAAGTCCACTTCACATCCACGTTTGCGTAATTCTGATAGACTGGCAGGATCAGAAGGGAAAACTTTCACCTTCTTGAGACGTGGTAAATTTTTGAGCCCATTAACGTCTGTTATACTCCTGCAATCAAGAATTGTCAGGACTTCCAAACGCTCTAAATTTTCAAGGCTATCGATCTCTGCTAAATTGCAGTCGTCTAGTTCTAGCTCTGACAGACAAATCAGACTAGAGAAATTTGGCTCTTGAATCTTGCAATGTTTGAGACGTAGAGTCCATAAGCTTGGGGATGAGGGAAGTTGTGTGAGGTCTAGCTCCTTCATGTAGGATAAAGAGAGTTCCCGGAGCTGAGTAAGGGCACTAACATTCCCAGGGAGAGTGGTGACGTTTGAAAGGGACAATTCCAAGGTCTCTAGACTTGTTAATCTCGTGATCCACCCAATATCTGGAGCCTTTGGGGTCTTTAGATTCAATAATCCCCCTATTGGTTGCTGAACAACATCTTTCAAAAGTAGCTCTTTTAGATTTGTCAGATTTGACAAGTCGGGGACGGCCATTTTTGGGGATCCCCAGCGAAGACTCTGCAAACTGGAGGGCAACTCCGGTAGTACCTGAAGTCGGTCGCATTGACTTATGTCAAGGGTTTGTAGGCGAGAGAGACGGCCAACGTTTTGAGGCAGCCCAGCCACAATGGATGACGATAATCTCAAAATTCTCAAAGAGGGTAATCCTGAGATATCCCAACAATCTTGGGCCTCCAAATGTGTGCAGTCAGAGAAATCTATCTCTTTCAGTTTCTCTAAGTTCACTATATCTTCAGGAAATTTTTGCAGGGGAGTGCCTGTCATCTTCAGCGTCTTCAAATGTCTCAATTTCCTGACGGACGGTGGTAGTTCTTTGATAATAGTGAGTGAAAGGTCCATAACCTCCAGCAGCGCGAGGTCCCCGATGGAAGGTGGAAGTGTTTCCACCTTCAAACACTCCCTTAAAGAAAGTCTTTGAAGATTCTTGGGAAATTCAAAATTATCTGGAAGCCCATCAATGCTAGCACCATCCAGAGCAAGACATCTGAGTTTCGTTAGGTGGCCAATTGGGGATATATATTCCAAATTTGTGCAGCCACAGGCACTAAGTTTTCTAAGTTTCTTCCAAGAACCACTCTCGATTTGAATTTCTTTTATGCCAGTTCCATCAATCAGAAGTTCCCTCAAAGATTTCATGTAGCGCAGTTCTTGGGGCAACTTCTTGACTAGGCTGCACTTTCTCAAGTTTAAGGAACTCAAGTTCTTCCGCTCTTTGATGAATTGCCCAATTTCAGATAACCAAGTACAATCTTCCAGTATCAATATCTCCAAATTGATTGGAGCTTGAAATTTTAACGATGCAACTAACTCATTACATCCTTGGAGGTTCAAGACTTTCAACTTCTTCTCCTGCAACGTGCAAAAGAAGATGACACCTTATACTTGCCCGTGCCTATCATTTTAACACGAGATTTAAAAAGCAAATGTCAGCCATACCTCCTCGAAACGCCTCCAGATTTGTGAATCTCTGGCAACCGAACTCCCAGACAGATTGAGAATGACTAACTCCTCCAAATGCGTGTTACATAGCTCACGAATCGAATGGCACTCTCTCCAATCAAGCCACCTCAATCTTGGAAGAAGATTCCTAGTATTTCCCTGGATTTTAGCCCGGTCCAGTCTGAGGTACCTCAAATTCGACATTCGGTGAGTTTCTTCATATGTAAAACAGATGGTTGAACCTTCTTCAACTGTGAGACCAATGCCTTCGACACTTCCACTACCCTGACAAGTCTCGATTGGGGAAAATCGTTTGAGTAAGTTGAGAACTTAATTTCTTACTCCTTTTAATGAAATAAGACAAATCAAATTTTCAAGATTAGTGGGTATCCACTACGTCTTATAAATCGTCTTAAGAACAAATCCATTTCTTTTCCCTTGGACATTGAATAAAGAAGTATGTTTCTGTCAATGGAAATGGAAGGTTTATCTGAACGCTTTCGTAACCCACTAAAAAAAAAAAAATCTAGAAGCTTTGAAAACTTACCGAACGATTTTGTAGAATTTCAAGTGCTTCACTGTGATCCCAAATCCTGCAGCGCTTACGAAGGTCTTTTGCCTGGACGAGCTTCCTGCCAAAGTCTC
Source organism: Eucalyptus grandis (assembly GCF_016545825.1). NCBI lineage: Eukaryota > Viridiplantae > Streptophyta > Magnoliopsida > Myrtales > Myrtaceae > Eucalyptus > Eucalyptus grandis. Next base: position 47,362,037 of record NC_052614.1, read on the forward strand.
TTAACAGATTGTGCATTCTTAATTCATTATTTTCTCCATCTTCCAACAAATGCTTATCACGAAGTTGTTGTATTCTTGTCAAAGGACAGTAATCACAAGCTTCCCACATGTAAGAGGGAATCCTCTCATCCTTTCCAATAAAAAAGCACGCTATGTCGAGGAATATATCCTTTGTATATCTATCTAAACAATTGTAAATCTCCATAAAGGCAGTTTCTACGTTTTTTCCTTGGTCTCCTTTTAATCTTTTTAAGGCCTCTCTCCATATTTTCGTTTTTTTCTGGCGGCGCAAATTTGCAGCCCAAAGCACAATTGCCAAAGGAAGCCCTTCCAAAGCCTCGACGATTTGTATGGACAAGGAATCAAACCTACGGACTTCTTCGGGAGAATACCCACGAAAAGCATGCTTACGAAAGAGTTGAAGAGCATGCCCTTGGCTCATTGGTTTTAGCTTATGTTCTTCAACCGCTCCGTTGTAAAAATCTTTTAGAATATCTATTGTGTCATCTGTGGTCACAATAATTCTACTTCCCGGACCAAACCAAGTAAGCTTTCCAGCTAATGCTTTAAGTTGTTCAACCCCATGCACATCGTCGAGGACAATGAGAACCTTCATTCTCTCAAATCGATGTGATATATCTTGAACACCTTCATTAGACGATTTAAGTGGTGCTGGTTTTTCTTTTTGAAGGTCAGCAATCAACATTTCTTGTGAATACTCGACTCTGTGCAAATTAATACCTTCAAGGAAGCTACATTGCCCAAACAATTTATGCATCTCGTTGAATACAACCTTTGCAAGTGTAGTCTTTCCAACACCCGGCATTCCGCATATTCCAATGAGGCGTACATCTTTCCCACATACTTCGATCGCTTGTCCATGGCTGTAGACAACACCTAGCTTCCTCATCACCTTTTGAACATGAAGATCAATTCCGACTAGTTTGTCGGTTACAACTTGGTCATCCTTCTTCAACACATGCCTGACACGTCCACGAACTATTTGTAGGAGCCGGGACTCATCCCTTCAAACGTAAGTGATGAAGCACGGGATGAGAACAAAGTCAATACACACATATATAATAAGTAGACAAAAATCAAGTGGGGAATGAACCGACAAAATAAACCAACCAACAGGGCAGGGGGAATCTTCAATAAAAATGGAGAGCAAGTTTTAAAGCATGGTCTATTTCCCTTTCACGCACATAGCAATTTTGACATTGATGTCATGCTATCTGCAAAACAAAAGTTCTGTCGGGTCATTTTCAAATGCCGAGGGGGAACGAACGGAGCGTGGGAGACCGGGTCGGATGGTCTAACTCGCAGCTATGTCCTAAGTCAAGACATTTTCAAATGGCCACTTTAATCTAGTCACTGGTCATTCAATAGACATATAGCACTTGTTAAATGATATGAATATTAGAAGAATGACCTTAAAGATCTCTCGAGCGTGCATCATCATCGCCATGATTACATATAATATTTTTTGGAAAAGGTTCGTGTTTATTTTCACATCATCCTATACCTTTTTCCCCCTATCTAGGAATGGAAATAGAAACCAGAAGTGAAGGAATTACCCGCTATTGATCTCCGCCAGATAATATCCGCTTAATCCCCCGATCTTTCGAAGCACATTCTTCCATTTTTTTATGGTTTCTGCGTCTTCACCCCTCTTATGTTGATCGAAGGACGTTGCAAAATCTCCAGCCTGGCGTTTTACATCGTAGGGACTAATATCATAGAAGATCGGAATAATCGTCTGTTCATCCAAGATTTTGCACTCCCACATTTGTACCACCTCCATGAGACAACTTTTACTGGAAGCATAATCCTTGGAGAAGATGACTATCGAGATCTTTGACCCCTTGATCACTTCTATTAGCTGCTTTTTGATATCTTCTCCACCACGGAGATTTTCATCATCTTTAAAGACATGAATCCCTGCATCTATCAATTGGCTGTAAAGGTGACCCGTAAATCCTTTGCGAGTCTCTGTACCTCTAAAACTCAAGAACACTTCATAATTGATTCTAGATGATGATGATGAAGATGATTCCTGTCAAATCAAGAAAACTAAACAGCTTCACAAAGTAAACATAGTGTTTCAGACTAACCTTATGCTTCTGGCCAAACAGAAAAAAAGATACCAAAAAAAAAAAAAACCAAAGTTTAATGGTTCCCACGTAGAGGAACCTAAGACAGCAAGCAGCCTCAGTAACTATATTTTGCAACTCGCGCATTTTGATATTTTTTCTAAAATTCAAAATTCTCGGAACTTTCTTGACAATCAAATGTCGGTGTGCGAATTCACGCGTGATCTTTTCATAATTTTCTCAAACTTAAACGATATCACAAATTTTAGGGGAAAGCAATTTAACAGGCCCAACTTACAACGTCATTAGTTTTTGGAGTTTTGACGGGATCTCGTGATTTTGAACGTTGAGTAGTTCAATCGTTCACGTCAAAGAAGATTAGTAAAATTCCTGACGCTATTTAGCATTTGTGGGGTCGAACTACAAGCAGAGGACCGGTTCCACTGTATTCATGTCAAAGTCGTTCTTAAAAGTAATACAGATCTCGAAGATGCAGAGAAAACTGACCGAGTCTCTTCTCCCAGCAGCCGCAGCTGCAAAAGCAATTTCTCGGCAAAAGATTAGAGACGCTGTGGACCAACACAAACCCGAAGCGGAAGCGGAAGCCATTCCCTTGGACAGAATCACCACACCCAGTATAGTCGCCGGCGAAGGCGCCACTTGCTCGCTCTCTCTTGCGCTTTCTCTTGCAGTGGCACAGGAGGTCTATAGACATTAGACAACAAACTGTATGACACTTCCGTAATTTTCTGAAAGTTACATAATATTTTAAATTTTAGGAGAAAGCAAAAGACTACTTAACAGGCCCAATAGAGCTTGGACTTTCGGTAAGATCTTGTGATTTCTAACATTCGGTGGTTCAATCGTTCGCTTCGAAGGAGATTTTTAAGATTCCAGATGGTGTTTAGCGACCGATTCCACCTTATTCGTGTCAAACGCGTTCTCAGTGATAACACAAATCCCAGAGATGCAGAGAAAACTAACCAGGTTTCTTCTCTTCTTTCCAGCATCAACCACTGCAAAACCAATCATTCCCAGCAAAATTAAGAACGCTAGGAACAATAAGGCACAAATTGCTTGCTCGCTCACATCCAGTATGGTCGCCATCAAAGCCATTGCTTGTTCCCTCTGCTCTCTCTCTCTTTCTCTCTCTCTCTCTCTCTCTCTCTGGCGCTTTCTCTCGCAGAGGCACAGGAGGTCGATAGACATTATTCTCATGACCAAGACCATTGACTTACCATTGACTTGTGGGCGCCCGCTGGGCGCTTGGGCAACGTGAGGGAAAATTGTCGTGTACTCCCCGAAGAGGATGCGATAAACGGACCGTAGTCCTCCTATGTTCGTTCAATTCAATTGGACCCTCCATATATAAATTAAGTTCTGCCGATTACTATATTACTCTAATGGAGAATATTAACCGCGTACTGTCGTTGCCAGAAAACCCATCTTGCTGGTCAGCAAGGCAACACAAACCATTATATTTTTAGCTCCGTTTGTTTCGCAAAAAATAAATGATTTGAAAATTATTTTTTTAAAAATTATTTGTATCGCTTGAAATAATTAGTCAATAGAAAGTGCTTTTATTATCGACAATAATTTATGTCTACATATTTTCAGAAACAATGAAAATATATTAGTTCATATATTTAGTTCATTCATTTTTAGGAAATGCTATCCATATTATTCATTTTCCGAAACAAACGGAGCTTTAACTATGGTCATTTTCCTGTGGAATCTTTGACATCTCCAGGCATTTTTCAGCGTTGATTTGGGGATTAGAAGAATTTTATTCTTCGACTTGCATAATTTTGGCAGTGAAGTTTGAGTCTCGTCTCTTGGCCACAACTTGTAATCTTTCAAGTAGATCCTGTAGTCCCTGACTCCCTTTCTAACCATATCTCCCCGCTTTCATTTCCTTAATAGACCTTGCTCCATTAAGTCTAGTAAATAGATGTTTTGTAGAGAAGAAAGATGCGTCGGGTGTCTATATATTTAGAAAGATTCGGAGTATAAAATCCCTTAGGGAAAATAAATAAATAAAATAACTTGCTTGGGTGGTGAATAATAAACTATAGAAGTAATCTATATGTTCACTTTTTGACATAGATTAATTTCCATCTAATTTATATTTTTGAAGGTTATGCAAAGGTAATAGCGTTCTCAGCGTGCTTCATGAATTGGCTTCCATAATCAATTGTGATTTCTCGCGTCTTCTTCTAAGCACCACAAATGAATTTCTGTAGTCTCCTTGTCTGTGAGTCCAGGCCACAAAGTCAGTTCCTCTAATTCCTTTTTGACATCGATTATTGCACGATGCTATCCAGGAACTTAACATACTTGTGGCATTAATATACTGATCAGTTTAAATACCATATCTTTTCTAAATTATCATACCTTCCTTCACCCTCTTCCGTCCTTTTGTCTCCTCTCCTTGCTAGGAAGATGCCATGAAGCTATTTCTTCATGTAAGCGTGAATACAACAGCTAGAGTGCGAAGTATTTCCACGGAGACATTAACATGTGAAAAAAGAGAAATGTTAAGTACAAGAGCACGGGCTTTAGGGTCCGTTTGGTTCGGTTTTGGGGAATGCATTTGCCGAAATGCAAATACCTTTGGGTGAAGGGGTTTTCGAAATGCAAATATCGTTTGATAAAATTTGCATTGAGATACATCTTTGGCCAAAATACCGTTTGGTAAAATTTACATTTGTAAATGACTTTTATTAAATTAAAAAAACAAAACAAAAAAAATTCTATTTTCTTTTTTGAAGTCCGGCCATCAGACCGTCGGATCCAATGGCCGAATGGCCAGATTTGGCTGCTTAGGTCGCGCGACCTAAGGCGACCTTCGCTTGGGGTCGCACTGTCGCCTGGGGTCGCTCAACCCCGGGGACCGTCGCTAAGCGGCGGCCTAGGTCGCCCGAGGTCCGGCGGCGGTTCCGGGGTTGGGCAACCCTTGGCCGGCGGTCACTAGTGCGTTGCCGGCGTGCGCGACCCCTTGGCCGGTGGTCGTTGGTCTCTAATCGGCTTCTCCACTTTGGAGAGATAAACAAAGTGATAAACAATACCGGAAGTTGCATTCTGAAAATGCAACTTCCCAATGGATCTCTACCCCTCAATTCCCCCAAAGGTCTTTGAAGCCCCTTTAAGATGCAATTGCATCTTCTCGAAGTCCTAAAAAAATTGAACCAAACATCACAGCATTTGACCAAATCCCTTTAGAGCCCCAAAGAGTTTTCCTAATGCCGAACCAAACAGGGCCGTAGTATAAAAAATTTTGAGTCACTGTAAAAGTAATAATATACTCTAAGTCATAAATTTTTAAAAAAGTAAATTTCACATTAATTTTTTTTGCTCAGCATGCTATTAATTTTATAATTAATTAAAGGGGTTACATAAGTATATTTCTTTTTATAATGATCCCCGTGACTTGACATCTCTGCTCGCATACGCTGGGAAGTGGGAGCAACACACCCACGCGCGTGATTCGCTTAAATATTCTGCTCACTTGATGTTCTACTCGCTTGTAGATTGGGTCCAAGAAAAGTCCGTTAAGAAAGATCCATGGCGATTAAACCACCGCGTTTTTCAAGGCAATAGGGAACTCTTTTTAACTTTTAGTGAAATTTTGAATTTTCTTTTTATTTCTCCACTTTATTACATAATTTTGTTATTCACTAAAAAATTGAATTAATAATGAAAAAATAAATGAATAACTATGGAAGTTGTATTTTATTGCAACTGTTCATTGTTGTTATGACTTATTGGTGAGCCGAGAAAATTTCTACAAAATCATCGCGTTTTCAATTAATGTCCCATAAGAAAATTAATTAAATTTAATTAATTCAATCAATTAACACATATCATCATCATTAGACATTAACATGCACCGGCAAGGGACCTTCGTGATATTATTAGATCGGATCAAACGTTGCCATACGACAAAAAGAGAGAATTCAATTTTTCTTAATTTAGTTAGTGGAGAATATGATTACCAACTAGAAGCATAACATATGGATAACGCGTGTGCGTGGGTGCGTGCTCTGCGCGCGGGTGAGTGTGTGGCGCGTGAGTACTGAGTGAAGAGAGATATGTCCCGATCACGAGGACAAGAAAAGAGAGTGGCAGTGGGCCATAGACACGCAGAGGATAAGGATGAAAGAAAAGAGGGCTAATTCCATAAATAAATAAATATAACTAAAATTTTAGGTCTAACCCTAATTATGCCTCGAACTTTGTATTTCAGGAAAAATCCCAAATTTTAATATTAGTCCTAAATTTATCTTGAATTTTTATTTTTATTTGTTGGTAATGTTAAAAATTATATAAAGCTTTAACCAACTATACACAAGATCCGACTTCAAAAACTTTCACTCATGGTGATAACAAGTCGAGCGAGTGGAAGGAAGCCGAAGTAAAAGAAGGGCAATCGCAAACAAGCAGCAACCAAAAACAAGAGAACCAACCTAAACAACAGGCAGAAAGAAGAACAGACAGACCGCCACAAAAGAGATCCATCACAGCACCATAGAAAAGCAGCCAGCCAAGCGGTAGAGCCAACCAAGCAACACGGTCGCCAAACCCGAGGCCACGAACAACGCAGCCAAAGTGAATCAGCAGCAAGACACCATAAGGTAGCAAACCAAGGCATCATCAAACCCAAAGCCCAAGAGAAAGAAACCGCAGCCTCAACAGCAACCCAATTTTGTCGATCAAATCCCAAATCTCAAATTTTTTGTCTTAAAAAAAAATTTCGAATTTGCCCTAAACTTTTGTCTAAAAAAATATAAATTTTCGATCAAATCTCAAATCTATCCCATTTTTTTTTTTGTTGAAAAGAAAATCATCAATTTTTAATATAGTCCTAAATTTGCCCCATTAGCACTCTGTCCAACAGTCGTGGTTAGTCTTTTTTTTTTTTTTTTTTTATATATCCTAGAATAGTTTTGTTTTGAAGATAATTTTACAAGTCACATTACTTATGTGTATTTTTTATCGATCTAGAAAAGCCACATTAAGTTGAGACTAAACAGATTTGAAAATAGATTAAAAGTTGAAGATTTTTTTTTAAACAAAACAAAATTTGAGGCAGATTTGGGATTGAACTTAAATTTTAGAGTTTTTTCTAAGATCAAAAAAAAGATTTGGGGTAGATTTGGGACTAAATCTAAAGTTTGGGATTTTTTCTAAGACAAAAAAAAAATTGGGGTAAAATTGGGACTGGACCTAAATTTTGGGGCCTTTTAGGGAATTGTCCCTAGAAAAGATGAAAATAATTAATTGGATTAAAAATATATTTGGTTTTATAAAGGGACACCCTTTATATCAATAAAGAGATTTAATTAAATCGAAACAATGTATTGGGTCTATAAAGTGATCCCCATTCTAATAAAGTTGGAAAACATAAAGAAAATTCAAACTTTCACTTGAGGCTCTCTTTATTTCACATAAATAATTATTTTTATAAATATATTTATAAAAATGACCGTTTGTATCACTTATAAAATTATATGAACAAAAAATACTCATTATTCAAGGCAATGTTTACATATAAATTGTTATTGTTGGAATTCAAGTTGGCGGAAGAAGACTTACCTTTATCCGATGCGCAAACAACAATTAACCCCGGGACGAACGTTGAATTGCGGATGAATCACGAACAATATTACCTCACGTTGGTCTGAATGTAATCACGAGGAAAACACCCGATTTCCATAGCGTAAATGCCGATCGTTCTTGTAAAGAAGTAATGGAAAGCCTTCTTTTTTTCTATTGATGGAAAAGGGACAAAACAATGAGAGAATTCAGTGTAGGTTCTGCCAACCTTATCAACGGTTGTCATCCGAAGTCTTTTATATGACTCCATCACACCCTTTCAAAATGGTGACTTTCTATCGTAGCATATCAAGATGAAACGATGCGTTCCAATCACACCACATCATGGACGTATTAATTAATAAAATACTACATCTCTCACTCGGACATGATGGGCTTGATAGCTCTCTTTCAAGAATATAAGGCATTCAACATTCGTCAACTTTACGAAACAATTCATACTAGTAAGTAAGCCGTGCGACCAATGAGTACACCTACAATTGGGAGCTCAAATTATGCACCTGTTAAGGATAACATAATGGCTACAACCCCGAAAAAAAATAAACGATCGATGTCTCATAGTACCCCAGACATATTTTGTTACATTAGTCCAAGTATACCTATCCTTTAAAGGCTATACTTGACTATTGTCAAAAACACCATGTATTTACAATTATATCTGCAACCACATAAGGCGATATAATTGATCGACCAGTAAATACATGTGATAGATATAAAACAACAATAGTCTTCCTTCGCACTCATGTCTTTCTCCATTTTAGAACAACTGCTTTCCTAGACACGTCCCACAATGCCATATCTATTCATGATCGTCGGTAACATGCTAAAGTAACAACATTGATCTTTCACTTCGAGAACATATTCAGAAGTAACATAGGGCACAAAATGAGATAAATTATAAATTACCTCAAGAGCTCACACGATGAGTAAATAGGGATAATTTTACTCACATTCTCTTGTCGGTCAAACAATGCACATGTAGTATGAATTACATGCTATAGTGGATTAAAAGCGTATGTCATTTATTAAATATATCCACTATACGGATCTTACCCTAAACATAGTCAAGAATTATTGAAGTTTCCTAAAGACAACTTCACTATAAAACAAGTTCAGCAATTTCTTGGGATAATCAATTATCTTAAGGATTTTGTCCCAAATATTGCAAAGCTCTTGATTCCTTTGCAATCCATGCTGAAAAAGAATCCCCCACCTTGGGAAAAACTCCAGACTAAAGCAGTCATTTGAACTTAAAGAGATTATGCAGAATCTCCCACCATTGCAAATACCATCAACAGGAAGAAGAATTCTTCAAGCCGACGATGATGAATACTGGGCAGCCATCCTATTCGAAGAAATTGATGGTAAGAGACACCTTTGTGCTCACAAAAGTGGAAAGTTTTCTCAGGCTAAAATGCATTACCACTCCACTTTTAGAGAAATCTTGGCGGTAAAAAATGGAATAAAAAAGTTCGAATTCCATCTCATCGGCCATCACTTCCTAGTAGAATTAGACATGTCATCTTTCCTTCAGATGACCAAGTTTAAACAGAAGCAGATTCCAAATTCTCAGCTGCTTCGATGGGCTGAATGGTTTTCGAAATACTCTTTTGAAACCAAACACATTCCTGGCAAAAAAAATGTACTTGCTGACTTTTTGTCAAGACCCAAAGCACCAGCCAAAATCAACATGTACATCGAGAGACCTGCCTTCCATATGCTCAATTATGGTGTGAAATACAAGATTGAGAAGATCAAATACTTGTCAAGCTGGAAATATCCCCAGGAGATTGTTCAACACATCCAGAATGACAATCTTACTGAAAACCTGGAAAATCTCAGATCTGTTCAGATTCAATGGAGGTTCGATTCTTTATCCTTTTGGGTTAAATTTGAATTATCCATTCATTCATCCCCTTATCTGGAAGGAAGATGATTTCTCTGATCAACTCAAGACGTTATTATGGTACTTAACCAATAAGTACTTAATAGCCATTGAGATTCCAACAAGAAGATTCATTGCCAACCTCACCAGGATATTTTTACTCGGAAGAAATGTTGAAAAAGAAAGTGATAAGAATCTCTTAGACTTTCTTAATTGGTTCTATCATCCTACTCATTGGAAACAACTCTTGGAAAAAGAACTGAGAACCACGACTCCAAATCCTGAAGTCCATACCATCTTGTTTTTCCGACGTTCATGGCATTTTTTCACAAATAATGGCATCATCATCGATAATCCACTAGAAATAGGGACCACATCTTACAAACCCCATCTGAATAGCAGGGAAGCCCAAATTCACAAATCTTATCTAAGATCTGTTAGATTTTGTGAACACCAGTACCGAGAAATCCAGAGAATCTTGTACCGGGAAAACAAAACTATTCTTGAAAATGTTTGGAATAATGTACCCACTACGTGGGATCATTATGACCTAGCACCAGAAGCTAAGGAAGCACTCGAGCAATACCGACAAGCTGCATCGTCTCAAGATCATGAAATGACAGGAACAGATGATATTGTCCAATCCACTCAAGACCCCTATGCACGCTTTGGAGGCCCTCTGTCCCAGGATCCCTATGAACAAGGACCTTCGTCCATATTCCAAAACCTAGACATATCCTTTTATGCACAGCCATCCAACTGGCCTCAGCCAAGCATTCCTGCCGACACTCAAGAAGATGACAACACAAACTGGGCTGAAGAAGAAGCATCCCATTGGGCTCACTCATCACGAAGGCTGAGCCAAATCCTCTCACCTGAAGACCTTGAAGCCCTTGAACAAAAATACGAGGCACATCTCCTAGAAGACAGCTCTGATGACTCAGTTTGTAGCTACAATGCTCGTGACGGACGAGATCGTTGAGTCCGTACAATTTTCACTGTAGCAAGTTACTGTTCACTTTTACTGTAGCACTAGGCTAGGGAAAGGTACTGTGCACAGTACAGTTACTGTTCATAGTGTGCGAATAATTCCCTCCCGGAAGTTTCCGATGCCTTTGTTTGTATCTGGACCCGTGAGCTTGGTCCCTGTGTGTGTCTTTGTGACCTCTTATCGTCTATATAAGGCGAGGAGGGTGTAGTGTGTTGGGCAGAGTGATCGATCTCTTTCGATCTTAACTCATAATATATAAACAACTTCTCCCATGTCTTTCATTTCAAAATTGGAGGACAACCATTCTTTTATGGTGGTAACCAAAATCTTGTCATTTATAGCCAATAGAATATCGTCCACATAAAGTAATAAAATCACAAATTTATCTTCAGACCGCTTGACATATACATAGTGATCTTCTTCGATCATCGTGAAACCAAAAGTGGTTATAACACGATGAAAACGAAAATACCACTATCTAGATGATTGCTTAAGGTCATATATTGAGCGATGAAGTTTGCAAACTTTATACTTTTGACCTTTAGCTATGAAACCTATTGGTTGCTTCATATAAATTTCATCATCTAGTTCTCCATTGAGAAATGCCATCTTTACATCCATTTGATGTAATTCAAGATCCAAATGTGCAACGATGGCTAGAATAAGGTGTATTGAGGCAAACCTTACAATTGGTGAAAATGTTTCCTCATAGTCTATACCCTCTTGTTGAGTATAACATTTCGTGACAAGCCGAGCCTTATACTTTTCAATGGATCCATCCACCCGTCACTTAATCTTAAAGACCAATTTTTTTCCAATGGCCTTGCAATTGAGTGGTAGATTAACCAAGTCCCAGACGTGATTTGCCCTCATTGACTCAATTTCATCTTCTAAAGATTTTCTCCATCCTTCCTTATGAGAGGATGAGAGAGCCTCTTGAACAGTCTTAGGCTCGGCATCGTCTTCCGAGTAATCATAAATGCTTCCCCTTCAATCTCAAAACGACGACGAAGAATACTTTTACAATTACTTTTACGCAATTGAGTTTCTCTTGAATTCAATTCGTCAAGCGATGCAACACTCCCATTATTTCTTGCATGTTGAGGTAAATCTTCATTTTTCTCTACAACATTAGTGGGTGTGTTATTAGGATCTTCCATTTCATATAATTGGAAGTCCTTATCAATCTCACATCTACTAGGAAAATTGTTCTCCAAGAACGTGACATCTCATGACTCCATTTCGGTCACACTTCCATCGGCTTGTTCACCTATGAACACGTACCCTTTGTAGTGTTCAGAATATCTTATAAAGATACATTTCTTCCCTTTATGACCTAATTTGCCATATTTATGGGAAGAATCATGAACATAAGCTGCACATTCCCATAGATGTAGATTACTTAAGTTTTGTTTTCTACCAGTCCATAATTCATAAGGGGTGGAAGTGACCGATTTTGAGGGCACTCGGTTAAGTACATGGGCAGCAGTTAATAATGCATCTTCCCAATAAGAGATAGGTAAATTTGCTTGCGTTATCATAGACCTAACCATATCCAATAGGGTTCTATTCCTTCTCTCAGCTACCCCATTTTGTTGTGGAGTACCAAGAATAGTCAATTGTCGTACAATCCCATTTTCATCACAAAGAGCCTTGAATTGCTCCGATAAATACTCATGTCCGCGTTCGGTTCTCAATGTCTTTATTATTTTGTTCAACTGATTCTCTACCATCGCTATATATCGTCTAAAGCAATCTAATGCTTCTGAATTATGAGAGATCAGAAAGACATAACCGAAATGCGTGAAGTCATCTATGAAAGTGATGAAATATGAGACTCCATGCCTCGCCCTCACATTCAAAGGATCACAAATGTCAGAATGTATGAGTTGCAATGGAAATTCGGCTTTAGTCCCTTTACCGAATGATTTTCTAATTGCTTTTCCCGCTAGACAATATTCACATACGGGTAGATCAACATTAGTGAGTGACCCTAAAAGACATTCTCTAGCTAATCTTTGCATTCTTTACAACCTAATGTAACCTAATCTAGCATGCCAAATACTTGCATTAAACTCAACATTACTAGAAAATGCAATTAAAGAAAAATAACTATCGACATTAATATTGTACTAATCATAATCAATATTTAACACCATAAAACCATTCGACACATGACCTGAACCATAATAAATTGTTCCATACAAAATGTCAACACAATCACCATGGAAATTCAATTCATAACCTAAGCTAAGAAGAATAACTACGGAGACCAAGTTTCATCGAATATCTGGAGCATAAAGGACATCATGTAGGAATAGGTTTCGACCACCACGTAAAATTAATTTACATATGCCGATACCTTTCACTTCAATTCTTGAGTTATTCCCAACATATATCAATTTTCTTCCAGGTTGAATCTGACGATACTCCACAAATGCTTCTCGGTCTCTAGCTACATGATCTGTTGCTCCTGAGTCTACAATCCACATTAGATGAGATTTAGCAAGCATTACAGTGCTAGAAATAAAAGCATTACTTAAAGTAATGGAGTAATGGGGTACCTCTTTCGGCTCAGTGCATTCACGAACAAAGTGACCCATTTTGCCACAATTGTAGCACTTCATCTTGGCCTTATCCTTCTTCCCACCATGCTTCTTGTGTTGGAAGGTTTTAGCCCTCTTAGGTGCCTGATCAGTCTTCTTCCTTTTGTTGTTGAATTGAGAATTTCTTTTGCGCTTGAAGCCCGAAACTTTGCGCGAACTCGATTCAGCAACATAAGCATGGGTAAAGGATCTTGCAGCCTTTAGGCGCTTATCCTCTAATTCCAAATGACGTGATATATCATCAAAAGTGACAATATTCTCATTATGCGTTATATTGATCTTCATATGCTCCCAATTGTCGAGAAGATACCTTATAACAGCCTGAACTTGTTGTTCATCAGTAAGGGAGTGACCTGCCGACTTTAGTTCATGAATCATGTTTAACATCTCTCAAAGATGCTGTCTCATCGTTACATTTAGGCGCTTTTGGTATATGTCAAACTTGATGGTGAGTCTCCTTAGCTTAGTGGCAGATATACCCCCAAACTTAACTTTCAAGGCAACCCACATAGCTTGAGCTTTATCATAACTTTCAAATTCACACGTGAGATCATCTTGCATACAGCTTAGCAACGTGATGCGAGCAATACTATTTTTCTTTTTCCAAGCTTGATAAGCTTCTAGATCTCTCATGTGTTGAGCTGAAGTTCCATGCTCAGATTCATCCATGGTATCGTTAAGGGTTTCCAAAACCTCTTACTCCTCAAGGATGTACTGAACCTTTCGGTGCCAAATATCATAATTGTCACCGTTCAGCTTCTCACCCTTATTGAGGTCAGCCACAATGGTCTTGGATGCCGAAACCATAATCAATTGCTATAACACATTGACATAATAAACGCAGAATCAATACTAGCACACTTTTAAGAGTAACACACATATTTAATTTGCAGTAAAGACAAACTAAATTAATGATAATTCAACAAAAGACACAGAAACAAAAGTTCACTATGTTCCCAATCAACTTTTATGTACGATTATTCCATTATCATTAATTAGTTTAATTTGTGCAAATTTTAAGTTCTAGGTGAGAACTCCTTCGAATTTTACCAACTTACAAACTCCCACTAGGACAAATAATTGTATGACCTCATGTAATTTCTACATTTTTCCATTAACACAAAAACATAGCATAATGTGAACCAACGTACAAAAAATAATCATGCTGTAACTACAATCAAAACCGCAATTCAACATGTAACAGGAAAATAAGGATTTCCTACCATTGTTCAAATTTTCTTGGAAATAGAAAATTGTAAGTATATTAAATTATATACATGCTACCATCGAACCAAGCTCTACACAGCATATTTGATATCATTTTCATACAGGCCAGCTACTGTATTTCCTAAAACTTAAGAAAATACAAGCTAAAAATGAATAAACTACGCATTTGTACCTTAAAAATACGCGTACATAGGGTTCCGTACATAATTTTATACATTTATAAAATTAAAACATACAAAATAAATATATCACAGTGTAGAGGACACTTATATGAACCAAACGCCGCTGATAACCCTCCAATCGGAGCTCTCACACGCCCACATGTGTTGCCTGAGTGCGCGGCGCATGTGGCGCACGTGCCAGCGAGCCAAATGACTCCTGACCGGTCCGACCGGTCCAACCGGTCCAACCGGCAAGCGGCCCAACCGATCCAACCGATGACCGATTCGACCGGTTTGACCTTCGGACCGGTTAACGGTCGAGGTTGGGTCGTGGGTCGGGTCGCCGGTTGGCGAACCGCCACCGGTGGTGACGTCATCGGCAACCAACCGTTGAATGATGTCACGGTGACGTCATCACGCGCCGGTTCGCCAACCGGCGCGTGTTACGCACACACTGGCATTCCCAACGCTTCAAGCGCGTGACGCCCACATACAGCGGCTTTTGGCCGCATGTGTGGGCACGTCCGGCATCCTTCAGCGGCGATCTACCCATCGTCAGACTCGTCTCGACGAACACTTTCACCCTGTATATTAAAAAAATGATTTTGGCCGAAAAAATATGTCAAAAAATGGCCAAAACCATATGAGTGTACCCGACCTCGAACCCGTTCTTCGCTTCGGTTCGTTTTCGATAATTCATATAGCAATTCCGACCATTAGACATCCAAACAGTGTAGATTTCAATCTTTGGATCTTGATATCAAGCGGTAAACGATAAAATTCGATAAAAAAACAAGGCAAAAATCACGACCGGGCTCTGATACCAATGTTGGAATTCAAGTCGGTGGAAGACGACTTACCTTTATCCGATGCGCAAACAACAATTAACCCCGGAACGAACGTTGAATTGCGGATGAATCATGAACAATATTACCTCACGTTGGTCTGAATATAATCACAAGGAAAACACCCGATTTCCACAGCGTAAATGCCGATCGTTCTTGTAAAGAAGTAATTGAACGCCTTCTTTTTTCTATTAATGAAAAGGGGACAAAACAATGAGAGAATTCAGCATACATTCTGCCAACCTTATCAACGGTTGTCATCCGGAGTCTTTTATATGACTCCATCACACTCTTTCAAAAGGGTGTCTTTTCATCGTAGCATATCAAAACAAAACGGTACGTTTTAATCGCACCCTGTCATGGATGTATTAATTAATAAAATACTACAGTAATCGATAGTGAAAACTTTCTCGTTGAGTTCACTCACTAAATGTTAATCAATGAATTTTTTAATCATTTGGGTAGATATTCTTGTTTCAATATTAGATCCTAACAAATTATCATAGACCATATTTATCGATCACATTTTTGTTATATAGCCAAGTGGACCTCGTGAGTTATGCAATATTGAATTCAATATATAATTAATGCTTCTTTTGTTTCACAAAAAAAATAATTTGAATTTTTTTTTAAATGATCTGTTTTGTTACTTGAAATAATTAGTCAATAAAAAATATTTTCATTATCAATAATTATTTATATCTAATCATTTTCGTGTATGATAAAAATATTTTTCTAATTATTCATTTTTGTAAACGATATAATCAAACATCATTTTCTACAAAACTATTAGAGCTTAAATAATTTAATATTCATTAAGAATAATAGTGTAAATTATCATATATACACCGTGTTTTTAATTCATATATAATGTTTCTTTCATTGATTATTAACATGAGGCTTTCTACGATAAAGAAGTCACAAAGTCTTTGTCATGGTTATGGTATTTGCGGACTGAGCCCCTCATATTTAAAGATGGAACATTTTTTTTTTGGGAATTGGTAGAAGTTTTCAAGCAACGATTTTTTTATTGATTAAATTAATGCCTTTACGTACAACGTGAGTTGGGAACTGATTATTCTTCGCAAATATTTTTCTCTTGCAGCTGTTGTAGGTTCATTGCTTCGGACTCTGCATTTCGGAAGTATCCACGAGAAATTACGAAAACAAAACACATGATATGCAATGACTTTTAATGAATTGTTATTTTAAAACGAGTACACTTTTATTGGGTTAATAACCTAAAAAATCCCAAACTGGTATACTTACGATAAATTTATTATAAACTAATTTTTTTTACTACAAAAAGCTCTAAACTAGTACCATATTTATCCCAAAATGTATCCCTTAACTTTTACCGTTAAATTATTAAGTTGAATGACACGTAATAATTGATTAGGGATTTTACTATCTGTTTGTAACAGTTATACAATTTTTGTAATTTTTTGTTGTATTAATTCAATGTAATTGATGGTATATTTGTCACAAATGTACAATTTTAGAGTTTGTGGAGGTCAAATAAATTATTTTGAGGTAAATTCATCACAAATATACAGTTTGTGGTTTTTTATGGTTAGTTTGGATAAATTTGTCACAGGTCTATCGGTATAGGATTTTTCATGATCTTAAATAAATTTGTCACATGCATAACAGTTTGGGATTTTCAGGATATTAACCCAATTTTATTATAGCTTATTGTGTTGAGTACGTGCGTCACACTGTACACAAAGGTTCACTTAATTCAATTACTGAAAAAGAAGATATGTGGCGTTTAGAAAATACTTATTTACAGTTTACGTAGCTTTTTTGCAATATTCAGATTTGCTTAACATAAATTCGCAATGAATTGAATAGCCAAAATATTGAAAAACGAGGATTGATTCCTTTTATAACAAAACTCGGTTAGTGTCCTCCGGTTGGAACACAAATTCAAAATTGCACTTCTCCAATTCCACGTTTTGAACTCATAGACCTCACTTGATTGTGGATGGAGGGAAAAGGTAAAGATATAACAAAAGAGACGGTACACGAAAACGTGTTAGATCATTAGTGACTTTCATAATGAACGCGCTAAGCAATCTACATTATTATAATATTTAAGGGATTAATGTTTTTTGTAATTATTTAGGTAGATATGATGGTGGGAGAGGGTAAAGTAAAAACAAAAGAGAGAATGAAAATGTGTTAGTCCATCAATGACCTTTTTAATAAAGGCAAACGTGATCCACATTATAGTAAAGTTAGAACCTAAAACAAAATTTTCAAATCTTCCCTAAAAGTAAAAAAGTTCCCTCACTAAAATAACAATTTAGGTGATCAATGACTTTTTTTAATTATTTGGGTAGATGTTATTGTTTGAATATCGGATAATTAGCTTAATGTCAATCACTTTTTTATTAATATGTAGATGTTACTCCTTGATTCTGACTTTTTGGGAATAAATGCTAAAAAGAATTATTTATTAATATGTAGAATATGTTGAAGATTATGACGAGGTTTTGAAGAGTTTAGCAAAGTAGCGAAACCTATTTTGATATGATAACTTATATTCGACTTATATTTCACAAATGAGATAAATGTTAAAAGATCAATCTCATATTTGATAAATAAAAAATAATTGCTGCGATCTCCACTGATTTATAAGCCTTGGACGTGTTGTCGCCAACACAAAACGCTCTCGATTGTGCGTGCTTGAACAATGTTGCGTTCTTGCCATCCAACAGTCCAGCACTCTTCATGCCGATCAAACCGCTGCGATGCATGCTGCACGGGAAGGGCAAATTACTGCACACGTAATTTCCACAGAAACATGCAGGAGGTGCATGGATTTTGTAGAAATTTTCTTGTGGGACATTACATGAAAATGCATTGATTTAGTAAAATTTTTCAACCAATGAATTTTTTTTCTTGATTAAATTAATTCATTTACATCACCAATAAGTCATACTAACGATGCGAGTTAGGAACAGTTGTAATGAAATATGACTCCCGTGATTATTCATTTATTTTTCTAATAATTACGCATTGATTTAGTGACGCAACATTTTTCTTTATTTTTTGTAATCAAATAACATTTATGTAATTAATCACTTTTTAAAGTCAAGAAATAAAAAATCCAAAATTTCACTAAAAGTAAAAAGTTTCCCTCACTACTTGAAAAATGCGTCTCACTATTTTAAAAATTTGTGGCTCACAATATGTCATTACTCTCTCAATGGCCCAAAGATTATTATGCTTGCAAAGGCCCGTCTCCACTTTGTCACACGTTAATGTCTCCATGGGAATACTGCGTTATTCTAGTTGTTGTGTTGGAGATATAGCTTTACGCCATCTTCCCAGCTAGGAGAGGAAACAAAATTACGGAAGTGGGTGAAGGAAGGTATGATAATTTAAAGAGGTGGTATTAAAGTACTCGGAAATTCCTGCACGATAAATGCATTTTCGTGTAATGTCCTGCAAAGGAATTAATTTGATTTAATTAAGTCAATCAATTATTTTCAGTTTTCTTTATTAATAGAAAAGGCGGGTTAAGTGAAAAAGGCCTCTTGTACCTGCAGAGGTTCTTTTTCCACGCACCTCCCGCGCACGGCTGCCACGGGGAATCACGAGTGCAATTATTTTGCGCTTTCCCTGCATCATGCACCGTAGCGGTTCGATCAGCGTGAGGAGTCCTGGACCGTTGGATGGCAAAAACGCAGCATCGTTCATGCATACACAATAAAGTGCGCTGCGTGCTAGGAGAAAAAATCCAACCTTTTAATTTTGTTAATTAAATTATAAATATTTTCATATTTTATCAATTGTATACATTCAATTAATTTAATCAAAAATCGCTAATATAAATGACGGTCGTCTTATGTGGAGCGGTTGAAATTGACGTGAACAACTATTAATAATATTATAATATTATTTTTATTATTTTCCCTTTCTTTTAACCTTTTCTTCTTCCTTCTCTAGCAGGGAGGGAGCCTCGTTATGCCACTGGCTAGATTTGCGCTTACGGACCCTCAGTTCTAGCCGGTCGTGGAGACCCAACAATCGGTAACAGGGGAAGAAGGAAATAAAGAAAAATAAAAAATAAAAGAAAAGTACTCTCTCTTTTCCTTTTTCTTTACCTTCTCCCACCAATCATTAAACAAGGAGCATGCTGATTGGTTCTCTCTTTCCTATTTTCTTTATGAATAGAAAAAGGCCAGTCAAGTCAAAAAGCCCCTGCCGAGGTCCCTTTCTACGCACCTCCTCTGTATTGGTGCAGCGAATCATGCGTGCAATTATTTTGCGCTTTCCATGCATCATGCATAGCGACCGTTCGATCGACAAGAGTCTCACACCGTTGGATGGCAAGAGCGCGGCGCAATTTGGGCCGAGAGTTTTTATGACTAAGAAGATACATTGCTTCTAGCTACATTTACAATCGAAAGATCTACTTGGACTCAGACGGTGCAAATTCAGACGTGGGTCCAATTTTTATTGCCCTTGTGATATTATTACAAATGGGATGGGACAGCGACCGACCATGCACATGCCTCCTGCAACAAAAGAGACTTTAGGCATCATGCCAATTCACATTTTAATCCAAATGGGTTGGTGGAGAATATGCTTACTCACTCCACTAGGGAACATCAGTATTGCACGTTGGTTTTCTCTTTTATTTATTGGGTCATTATCACGAGAAGCCCTAAAGCGGTTTTTCTGTGATAAATTTACCTAAAATTAATTTTTGATCACAAAAAAATTCCAAATCGGTATATCTGTGACAAACCACCAAAAATTTCAAATTGATATATTTATGATAAATTTATTTTCCGTTAGTTTCTTAATATTATGAACAACCACAAATTAATACATCCATAACAAACAAAGAGTAAAATCTCAAATTAGTACATTCGTCAACTGTCGCGTGTTCTTCAATTCAACACTTTGATTGTTTATTGGAAAGTAAAATTTGTTATAGATATACCAATTTATGATTTTTCGTGATATTAACTCTTATTCAAGCAGGTGTCAGTATTGCATATGAGAATGTGACTATTGCTTGTTAGGTTCCACGCCTCTTCTGCACAAAGTCGCGGAAATTAGAAGTGTGCAAAAGAATTAGGAACTGCCTGAACCAGCCAGAACCAAATTGGATCGTGCCAAAACTGGCGATTTTGATTCGGTTCCGATTTCAATTTATTGAACCTGGTGAGTATCGGTTCGGCATTCAGTTCCGAGCATGGAACACTCCACTTGCATGCCTAGATAGGACCTATATTTATTTGTTTGTTTATTTAAAAAAAAAAAAAAGAGATTTCAACTCAATTGCTTAATTATTTTGTAATTTTTCGCTTAATATATATCTACATATATATTTGTAGTATGGGACATTATTGACTAATTTTATTTCTCGGGTGCGTAATGGGATTAACCCCTCTACTTTTTGTTCATTCTAATAATCCGTTTACTTTTTTTCTTATTCAAAAAAAAAAAAAGACAAAGGAAGAGGATGGAAGAGACGAATTGAAGATGTCCATAAATGTTGATGATACGAAATTAAGAGCATAATTAGTCTCTCTTTAGCCATCCTTATGACTAGATTAGGTTGATGTTGAAAAAAAGATTGATCAAACTATTAATGTTTTGACTTTTATAAAGGTTGGGATTTCCAATGTAAAATCTAATTTTCCACATTTTCTCCGTGTTGAGAAACCCTAAGAGGACACACCATGAGCTTTAGAGAAATTGAGTTCCTAACTAAAGAGTATTGTCGATTTGTTCAATACTATAGTTTTTAATTCTTAATCAAAATCAATGGCTTGTAATTCAATCCAAACTTAAGGCCAAACAAGTTTTAATGCTCTACATATAAACTAGGTTCACCATGATATTAATTGATGAATGTAATTTTGTAAATATTGGGAACCGGTTCTATGGATCAATGCGAGAACCGATGAGTTGTTGTTTAATCAATAGTTGCGATTGTCATCCTTTCTAAATTGTAGTTCCAAATTTATTTATTTTTCCCTTCGGTGTAGCGTCAACATGGGGGATGGCACTAGACATCATGATCTTTTATGTGGGGAATTTGTTGTTGGCACTGATGAGTGGGAATATGTTGGTAGAAATGAATGTACCATCGTTGCTTATGTAAGGAGGCCATCAATCCCACCTCCAAGTTAATGACTAATTCGACAAAGCTTGCACCCTAACCTCCATGCATGGTGTCCCAATTTGCTGAAGAGCAGAGATATAGTGCAACAGTTACAATGCAAAATAGAAAAATTGCACTATTGTGATCATGGGAAAAGCTTGAAGGATGATTTGAGATACTTTCATGATGATAATAGTATTAAGGATGTTGTTTCCAATTATCTTCATGTCAAGGAAGTTAAAGTATATGTTGAATATTACATTGATGATGAAAATGATGAGAGTACTCAAGTGTGAGAAGTACGAAATTTTACTGGACCAAGTATTGAAGTTGGGGATGGATTTGTTTTAGACAAAGAAGAATGGGAGATGTACTTGAATATGCATACACCCCACGCGGGCAATGTTTGAGTATTGTACTCGCTTGTGGATCAGGCACAAGAAAAGCCAGTAAAAGGATCGAACGGCGATTAAACCAACCGCGTTTTCAAAGTGGCGAGGCAACTCCTTTTTCTTAACTTTTAGTGAAACTTCGAATTTTCTTTTGATTTCCCAACTTTATTACATAAAAAAATTATTTAATTCACTAAGAAAAAATTGTTATTTGATTCACTAAAGATTTGAATTAATAGTGAAAAAAATAAACATATAATCATGGGAGCAACATTTCATTACAACTGTTCCTAGCTCGTGGGTATGACTTGTTGGCAACACAAAAAAAAAAAAAAAAAAAAAAACTAATTTAGTCAATGAAAAAAATCATTACTCGGAAATTCCTAGATGAATGCATTTTCATGTAATGTCCCACAAAGGAATCAATTTAATTTAACTAATTCAATTAATTATTTTCCGTTTTCTTTATTAATAGAAAGGCATGTCAAGTTAAATGCGTGTTTAGTAACGATTCTGTTATCGGGAACAATTTCGATCATAAATGATTATTTTTTATTCTATTCCATGAATAATTTTTAAGCATTTTAAGTCGTTTGGTGCTTGTCCAAAATTTCAATTCTCGGAATAGAATTGTGTTTGGTACCGTGCTCAAATTTTATATTCTAAATCATTTTCTTTTAATTTTTAAATAATGTTATTATTTTTTCGTTTTTCTTCTTTTCTTTTTTTCCTTTCTCTCTCCTATTATTCTTCTTCTTCAAGTAGTCGGATGCCGGTCTGGCGACTGACTAGATGAGGGTCGGCGACCTCACCAGAGTGTCGCCAACTCTTGTCGGCCGAGCCTCATCGGGGCTGGGCTTGCCTCTAGCGAGCTTGCCGGGCCTCGTCCTAGCCTGAAGAGCCTTCGGCAACCGGCGGCGATGGGCAATGGATGGTGGATTGTGGCGGATAGCAACCACGGCGGTGGATGAAGAAGAAGAAAAGGAAAGAAGAAAAGAGAAAAGGGAAGAAGAAGAGAAAATGTGGGCTTGATTCTAGAATTATTTTGGGAACAAGAATCAATTTTTTTTTTTGTTCCAAATTTATTTCAAGAACAAAAAATAGAAATTTATTTCCGAGAACAAAAAATTTATCAAACACGATTATGTTCCAAAATTACTCTAAGAAACAAAATAATAGAATTTGATAATGTTTGGCCAGTTATCAAACAGACCCAAAAAGGCCCATTTCTGTGGACTCTTTTGCACGCACCTCCCACATAAGGCTACTGTAGGGAATTATGCGTGCAATTATTGGCACTTTCCGTACATCATGCATCGTAGTAGTTCGATCGGCATGAAAAGTCTTGGACCGTTGGATGGCAAAAATGCAACATTGTTCAAACATGCACAATAGTGTGGTGTATGTTAGAAAAAAATCCAAAAATTTCTAAATTTATTATATTTTTATCAATTTAATTTTAATTTTTTTAATTTTATCAATTGAATAATAAATATTCTTATCTTTTAACCAATTGAATTCATTCAATAACGTGAATGTCGATTATCCTATATGACGCGACTAGTGTTGATGTAGATTTCTTTAATAATATTTTTTAATATTTTTCCCTTTTCTAATATTTCCTTCTTCCTCTTCTAGCCATCGAGGGCAACCTTGCTTGCCTTGGACGAGCCTTGCCTTTAGAGGATGAAGAAGGAAAGAAAAAGAGAAAAAGAGAAAAAGGGAATGCGTCCCAAAAGATCCGGTGAAGGCATATGTGATGAAGAATTGAGTAAATTAGATTAGAAGGTCGCCCTGTCAGGTGAATTTGATTATTAAGTTTTGCCAAATGTAATAAATTATTCAAATAATAATCAAAACAAAAGTAGAGGAAATTGCAAAATTAAATTGTACCATGCGGAGAATTGCAATTATTTACCTTTATGCAATTCTTGATTTATTCAATGCTTGTGGGCCACTCTCTCGTTTCCTCCTTTTTAATCTTATCCCCATCGCCTCATGTTTGTCAGTCTCTACTTTTCATAATGTCCTTCGTCCTCCTCCTCGTGACCTGACATCTCTCCCTCTCTCTTTACTCGCTACATTTTATGTTCTCCACTTCGGCATACGCCCACGCGCACAAATATACTTTAATATTCTACTCGCTTGTCGATTGCGCCACGAAAAGCCGGTAGAAAGGATCCAAGGGCGATTAAACCAACCGCGCTTCTCAGAGTAGTGAAGCAACTTTTTTCTTACTTTGAAGTGAAACTTTAAATTTTCTTTTGATTTCTAAACTTTATTACATAAAATTTATTTGATTCACTAAGAAGGAATTGTTATTTGATTCACTAAAAATTTGAATCGACAATGAAAAAATAAATTAATAATCATGGGAGTCGCACACGTCATTAGAACTGTTCTTAAATCTAGCCATGGGCACAAATTATTAGTTACAAGAAAAAAATAATTTAATCCATAAAAAATATCGTTACTTGAAAGTTCCTACCAGATGAATGCATACTCAGTTAATCTCACGCAAAGGAATTAATTGGATGTAATTATTCAATCAATTATTTTCTGTTTTCTTTATTAATAAAAGAGGCGGGTCAAGTCAAAAAGACCCCTGTCCCTACAGAGCTTCTTTTCCACGCATATCCCGTCCCCGCATACAGCTGCTGCTGGGAATTCCGTGTGCAATTGTTTGCGCTTTTCATGTAGCGTGCATTGCAGCGATTCTTTTTTTTTTTTTTTTTGACGATGGTCGACACAAAAAAGTCTTGGACAGTTGGATGGCAAGAATGCAGCATTGTTCGAGCACGCATAATAGAGTTAGTCATATTCACTTTTATTATTTACCCAAAAAAAATATTCGCTTTTCTTAATTTAATTTTAAATTTTATAATTTTATCAAATAAATTATAATCTTTTTTTTCAATTGAGTCATTAATTCAATTGCCTGTATCGATACTAATACTTATATATGATATGACTGATGTTAATGTAAATAATTATTAATGATATTTTTATTATTTTTCTGCCCTTTCCTTTTTCTCTTCTAACCTCGTATCACACTAGCCAGTAATCGAGGCCTGATGACCGGCTGAAGGAGGAAGAAAGGAAGAATAAAAAGAAAAAAAGAAAAATGAGAAGAAAAAGTATCCTCTCTTTTCCTTTTTCTACACCTGCTCCCTCCATCGTTAAACGAGGAGCATTTGCTCGTCCGTTGCCTTTTATGTTTTCTTTATTAATAGAGAAACCCAAGTCAAGTCTCAAGTCAAGGCGGCCACTGCAGAGGTCCTATTCCACGCGCCTCCCGTCCCGCGTACTGTTGCTGTGGGGAATCACGCGCGCAATTATTTTGCGCTTTGCGTGCAGCATGCGTATCAGCCGTTCGATCGTCACGAAGAGTCTTGGGCCGTTGGATGGCGAGAGCGCGGTGCAATTTGGGTTTTAGGGTTTTATGACTAAAAAAGATACATTGCTTCTAGCAACATTTACGATTATAAAATATGGTCGGACTCGGTCGGGCAGTTGCGAATTCAGAAGCGGATCCAATTTCTTATTGCCCTCGCGATATTATTACAAATGGGCTGGGCCAGCGACCGAGGGCCATCTAAAGCTTATCGGTGAATTGCAAGAACCTTCATGCCAAAGTAGAGAACGTCCTCATACAACATCGCCCACGAAAAGCCAATAAAGTCGGATTGTTAAAACCCACTGAATAGTGAATCTCCCTTCTAATTGACTTACTAAGCCCCCAAACCCACTGAGCTATGATATGTTATGTTTTGAATTGTATTCTCTTAAACATCAAAACTCTAGTGGACAAATGAATAAAAGTTGTATTCGATTGAAAAAAAGAAGAAGAAAAGAGCTTTCGAGGGAAATTTCGAGTCAAAACAATTACACGGTGTTTATAATTAAAGAATTAAAATAAGTTGGTATATTTTTAAAGAAATCCGGGCAATGTGAATGTGAAAAACTACATCGCTCAATCCAACCAAGCAAAAACATCGCACACAAGAAAAGTTTTAAGGGTAGATTGTCTTCAACGTTGGCTAACCGTCACACCGCGCTCCCTGTTACTTGCCGTCACTCGCCGTTTTTGTTACTCTCACTAATTCAAGTTCGTCATCTTTCTCTGAGTTGCTCAATTGGAGGGAAAAGTTAGGATTTCTAAGCCAAAATTAGGTATGGAAGGGAAAAATTAGAGTTCTTGATCAACCGTGGGGACAACGGTGCTAGAAAAAGAATCGTGCAATAATGAAATTGCCATTACATGGTCCTCAATTGGTCGTCTCAATTTGATGCTAGTTTTGTAGCTTTCCGTCCACTAAACGATAACTACTAATTTCATTGTTTAATCAATTAGGTGCAATTATAGGACCTCCATGGGAAGTTGCATCATTTATACATTGTGGTTCTAAAAGTTCTTTTTTTTTTTAGGTGCAGTGTCAGCACGGGAGACAACACCATCGACATCATTGTTTGTTTGTTGTTGGCACCAATGAATAGGAACACGCTAGCGGAAATGAATGTAAGATCGTTGTCGCAGTAAGGAGACCATCATATAGTGTAATAGTTACAATGTAAAATAGAAAAAATGCACTATTGTGATATTAGGAAAGGCTTGAAAAATGATTTAAGATACTCCATGATGTTAATGGCATAAAGTATATTGTTTATAATTATAAGTATATATTGAATATTTCGGTGATAATGAAAATGATAAGAGTACTCAAGTATACAAAGTATGAAACGACATTAAACCATATACTAAGGTTGAAGATAGATTTATTTTAGACAGTAGAATATGAGAGGAAAGAGAGGGAGGCGAGACATATAGCGATTACGTTAGAGTAAGTTCAACAAACGAAAACACTTCTTAGAATCTTTGATGAAGATATAGATAATGGAGAATTGATTGAATTAGATTAGGAAGTTATTCTATCTAGTGGATTAGATTAAGAAGTCTTGAATATAAATTAGTCAAGTAATGATGATATGAGAAATTTGTACAGTCGACACTCAAACCGAAGAAATTTCAGAAAAATTAAATTGTATGTGGAGAATTGCAATTATTTATCATTATTGAAATGCAAGTTCGT
The DNA here is from genome assembly GCF_016545825.1 of Eucalyptus grandis. NCBI lineage: Eukaryota > Viridiplantae > Streptophyta > Magnoliopsida > Myrtales > Myrtaceae > Eucalyptus > Eucalyptus grandis. The sequence continues at coordinate 47,389,073 of NC_052614.1, forward strand.
CATAAAATTAGTGTTCTTGATTTATTCAATACTCGTGGGCCACTCTCTCTTTTTCTCCTTTTAAACCTTATCCCCATCACATCGCGTCTGTCACCCATTGCCACTCTCTACTTTTTATAGCTGTCCTTCGTCCTTCTCGGGATCTGACATTTCTCTCTCTCTCTCTCCACTCGCTGCTTTTCATGTTCTCTACTTTTGCACACTCCCACGCGCGCGAGCGATGTACTTGAACATTCTGCTCGCTTGTAGATTGGGCCAAAGAAAAGCCAGTAAAATGGATCCAATGACGATGAAACTAACCACGTTTTCAAGTAGCGAGGAAACGTTTTTTTTTTTTTTTTTTTTTTTTTTTTTTCACGTATAGTGAAATTTTGAATTTTCTTCTAATTTCTCGACTTTATTACTTAAAATTTAATTGATTCACAAAAAAGAAATTGTTACGTGATTCACTAAAAACTCGAGATGATAATGGAGAAAATGAATGAATTAATCATGGAAGTCATGCACTTCATGACAGCTGCTCCTAACCCGCTCTCAGTTTATGACTTATTGACGACAAAAAAACTAATTTAATCAATAAAAAAATTATTACTAGAAAATTCCTACAAGATGAATGCATTTTCATGTAATGTCCTGCATGTCCTGCGAAGGAATTAATTAAATTAAATTAATTCAATCAATCATTTTCTATTTTCTTAATTAATAAAAAATGCGGGTCAAGTTAAAAAGGCCCCTCCTAAGGAGCTTCTTTTCCACCCACCTCCCCTCCCGCATCCAGCTACTGCAGGGAAGTAAGCGTGCAGTTATTTGCACTTTTCCGTGCAGCATGCATTGCAGCGGTCCGCTCAGCATGAAGAGTCTCAGACCGTTGGATGGCAAGAACGCAGCATTGTTCAAGCACGCATAATAGAGTTGGTGGCGTCATAAATTTATTCTAATTTTCCAAATTCAATTATAAATTTTTTAATTTTATCAATTAAAATTTATTTATTTTTATATGTTTTATCAATTTAGTCTATCCAATTAATTTTAATCAGAAATCGTCAGTGTAAATGTCAACCGTTCCATATAACATCACTGATATTGACGTAAATAATTTTTAATAATATATTTTTATTTTTTTCCCTTTCCTTCTTATTCCTCCTCTAGCCATCGAGCACAACCTCGCATTACACTAGCGAGGCTTGCCCTTGCCGACCCTCACTCCTACCCGTCATCGAGGCTTGATGACCGGGCTGAAAGAGGAAGAAATAAAGAATAAAAAGAAAAAAATAGAAAAAGGAAAGAAAAAGTGTCCGCTCTTTATCTTCACCTTCTTCCTCCATCATTAAACAAGGAGCATTGCTCGTTGATTGTCTTTTTTTTTTTTTTAATTTATTTATAGAAAGAGGCAAGTCAAGTCAAAAAGGCCTCTATTCTATAGAGGTTCTTTTCCACGCACCTCCCACGTACTATTGCTCTAGGGAATCACCCGCACAATTATTTGTCCTTTTCGTGCAGCATGCATAGCGGCCGTTTGATTTGAACGTAAAGTCTTAGACCGTTGGATGGCTAGAACGCCATACGATATGGGTTTAATGGTTTTATGACTAAGGAGATACATTGCTTCTAGCAACATTTATGATTGAAAAATCTGTTCGGACCGACGATTTCAATTCAGAAGTGGATTTAATTTTGATTGCACTCGTGAGTAAGGAGATACCTTGTTTTACTAGACACATTTAAATTTGAAAAAACTACTCAGACTCGGACAAGACCAAAAGGTTCGCGAGTGCTCTTCTCTCTCTTTAGTGGGGTAGTAAGAGCTAGGAAGATCTGGTTTGCTTTTAATATTTAAACTGAAGATCTTTGTTTTATATTTTCTTCCTTTTACTCGGTAATTTTGCTGACACCAGATTTTGGGCCAAACTTAAAGGTCAAAAGTGACTTTTCTTTAGGATTAATATCACGGAAAATCCTAATATGGTACCTGTGACAAATTTACCTTTAATTAGTTTTTATTAAGTTTTATTGCCATTTTATTGAATAGGAGAACACGCGGTAGTTAACCATTATATCAATTTGGGGTTTTACCTTCCATTTGTTACCAGTTTATAATTTTTTGTAATATTAATCCAATTTATCATAAACTATCAAATGATAAATTTGTCACAAATGCACTAGTTTAAAGTTTTTCGTTGTTAAAAAATTAATTTTAGGTAAACTTTATTACATGTATACCAATTTTGAGGTTTTTGATTGTTAAACTTTTTGTGCAACTAGAAATCTTAGGAAGGAGAACTTGATTACACTAGTTCTAGGACTAATGTCCTTTTGATACCTAAACTTGATTACATGCAGCCTATCGAAGACTTTAAGGATTCATCCTAACCATTCTAAAAAAGAACATAACATTCGAAATATTAAAGTGCACAACCAAATGTAATCGAAGTAAAAACACACAAACAACCTAATATTGTCTCTAAAAAAAATTACATTAAAAAATTCCTATTGTAAAGTTCTAAAGATTTATTTAATATAAGGTTTCAATTTTTGAAAGATTTTCCACTTATTTTATTAAAAAAATCAAACAGCTAATTTTAAAGCTTTTTCGAAGCATTTCTAGTTTCCCTGAATTTTTGTGAATTTTATGGTTTTATTTTTTTATTAATTTTCAATTTTTTGTTGATTTTTTTTTTTATGATTTCTAAAAATATTTTTACTATTAAGAAGGGGGACTTCGGACCGGGTCAGTGGACCCCGTCTGACCCGGACCCCATCGGTCCGGGTTGGGTCAGAAATTGGACCAAGTCCTGAAGCGTGGTCCAAGTTTATTAGGACTTAATCAACCACAATGGGCCTATTCTCGCTTAGCCTAGATCCATTCCATATACAGCCTTAGTTCCAATCTATTCGGATTTTTTTATTGCCCAGCGTAGCCCAATCCAATGAATTCTCAGCCCAATCTTTCATCTCTTAACCTGGCCAGTGACATGTTAAGCCTACTCGCCTGGCCCGATCCGGTATCCGGATGATCGTATCTGACCCACTCTACCTTTATTATAACCGAAATTTTTATCTTTTATCTTTTTTTCTATTTTTATTTATTTCTTTTTCTTCTCCACATCTTCTTCTTTTCGAAGCATTCTTCCCTGTGAGATTTTATGGACCACAACTGTTCTAAAAATTTTAGTTATTAGACAAATGCGTGGTTTAATATTTAATTGTTCCAACACTCCCCCTTACGCTTTGTTTAGTATTTTTGCTTAGTACCAAGAGTGGATATATTTAATTAGGGAGACAAATGAGGCATAATAAGATTTGAATTTAGGATCTCCAACTCTTATACTACATGAGAATTTTACGGAACCACTGCCAACTATTCTAAAAGTGTAAATTATTAGATAAATGTATGGTTTAAATTGTTCTAACATTCCCTTTCACGACAACCTCCCCACGACATCCTATTTAATCGAGACTCGACATCGAGATCTCTTCACCGACTAGCTTAAATCGAATTGACATCGGCACAGGCACCGATGCCAATGTTGAATCGGCTTCGTCATGCTACGATGTCAGCCGTCATCGACCTATCACCAACGATGGCCAAGACAAGCTTGATCTCAAACGACCGTCGATTTCCGGCCAAAACATCATAAACAACTAGAATTTCTCAAGGTATGTAATGAATACACATACACACAACAGAGAGAGGGACGCACAGAGCTAATGATGACAGCCTTTAAGCATGGGCATTGCCGGTAAGTCGGGAGGTCTCCGGCGAGGTATTCATCCATGACCAACTCGGGATGCAAATGCCTTAAAACACAAGAAAGACAGATTCAGTTGTGACAACTATATCAGCACAAATCAAGCATAAAAACAAGATCTCAAATACTGAATTCCAAAAGTCCAACTCGGTTTTCCATTCGGGCCTTCTGTCGAACAGTTGATAGACCGTATGAGATATGGGATCCAAACTAGATTTTAATGCGATTCTTGGCCTAGATGTAGTACATAAGACTCTAACTCAGCATTACTCGTTGCGAATAAATCTCAGTTTCATACAAGTAACTCACTATTTCGTGATTGAACATTGTCTCAGTTTCAACAAAAACAGAGCAACTGCAGAGCATTTGGAGCGAGGAACCTACCTAATCGAGAATGGAGTCACCGTTGTCGGACGTTCGCCGACGAGACTTTAGAAGACCACCGTTGTCCTTCCCTTTCATCTGAGGAATGAGCTTAAGGAATGCAAACCTTCGCTCAGCCATGAACGGAGATGGTGGCTGACGGTCGCAAAATGTGTTCTCTGGCCATCGATGGTGATCGGGAACTGAAGAAATTCAGCAAATTTTCGCAAACTTCCAGAAAAATCTGTGATTTTCTTTTTCAGCTTCTCCCTCGCTCCCTCCCTTCCCTTTTTCTGATTTTCCTTTCTCCTCCCTTGCCCGTCCCTTTTGTTCAACCCCAAACTTCAAGTGATGGATTCGGCTTAGGCTTCGCATTCTTATTTAAGTTTAGCACGAAGAATTCCGGATTGGAAAGCTTAACGAGCCGGTTCACGATGATTCACGATCTTGCCATAAGTAAAGGTTTTTTAAAAGAAAAAATGTCTCTAATTTCTAAATGTATAAAATGTGGACGCAAGATTATGCAATGTCGATTTTTTTTTTTTTTTATCAAGGGTCAAATTTTCTTGTTATCGGCAAATTCAATACATAATTTTCTTATTTTCTTATGAAATGCATTAAAAATCTACTAGTGAAAATTTAGATGTCAACGTATTCATCATAAACAAAATTACATGACATGCTCTACATATTGTTTCGCCGGTTTTGTTTTCGCAACGGAATATCTTTCATTGAATGATGTATTTGGGTTTTGTTAGAGGAGACACGAGTTTTGTATTGAATCTGGACAGAGGATATCAAAATGCAAATATTATTTTCAATCCATACATTAGAGCCTCGATGATCGACGACTTGCTAATTTCCACCTTTGGGTCTAGATTATACCGAAATTCAACTAACAACATAGCCTTGAGATAGATTGGTGCAAAGCTAGAACTTAATCAACAGCAATACTCCTGAATAAGAAACACAACGTCGGAATTTAATCGACAATACTGAGCTTATAGTACAACAATCGAATTCAATCAACGACACTACACTGGGGTATAGATACTCGCTGGAATCTAATCAACAACGGGAATCTAGAGACTATAGCTATGAAAACTAAAGTGCAATAAAGTAAAGATAAAGTAAAGGCATTTGATGTGTTGTTCGGGGGTTCTCTTTGTTGATAACTTGTGGTATTTATAGAGTAATTTGGTAACCGTTGAACAATTATTTCCTCTTTGGCAACTGCTTCTTGAAAGGGCTAGTGCAAACACCTAGAGGGGGGGGTGAATAGGTGTAAATAATTTTTTTCGCAAGACTTAGTAGAAGTATTTTTCCTTTGGAAGATAATAGACTAAGGACGTAATCGGCTTTAAAAAATTATATAAATCTGCGAACAAAAGTAAGGAGTTTAAGAAAAGAGAATTATAACACAAGGTTTATAGTGGTTCGGCTTAGATCAAGCCTACGTCCACTCTTCCACGCTGATAGCCTACTGGTTGGATTCCATTATGAATCAAAAGAGATTTTACAACTTGTGATCTTCAACTTTCTCAGTGAAGAGTCTCTACTGGTCTCTCACAAAGTCTCACTAAGAGTTTCTCTCTTTTATATATAGCTTTGAGCTCGATGAGTGAAAGAGCAAAAAACTAGAAAGCTTCAGACTTTAATTTTTTTTTCTTTCATGCACTATTTCGAACAATTGGAGAGTCCACCTTAAATACTCTTTCATGCCTTAACAACCGTTGGTACTTACCAAATGAATTATTCCAATCTACCCGTTGGACAGAATCAATTAAGGATATCTCGAGCCGTTTGATAATTGAGATGAAAGCCCGTTAATCCTGTTTGCCCATACAATCGGGATCTTTGGTTTCCATGAGTAAAACCTTCCAAGTTTGCTTCGCCTTTCAAAAGATCTCCATATCGGAGTAGATTCCAACAAGAATAATCAAGCCATAAGGTCTTCCAAAAACCATACCAATCGAATCCTTGAAGATAATCCCGCATCTGGATAAGTCTTCATTCTTCAATCTGGAAACTGTGTGGCATCCTAAAACTCTGTGGCAACCTCTAGATGCCTTACAACCTTTGGAAGGGCGATGGACGCATCATTGATCTATGTTATGGTCTTTAGACCAAAGAAGTGTAATAGAATTAATGGCCGAGCACCTAATGGGTGAATATTTTGTTGGAAACATGTTCTATGCCCATGTGAGATCCAGATTTATTTGATGAGGAAATTATGTTTTTGGCCATGAATTTTATAAGTTGGACTTTATTAATCTATGTCGCAAAGTATTATAGCCAATTAAATTTGTAATTTATTTGATTTAATAGGGATTTAGTTAGTTTTTTTAAAAATGGTTAATTCTGGATTTATTTAAGCTTGGGTCTTAGGCCCAAGAGTGTTGGGCCTAAGATGGGCCAAAATGGCCGGCCCATAAGCCCATGAAGGGGCCGTCGATTGCACGAAGAAGGGGGAGACCGGTTTGCATGCCTCCCCATTTGTCCTTTGAAGTTAGCCAAGTGTCAAGCCATGCGAAACTAATGATGGCTAATGATGGAGGGAAGGAAAATTAGAGGGGAAAAGTGGCCGGTTTAAGTGAGAGAGAAGGAGAGAGAGAGGAAAGTTCATCCAAGAGAGAGAGAGGAGAGAAAGAGAAGGAAGAAAGGAAGAAGGGAAGAAGGAAGGAGGAAGGGCTGTGCATCGCCGTCCATCGTCGCCGTGTCTCACCGTGTCTCGCCGTTGTGTTCGCTGTTCGCTCGGTCTAGAGGCAAGTGGGATCCTTTGATCTACTCTTGCATGCTGTGCTTAGTGTGTGTGATTGAATGGTAACAATTTCGGATGGATAGAATGTGAAAGATTGAAGTTATAAGAGAGGTGCTCTAGTCTAGTGTACTGTTCTTGAGAAAAACAGCTCGACCTTGGATGTTCTAGTGACTTGCATGTGATATTCTAGTTGAATTTTGGCTTTGATATCTAAATGAAAGTTGTAAAGGACTTCTTGGAGTATAACATACTAAAATATGGGACAAAAAAAACAAGTATAAGTGGGTGAAATCGTTATTCTTTGGAAAGACTGAATTTGGAAATTTCGGTACTAGGAACAGGGGTTTTAACCGTCCATATTTAATTACCTAGGATGAATATGACTTATATGTTTTCATGAAGTATCTAGCTTATGGCCTTGGCTATCACATAGTCGAATTTCATAATTTTTGAAGGTCATTTGGGTATTTAATCGGAAATGTTTCTAAAACTGTGCAATCTGATGTGTTTGGACCTTGTAAGTTGCAATGCGTGGACTATATCATTTTGTATGAGGTTATTTTGGAAATTTGTTCTGCATGAAATATATCTCTTCATGTCTTACCTACAACATATTCAAATTTCGTAATTTTTGAAGTTCATTTACCTATTTAACCAAAAATGTTTCAAAAACTGTGCAAGTTGAACTGTTAGAATAGTAGTGCTGTGATGCATGGTCTATACCGAATTATATGGGGATCTTTTGGTATAGTGTCGTTCACGAAGTATCTGTATTTATGTCTTGACTATTACATGTTCGAATTTCATAATTTTTTAAGGTCATTTTCATATTTAATTAAGATGTTTTCTAAAACTGTGCAAGCTGGATTGTGCGAATTTCAAAAGCCGTAATGCATGGACCTTACCGTTTTGTGTGAAATTATTTTGGTATTGAGTTATTCATGATATATTTTCCTTTAGGTCTTGTCTACAAGGTGGAAAATTTTCAGAATTTATTAATACCATTTACTGATTTTTCTAGAATTTCAATTAGAAGAATGTATTCTAATGTATCCGAAGCATTGATGTGTTTTGAGAAATAAATGAAATTATCCTTGTGATGTAATACTTCGAGTGGTTGATTTAGCTGCATATGGAATGTTATATGGCATGAAAAGTTGGTTGAGATCTTTGACATTATTGCATCAAATGCCATGTTAAAATTGAGAAAATAATGAGACTATCAGAGGTGTGAGCCGACAATGCCCTGGGAGTGTTAGGATGCTCAGAATGTGAGGGTGCCGGATGCCCGGAGTGTGTGCCGGATGTCCTCGGGAGTTTCGAGATGCCCGGAATGTGAGGGTGCCGGAAGCCTCGGAGGTGTGTGCCGGAGGATATCTCGCGATGCCAGTTGGGGTACGAGATGCCCGAAATGTGGGGGTGCCGGATGCCCGGAGGTGTGTGCCGGAGGTTCCTCGTGATGCTAGGTTGGGTGCGAGCGATAAAATGTGGGATGCAATTATTGGTCCCGGGAAAGAAAAATGTGGTGATCCAATCGAAAGATGAAAAGTTGAAATTTAATCATGCATGGTATGGTGACATGTATGCATGGCTGTATGATATAATATGTATAAGTGCATGGAGGTATGTGCACATAAGGCATGGATATGCATGAATGCTTGATGACGAGTGCATGGTTGTATATGCACCTATGGCATGATGTTATGTGCATGAATGCTTGATGATGAGTGCATGATGGTGTATGCACAAATGGTATGATGACATATGCATGGCTGCAAGGTAAGTATGCTTGGATGCATGAATGATATGTACTCTACTATGATGTCATGATTGTTCTGTTTGATGCATTGAGTAGTTTAATGGATCTTTTACCTGCTAAGTGGTTGTACTCGCCCCTTTGGGGACCAACATTACAGATTAGAAAGATGTCTCTCTCTCCGGTCACGCGGGGTACCTTTTACGGCCTTCCATCTGACGTGGAGGTCGAGTGTATGGAGCTTGATTGTGTCACCATTCCTGGTTTGACGTTTATACCGGTTTGTGTGCTGGTGATGTATGATGTGGGCTTAGCTGGGGGCCCGATCATCCAGGAGTTCTTGTTTGTCCACGTCCGCCGTGACGGAGTGATACGGGGGATGTTGCCACTGCTACCGCCCAATGCACCAGGATGGGTGTGATGGCCCGCGTGAGGAGTGGGAGCTGACGTTTTTGGGATAGCCGACACTTATAGATGGAGGGTTATACATGATTGATGTGGGGGGTCGAGATCTCTCTTTTGAGTTGTAGCCAAGTTTAGCTAAAAGTCTTGGCTTTTTGGTTGTACCAACCCAAGATGTCCATCTTAAAAATGTAAATAAAAGTGGCTCTGCTTATGTTTTCCTTCGATGTGTAGTTGGTGTGCATTGTACCATCATTAAGAGAGTAGAGGGATGGTGAGACTCATCTTTAATTTCGCTATGAGCTGCGCTAAACTCTTTAAAAAAAAAATGCCTATGGACCTCGATCCTTCTTTAAACCCCTTCATATCAAAGATATGTAACCGGTATTCATTAGGTGGAGCGATAGGTATCTGTGGCGACCTTGCCGGATCCGGGGTGCCACAGCTTATTAGTGAGGGCAGACTTTGAGATTGAGGTTTGACGGTCTTCAGACTTTGACAAAAGAGTCTGGAGTTCTTCAGACTATAACACTTGAGTCTACAAGTCTTCAGACAAGACTTTTGAAAATGTTTTGTCAACTTCAAAACAATAATGGAGTTTTCTCTAACAATCTCCCCCTTTTTGATGGTGACAAAACTTTCCTGCAGATTTGAAAACTTTTGACGTGTAAAACAACACTTAAACAATACATGATATCTTATAAAAATAAGTTGATTAAGACCTGGATAGCATCGATTCTGCAACCACAAAAACATGTTAATCATGAAGGATAAATAACAATCCAGTCATAATCAATATCACAAACTTAGTTACTGCAAGCGTAAAAAAGATTCAAAGTCAAACAGTAGTCAAAAGTCAAAAGTATACCAGTCAGTTCAAAACCAAAATACCAAAAAGTCATCAAAATCAAACCAAGATAGATAGAATAAATCTGCATAAATTCTCCCCCTTTTTGTCAACAGCAAAAAGTGGAGAAAGATTAAAAAGTTGGATAAAATCATGATTGTTTGGAGATGCGAATGATTTGGAAATCCCCCATTGACTTGACAGTCTCCTCCAACTTCGTCAAAGTCTCCTTCAGCTGTTGAAAATCTTCACCCTTTGCAGTTTCTTGCACTTGAAGCTTCAAGGCTTGTATCTACTCTAGAAGAGAGTCTGAAGTTGTCTTTGTTAGAGAAAACTCCTTATTGTTTTGAAACTGACAAAGCCTTTCCAAATAGTCTAGTCTGAAGGGCTGCAGACTCAAGTATTATAGTCTGAAGAACTCAAGACTCTTTTGTCAAAGTCTGAAGACCGTTAGACTTTAAGCTCAAAGTCTGACCTCACTGACAGATTCCAGACCGATGAGAGAAGACTTATCCGGATGCAAGTTTATCTTCAAGGATTCGGCTCGTGGAAGATCTTACGGCTGGAGATAGCACCTTGTGATCAATTATTCTCATTGGAATCAATTCGGATAATCAGATCTTTTGAAAGGCGAAGTATACTTGGAAGGTTCTACTTATGGAAATCAAGATCCTGATTGTATGGGTGAGCATGATCAATGGGCTATCATCACATTCCTTAAATGACTTGAGATCTCATTGATTGATTCTGTCCAACGGGTAGATTGGAGGAACTCTTTTGGAAAGTGCCAACAGTTGTAGATGTATGGAGGAGTATATAAGGAAGACTCTCAAGTTGTTCGAGTGTGTGCGTGAAAGAAAAATTCCAAAGTTTGAAGCTCTTAATTCTTTACTATTTCAATCGTTGAGCTTAACTTGTACTTAAAAGAGAGAACAAACATTTGTGAGACTTTAAAAGAGTGTAGTAGAGTTTCTACACTGTGAAGTCAAGGACGTGAGACTGTAAAATCTCTTTTGATTCATAGTGAAATCCAGCCAGTGGGGTGTCAGTGCGGGAGAGTGGATGTAGGCTTAATCTAAGCCAAACCACTATAAATCTTGTGTCTATTCTCTTTCTCTCAACTCTTTACTTTAATTCGTAGCTTTATATAACTACTTGTAGTCGTTTACATCTTTGGTCTATTATTTTTTAAAGACAATTTGACTTATTAAGTCTTGCGAAAATTTCTTTTAACACCTATTCACCCCCTCAAAGTGTTCTTACTAGCCCTTTCAATTGGTATCAGAGCTTGTGTGCTCATTTTATTGAAGTATTTTTACTTCTGAGTTAAAGATCTATGGCTAGTATTTTGGCTCCAGGTTTGGTTGAAGGCCAGAGCAACACCAGACCGCCTTACTTTGATGGAAAGGAATACAATGTATGAAAAAACAAGATGAAGGCATTCCTAAGATCAAAAGATCCCTTGGAATGGGATGTGGTAGAAAAAGGAATCATTCCTAAAGTTACATCAAACTCAGAAAGAGGAAAGGAAGTTACAGATGCTAGCGAGATGACAGAAGCAGACATAACCAAGAGACAAGCTCTTAATGCTAAAGCTATCTACTCCTTATATTGTACTTTATCTCCTACTGAGTATAACGGAATTTCTTCTTGTGAAACAGCAAAAGAAGTTTGGGACAAGTTGCATGTTGATTATGAAGGAACTGATCGAGTTAAAGAAACAAAAATCAACATACTACTCGGACAGTATGAAGCCTTCAAGATGAAGCCAGGAGAATCTATCACTGATATGTTCAGTCGTTTCATAGAGATTGTAAACGGTCTAGCATATCATGGACAGCCAATCTTAGGGCAAATGAAAGTTAATAAATTGCTGCGTGGACTCTCCAAAGACTGGAATCACATTAAGACTCAATAAGAGAAACACGGAGGATTATGCTTCTATCAGTAGACGAATTAGTTGGCACACTTCAATCATATGAAGTGGAGCAAATCAATGAAGAATAAGAACCTAAAGGTGAGAAGTCAATTGCCTTAAAATCTAACGATGATTCTGATGATACAGCTTCAGAAGACGACTTGGACGATGAAGAACTTGCACTCATGATAAGGAAGTTCAGGAAGTTGAATAGGAAAGGAAGAAGGTTTAATTGGAAGAAGTAGAGCACTTAGAGATTTCAGAAGAAATCAAATGAAGACAATGAGATAAACAAAGAAGTGATTTTCGTTGAATGTAAGAAAAATGGGCATATCAAACCCAATTGCCCTCTGTTGAAGAAAAAGAAGGGAAATACAGAGAAATTCAAAAAGGCTCTCAAGCAGAGACATGGAGCGATACTAAATGCAAAGAAAGTTAAGATGAATATACCAACATATGTCTAATGGCAAATTCAGAATCCGACTTAGACTCTAAAACAGACCCAAACTTAGACTCAGATGAGGAAATCGAGGTTAGTAATTTTAAAATTCATTCTAAAGTTTCAAAGTATATTGATGAGCTCTGTCTTAGTCTCAAGACTCCTCTTAAAAGGATTTCCAAGCTAAAAAGGGAGAATTCTAAATTGAAGTAATGGGAAAATTATTGGAAAGAAAAGTTTGAAAATTTGAACAAAAGTTTTGATGATTTAAAAGAAAATGCAGATTCTCTTTCGAAGAAAAATACTTTTTTGAAAGAGGACATTTCGAATATTACAAAAAGGTTTTCAATAGGATTTGAAAAGTTGGAAAAGATTCTTTCGGTACAAAGACCTTATTTTAACAAATCTGGTTTGTGTATAATACCAGAAACTATTCCTTTAATTGATTTCCCAAAAGTAAAGGAAAGAATCAAATAAAGACCTACAAAAACACTTTACAAAAATCATTTTCAAAGAGTTTTTGTAAAACCTATTGGCCGAAGTGCTCTCAAATGTTCAAAGTGTAACAGCTTAGAACATTTCGAAAAAGAATGTCCTAAAGTTTGGAGACTTGTTAATAAGGATTGGGCAAAAACTGTGTTTAATACTAACTCCTCTGGATCTAAGAAAATCTGGGTACCAAAGAAAGTTTGAGTTCTTTTTGTAATTGCAGGTCACTATCAAGAAAAAGATCAAGTGGTATTTGGATAGTGGCTATTCGAGACACATGACTGAAGATTCAAGTTGTTTCATTAAGCTTGTGCAAATAAATGGTGGAAAAGTTTCCTTTGGTGGAAACATTATAGGAAGAATTGTTGGGTGTGGAACTGTGAAAATTGGAAGACTCACAATCAACAATGTCTCCTTAGTGGAAGGTTTGAATTACAATCTACTTAGCATCAGTCAACTGTGCGACATTGGATTCAAAATCAATTTCCAAGAGGGAATTTGTTCGGAAACTAGTAAAGATTTTTCTCAATCTTTCACTAGACGAAGACACGAGAATATTTATCTTCAGGATATAAAACTAGAAAGTTCTTAGTGTTTAATATCCATTCAAAATGAAGCAAATCTTTGGCATCGAAAGCTTGGCCATGTCAATATGAAACATATTGCCAAGATCTCTTCTAAGAAACTCGTTCGTGGACTTCCTAGTCTGACTTATCAAAAGTCTTATCTATGCACACCATGTGTTTTGGAAAAACATGTTACAAGTTCTTTTAAATCTATAAATCAAGTTTCTACTAATCGTGTTTTGCAGCTTCTACATATGGATCTCTTTTGGACCAACCAGAACTCAAAGCATTGGTGGAAAGAGGTACTGCCTAGTAATCGTGGATGATTATTCTCGATTTGCTTTAGGTTTTCTTCTTGGCAAGTAAATCTGAAACATTTTCTCATTTTCAAAGTTTGCCAAGAAAGTTCAAAATGAGAAAGGTTATGTTATTTCAAGCATACGGACATAACATAGAGGTGAGTTTGAAAATCAAGATTTTGCTAAATTTTGTGATGAATCTGGTTTCCATGTTTTATTTTCTCCATATACTCCAGAACAAAATGGAGTTGTGGAAAGAAAGAATAGATCTTTGCAGGAGATGGCAAGAACCCTTTTAATTGAAAGCAATATTTCTTCTCGTCTTTGGGCTGAAGCAGTTTCTATAGCTCGTTATATTATTAACAGAGTATTTTTAAGGCCAATTCTAGAGAAAACTCCTTATGAAGTATTTAAAGGGAAAAAAGCCAAATGTTTCTTATTTTCATGTGTTTGGTTGTAAGTGTTTTGTTTTGAAAAATGCAAATGATCGAATTGGTAAGTTTGAGGAGAAATCGGACGAAGGAATTTTTCTTGGTTACTCAACTTCAAGCAAAGCCTACAGAATATTCAACAAGAAGACTCAATATGTGGAAGAATCTATGAACGTCAAATTCCAAGACTCTATGCAGAATCAACCGAATCAAACTCAACTTGAAGAATCTGAACCTGCTCTAGACCTTACAAAGTCTATCTCTCCTGAAGTGGTTCAGACTTCTGAAGATCAACAACAAACAAAAGTTGTAGATTCAGCTGAAGTAAAAGATCAACAGACCATCAGATCAACCAGTAACTGGAAGCATAAGTCTAGTCATCCCAAAGAACTCATCATCGGCAACATTGAAGAAGGGATTCGCACCAGATCCAAAAGGCAATAAGAGTCTAGCACTCTAGCACTCATTTTTGAGATAGAACCCAAAAGCATAGAAAAAGTCTTAGCTGACGAAAGTTGGCTTGAAGTTATGCAAGAAGAGTTTAGACAATTCAGCATCAATGATGTTTGGGAGCTAATTCCTAAACCAAAAGGTAAATCTATTATTGGAGCTAAATGGGTTTTTAGGAACAAAATGAACGAAAAAGGAAAAGTGGTCAGAAACAAAGCAAGACTCATGGCCAAATGATATACGTAAGAAGAAGGAATATACTATGACGAGACATATGCACCAGTAGCGAGGTTAGAACCAATTAGATTATTGCTTGCTTTTGTTTGCTATAAAAATTTCATGTTATTCTAAATGGACGTCAAAAGTGCATTCCTAAATGGATTTATCCAAGAAGAAGTCTATGTGGAACAACCATTTGGATTTGAAGATCCAAAAGACCAGACTTAGTTTTCAAACCGAAAAGGCCCTATATAAATTAAAGTAAGCACCTCGAGCTTAGTATGACAGGTTAAGTAAATTTCTAATTCAAAATGGTTTTGTTAAAGGAAAGGTGGATATTACATTGTTTATTAAAAAGGAAGGTAAAGATTTTTTACTCGTTCAAATTTATGTTGATGACATTATCTTTGGATCATCTAATGAAAATTTGTGCAATAAATTTTCTAAGTCTATGCAGGATGAATTTGAGATGAGCATGATGGGTGAATTATCGTTCTTTCTTGGATTACAAGTAAAATAATCGAAGGAAGGAATTTTCATTCACCAAGAAAAATATGCAAAAGACCTTATTAAGAAGTTCGGATTGGAGAATTACAAAAAGACTAATATACCAATGTCAAGCTCTTCGAAGTTGGACAAAGACGAATGAGGAAAGAAAGTTGACCAGAAGCTCTATAGGAGTATAATTGGTTCACTTCTTTATCTTACTGCCTCTAGACCTGACATTTTGTTTAGTGTTTGCATTTGTGCTAAATTTCAATCAGATCCTAAAGAATCTCATCTAAGCGCCGTAAAACGCATCATCAAATACGTTGCAACTACTTCAAAGTTAAGTATGTGGTATCCAAAAGCGGGAGACTTTACTCTCCTTGGATATTTAGACGCAGATTAGCTGGTTGCAGAGTCGATAGAAAGAGTACTTCTGATACTTGTCAATTGCTGGGCAACAAGACAGAATCTTGGTTTTCAAGGAAACAGAGTACTGTAACTCTTTCAACAGCCGAAGCAGAATATGTGGCTCTTGGAAACTATTGTTCTCAAATCTTATGGATAAAGCAACACCTGAGAGACTTTGGAATTGAAGATTCATGCACCGAGATCAAATGCGACAACACTAGTGCAATCAATCTCACAAAGAATCCAATTCTTCATTCAAGAGCAAAGCACATAGAAATTCGCATCATTTCATTAGAGATCATGTTTATAATAGAGAAGTTATGATACAGTTCATTGACTCGAAGAATTAGTTGGCAGACATATTTATAAAGCCACTGGAGAAAAGTCCATTTGAATCTATTTGTACTAGACTAAACATTATATCTTTTATCAGTTAAAGTCTGAAGATGATCAGACTCAGAATAACCACAAGTGGTGACTGTAAGTTAATTCTGTGTTAGTAATTTAATTTCTAGGTGAAAATTTGAAAATGTACGTTTACTTTTGAATTGTTACTTACTTATTTTATTTTTAGCAATTATCTTTTTAATTTTGAATTTATGGCAGTTTTTCATTTTCAAAAAGGCAGTTATTTTTTTTAAGGCAGCTTTTACTTTTTCCTTAATGATGATCTGTATACCTCGTTTCGTCGACTTTATATACTTGTAGACTTTCCTCTTCTTCGTTTTCACACAAACCCTAGAATACAGAACTCCATTTTCTCTCACTTTCTCTCTAGTTTATTCCAAAAAGACTTCATCTTTTTTCGATCGAGTTCGAGAAATCCCTCAAAGAAAGTGACAATGTCTTCTCAAAGAAAGTCTTCTAGAATCGCAAGTAGGGGACCATAGCGTATGCGTGATGGTCCTACGCACTTTGATCTAACCGAGGAAGAAGACTCTCCACAATAGCAACACGAAAGTCAACAACAACATTCTCAACCGCGTCACTCTTCTCAACCTAGGACTCAAGTTCCTCCACAGCAACAAGCAGAGGAAGAAATCTTTGAAGATGTTGAACCAATAAGAGTACAAAAACCCCAATTTTTGTTTAGACTCTACTCGAACTTAAAAATGGGTGGTTCTGCAATATCTTTGATCGATGAGTTTTTGAAATCAAATGGTTACAAGAACGAAACTTTCTTCTTGAATACCATGAAAAGGTTAGGCATTGTGCCTAAAGGCTCTGCAGCAATGGCATTTGCCCATTTTCCAAGTGATTCGTGTGTTGGTGGTTTTAATCAGCATGAGGGGAAAGATGACGATGAAAGGATGTTCTTAAATTTTCAGCCTAGGATGGGCATAGCTACGAATGTTCGTGGAGAAAGGAGGGATCTTTTTCGTTCTAAAGACCACAAGAGAACTTATTCTAAATTGCTGAAGCGAGGGTAATGAACCCTAGGAGTGTCGATTTTGATTTTATTGATTCGTTGAAAGTGAAACTGAGGGAGAAGTTTGCACTTCTTCAACTTGAACGTTTTTGCTCTGAGACGACTGTTGCTCACCCAGAACTTACAGCTTACTTCTATTCAAATCTATCCTTTTTAGATGTGAATAGATTTTTCTTTAGTGTTAGAGACAAGAATTTTGTGGTCGATGTGGACACTCTGGCTGATGTGATCGGGGGTGGAAAGAGGGAGTTTCCAACCAATTAGTGTGTTTGTTGCTCACGCTACTTTGGAGTTTGTTCGGGATAGGATTGTTGAAGGAAGGATTTTTTACTCTAGAATGAATGCATCCAATATCTTGCTTCACAAGATTGTGATTAATTGTCTCAGACCCAAATCCACATCAAAGACTGATGTCTCAAACTCTTAAGCGAAGCTGATGTATGCGATCAACATTGGATTCAAGTTCTCTCTGCCTCATACTATTCTTATGCACATGTATAGGAGGTGGTGAAGGACAAGGGACAACTCCCTTATTCTTCTCTTGTTACTTGATTATTCAGACATTTCAATATTCAACCTCCCAATATTCTGTGTTCGAACCATTGCTCCAATGGTAGTGGGACTGAAGATGGTTTCCAAGATGCGTCTGAAGGAGCTGAATAAGGTTTTGGACAGCATTAAGGTGAAGTCCCCTGTCAAGACAAGACAAGACTCTGCAGCAGGAAAAAGGAAAGGCAAAGAGCCCATGATTGAACCAATTAAGAAGATGAGAGCACTTATCTTACAGGATGAAGAAGATGAAGATGACATCACTCTCTCCACTTTTGCCTTAAAGAATTTACAGAGTATTGTTAGTTTTCCAGAGACAAAGGATTGAGAGAATAGCGAAAGAGAAGAGATAGAGTAGAGAGATGAAGAAAGAGAAGCGATGAGGACAGAGGAAGAAGAAAAAGAACAGAGAAAAAGAAAGAAGAAGAGAACAAGAAAAAGAAGAGGGTCATGATGATTCTCATGCAGAACAAGAAGGACAACATCTCATTGATGCTGAAGAAGAGCAAGAACAGGAAGAAGAGTACCTTTCTCCACCCGAAGACATAGAAACAGGAGGACTTGCTGATAAAAGAGGTACTTCTTCACTTGCTTTTACTAGTGATGATGTTAGTCGTTCTCCTGTCGATCCAGAGGATGTGTATGCCTCTCAATTTCCTGAAGATGGTAATGAGGCTTCATCTCCAAATTTGGATGTTCATGCTAAGGTTCCATCATCTGTTAACACTCCTCAAACTACACGTGCTGATACGAGTACTCAAACCGACAATATAGCAGACTTTAAAAGACTGTTTGAGCTTCTTGTGGAGATCAAAGCTTAGCTTTATGGATTGGAGTGTGAATTTCAGAACATGCAATCAGCTCATCAAGCCACTTCAGTTTCTTTGCACGATCAGGTACGAGACCTCAAGCTTCAAGTTCAAGCTAATGCAAAGACTGAAGATATTTGGCAACTGAAGGAGGACCTGAGGAAGCTGGAAGAGACTGTCAAGTCTAGGGGGATTTCTAGATCATTCGCATCTCCAAACAGCCATGATTTTATCCAAACTTCTTTTTAGTTTTCTCCATTTTTTGCTGTTGACAAAAATGAGGAGAAAGTTTGTGTGCAGATTTGATTTGATCTTTTGATGACTTTTTGACTTTGGTTTGATTTTGATGATTTTGATGACTTTGGTGATTTTGATTTTATTTGGATTTTGACTTGCAGCAACTATATCTGTGATTTTAATTATGGACGGATAGTTATTTATTATGAAGGACTAATGTGTTTTCTGTGGTTGTAGAATCAATACTATCCATACCCTAATTAATTAAGACATCACGATTCGTTTAAGTGTTGCAGGTTAAAATTTTGCAAATTTGTAGGAAAGTTTTGTCACCATAAAAAATAGAGAGATTGTTAGAGAAGACTCCTTATTGTTTTGAAGCTGACAAAACCTTTCCAAATAGTCTAGTCTGAAGGGTTGCAGACTCAAGTGTTATAACCTGAAGAACTGAAGACTCTTTTGTCAAAGTCTAAAAACCGTTAGACTTTAAGCTCAAAGTTTGACCTCACTGACAGATTCCAGACCGATGAGAGAAGACTTATTCGGATGTGAGTTTATCTTCAAGGATTCAGTTCGTGGAAGATCTTACGGCTGGAGATAGCACATTATGATCAATTATTCTCATTGGAATCAATTCGGATAATCATATCTTTTGAAAGACAAAATATACTTGGAAGGTTCTACTTATGGAAACCAAAATCCTGATTGTATGGGCAAGCATGATCAATGGGCTATCATCACATTCCTTAAATGACTCGAGATCTCCTTGATTGATTCCGTTCAACGGGTAGATTGAAGGAACTCCTTTAAAAAGTGCCAACGGTTGTAGAGGCATGGAGGAATATATAAGGAAGACTCTCAAGTTGTTCGAATGTGTGCGTGAAAGAAAAATTCCAAAGTCTAAAGCTCTTAGTTCTTTGCTATTTCAATCGTTGAGCTTAACTTGTACTCAAAAGAGAGAACAAACATTTGTGAGACTTTGAAATAGTGTAGTAGAGTTTCTACACTGTGAAGTCAAGGACGTGAGATTGTAAAATCTCTTTTGATTCATAGTGAAATCTAGCCAGTGGGGTGTCAGTGCGGGAGAGTGGACGTAGGCTTAATCTAAGCCGAACCTATAAACCTTGTGTCTATTCTCTTTCTCTGAACTCCTTATTTTAATTCATAGCTTTATATAACTGCTTGTAGTCATTTACATCTTTGGTCTATTATCTTCTAAAGACGATTTGACTTATTAAGTCTTGCGAAAAT
Source organism: Eucalyptus grandis (assembly GCF_016545825.1). Taxonomy (NCBI): domain Eukaryota; kingdom Viridiplantae; phylum Streptophyta; class Magnoliopsida; order Myrtales; family Myrtaceae; genus Eucalyptus; species Eucalyptus grandis. Next base: position 47,408,934 of record NC_052614.1, read on the forward strand.
TTCTTTTAACACCTATTCACCCCCCTTAGGTGTTCTTACTAGCCCTTTTAGTCTTGAAGACTATTTTGAGGTTCTTCATCTCAAACTCTAATCCATATTGCTGACCCTTCAACTCCAAAAGGATTTCCGGCAGCATTTAAAAGTTTGCTGTTGGTTCTATTGTAGCACTAGGTCCAGCCAAATAAGCTCCAATAGACTTGAGATGTGAGGGAACATCAATAGTTCGATTACCAAGACTAGGAGTGGATGCTTCAACATTTGCTTCAGGGTATTGAGAGGCATAGACATCCTCTAGATCTGCTGGAGATTTACTAACATCACTAGTAAAAATAGGTGAAGAAGTACCTCTTTTGTCAGCAGCTCCCCCTGTTTTTGTGCCTTCAGGTGGAGAAAAGAATTCCTCTTCTTGTTCTTGCTCTGCTTTAGCACCCTAGTGATGTTTCTCTCTTTCTTCTCCTGTAGTTCCACTCCTTGTCTTTTCCGAATCATCTTACAAGAATACAGCAAATGTTGGCTCAAAAGAGTCATCTTGACTCTCTTCTTCCTCTTCTTCTCTTCCTCTTTCTTCTTTCTTTTCTTTCTTCACCTCTCTTCTTTGTCTCTTCTCTTTCTTGGTTCTCTCTGTCCTCTGGCTTCTTAAAACTAACAAAACTCTGTAAATTTCTTAAGGCAAAGGCGGAGAGAGTGATATCGTCCTCATCTTCTTCGTCCTGCAAGATAAGAGCTCTCCTCTTCTTGATCGATGTGCTCATGGGCTCCTTTCCTTTTCTTTTCCTCACTGCAGAGTCTTGTTTTGCCTTGACATGGGACTTCTCCTTCAAGCGCTCCAATTCCTTATTAAGCTCCTTCAGGCGCATCTTTGAAACCATTTTTAGTCTAATCACCATTGGAACAATGGTTCCAACACATAGAGAAGCGGGAAACTAGATTTTGAAATGTCTGAAGAGTCAAGTGACAAGCGCAGAGTAAGGTAGTTGCCCTTGTCCTTCACAAACTGTCCTATACATGTGCATTAGGATAGTGTGAGGCAGTGAGAACTTAAAACCAATGTTGATTCCATACATCAACTTTGTTTCAGAGTGAGAGACATTAGTCTTTGAAGTGGATTTGGGTTTGATGCAGTTGATCACGATATTGTGAAGTAAGATATTAGAGGCAGTCATCCTAGAGTAAGAAATCCTGCCCTCAGCAAATCTGTCTCGAACAAGAGTCAAGGTTGCGTGAGCAACAAACACACTGATTGGTTGGAAACTCCCTCTTTCCACACCAATCACATCCGCTAATGTGTCTACATCAACCACAAATTCTTTATCTCTAACCGTAAAAAAAAATCTATTTGCATCTAGAAAAGACAGATTTGAATAGAAATAAGCAGTTAGCTCAGGGTAGGCGACAGTGGTTTCTAAGCAAAAGCGTTCAAGTTGAAGGAGTGCAAACTTCTTCCTCAGTTTCACTTTCAAAGAATCAAGAAAATCAAAGTCCACACTTCTAGGGTTCATAACCCCTCTCTTCAGTAGTTTTGAATAAGTTTTCCTGTGGTCCTTAGAACGGAATAAACTCGTTCATTCTCCACGAATATTTGCAGCAATGCTCATCCTAGGCTGAAAATGCATATACATCATCTCATCATCATCCTTTCCTTTTGGCTGATTAAAACCACCAAACAGCGGATCACTTGGAAAGTTGGCAAAAGTTTTTGCTGCCAAACCTTTAAAGGCGCAATGCCTAACCTTTCCATGTTATTTAAGAACAGAGTTTCATTCTTATAACCGTTTGCTCGCAAAAATTTATTGATCAAAGTCATCGCAGAACCACCCTCCTTTAAGTTAGAGTAGAGTTTAAAGAGAAATTGGGTTTCTGCGTTCTTACTGGTTCAACATCTTCAATGATCTTTTCTCCTGCTTGTTGCTGTAAAGGATCTTGAGTCGCTTGCTATGCGGAGTGATGTTGTTGAGAATGTTGTTGTTGTTGTTGTTGAGGAGAATCTTATTCTTCTGTTAAATCAAAGTGGGTAGGACCTTCTGGCATGTCTTTGTGGTCCCCTGTTCGCAATTCTAGAAGATTTCCTCTGGAAAGACATTGTCACAGTTTTGGAGGATTTCTTGAACTCGCTCGTTGAAAAAGGTGAAAGCTTTTTGGATCAAACTCAAATGAAAATGAGAGAAAGTAGGATCTCTGTATTCTAGAGTTTGAGTAAGTGTAAACGAAGAAGAAGAATTTGACGGTATATAAAGCAGGTGAAACGGGGTATACAAAACGTCGCAAAGGAAAAAAAATAAAAACTACCTTTTTCGAAAATGAAAAACTGCCATAAATTCAAAACTCGAAAAAGATAATTTCTAAAAATAAAATAGGCAAGTAGCGATTCAAAAAATCAATGTACCATTTCAAAATTTCATCCTAAAATAAAATCACATGCATTTAGAAAGTATTAACTTACAGTCGTAAATTCTTGACATTCTGAGTCTGAACAACTTCAGACTTTAACTGGTAGAAGATATGATGTTCAGTCTTGAGCGAACAGACTCAAATAGGATTTTCTCCAGTGGCTTTGTAAATATGTCTACCAACTAATTCTTTGAGTCAATGAACTGGATCATAACTTCTCCATTCCGAACGTGGTTGTGACACCCCGAACCACCTAGGGTCGCCACAGGCACCTGACGTTATACCTAATGGAATACTAGCTACATCTCTTAGAAGAAGCGTCGTAAATCATAGACACATTCTTTTTCTTTTTTTTTGAAAATGGTCCCAGCGCGACTCGTTAGCGGAAACAAAATATAATATCGTCATCTCTCCCTCCAACAACCATGATACAATTGCACACCACTAAGTACCATAGGAAAAGATAGAGCCATGCCACTTTTATTTACATATTTTCATGATGGATTTTTCATGGTCGATACAACAAAAAGAAAGCCAAGATTTTCAGCTACACTTGGCCACATCCCAAAAAGATACTACGACCCCTAAAGTAATCACATGACGTCCTCCATCTAACAGCAGCGGCTACTCCCAAAAAGAAACTCCAGCTCTCTACCTCTCACGCAACCATCACACCTATCCTGGCGCGTCGAGTGGTGGTGGCGGCAACATCCCCCTAAACACTCCGTCTCGGCGAACATGAACTGACAGGAACTCCTGGATGATTGGGCCCCCAGCCAGGCCCACATCGTACATAACCAGCACTCGCACTTGCACAAAAGTCAATCCAGGGACGGTGACGTAGTCGATCTCCGTACATTCTACTTCTACATCCGAGGGGAGGCCATAGAAGGTACCTTGCGTGACGGTAGGAAGCGGCATCTTTCTAATCTGAAATGTTGGTCCCCGAAGGGGTGAGTACAACCACTCAGCAGGTAAAGGATCCAATAACCACTCAATGCATCATACAATACAATCGCAACATAGTACTTGTCATTCATGCATCCAAGTCTACTTACCTTGAAGCCATGCATATACCATCATACATCCTCATCACAATCATACTCATGCATCATCATACCATAGGTGGTCATTATCATGTCACACACATGTATCATCATGCCATAGGTGATCATCATCATATCATATCATATATGCATGATTCAATTTTCACTTTTAACTTTCAATTCGATCGCCACATCACTCTTTCTCGGGATCATCAATTTCATCCCATACTTTACCACTCGCACCCCATCCCGGCATCGCGAGAAAAACCTCCGGCATTCAGCCATTTAAGGCCCTTTGGGCATCCGGCACCCCACATTCCGGGCATCTCGCATCCCAACTGGCATCACGAGGCATCCCCTCGGGCAAAGACCTCCGAGGCTTCCGGCACCCAACCATTCCGGGCATCTCGAAACTCCCGAGGCCATCCGGCCATGTATCTCTATACATTCCGGGCATCCGGCACCCCCATCCCGGGCATCCTGATACTCCCAGGGCATTATCATTTGCCTCAAACAGTTTTTCCTCATTTATCATTGTTCATGTTCACCAATTTAGGTCTCAACTCAGCATGGCACATGATGTAATGGCAAACAAAATCACTTCCATCCTTTGATTCATCCATGCATCTCCAGTCATCATTATACATGCAGCAAGAAACAATTATTCATAACAATAAAATTCATGGAATTCGTACAATTTAGAATAGTCCATTTATCATGCCTTTTTGAAGTTTATTAAATTCCAGCTTGTACCATTTTAGAAAATATTTAAATTAAATATCCATATGATTCTCAAAAATCATGAAATCAAGGCACGTGATAGACAAGACAATAAGATAATGATTTCATGAAAAACACATGGCCAATAGAGTTCCACACAAAAGATATAATTCACACAAATACAGCATGCAATTTCGGATAGAAACAGAATGTGTAGTTTTTGAAATAATTCGATTAAAATACCCGAACGACCTCCGAAAATTATGAAATTTTACCAGGTTATAGTTAAGACATTAAATTATATTTTTTATGAAGAATTATAGGCCAGATTCGTTTTAGATAATTTCCTATAGTCGTCCGAAGCTTCTGATTCTCACACCGAAACGTCCAGTGTAGTCATCTCCGAAATACCGAGTTTTTACCCACTTATTCTTCTTCGTTTCCTCTGAAATTTGGATATGTTTTACTTCAAGAGGTCCCCTACAACTTTCATTAAGGGATCTAAGTCAAATTTTTAAAGAACTGTCACCATATGGGTCCATGAAGTCTCGGGTGTCCAGTACCGCGTCTCCAGATTTACCGTCTTCAAGAGTAAGTCGATTCACTAGGCTAAACTTGTTAATTTCACTTCAAATTTGAGTATGTTAGTCTTTAAGATGTTCTATAAAAGTTTCATGAAGAAGTCGAAGAGAGATTCTTGATAAAAATCGATATGCAACCACAGATCTACCAAAAGGTCAGCAAAATCGTTCCAGATCTAGTGTCTTCGTAGGATGAGGGTTTGACCCCTTAAATCTCCACCATTTTGTTCAAAATTTTAGTATGTTGTAGTTTAAGATGTTGGATACAACTTTCATGAAGGAATAAAAGTCAAAATCGAACTCGAAACATGCATGCAAGCTCTCACAAAATTTTGGTTCAGGCGGTTCATACGAAAACAGCAAACATTACTCAAGAACAAGTCACATTCTAGCTTCGGTTTTGTCTACCCTAGCATCCGAAACCTACCACCAACAAATCACACATGCAAGGCACACATGCAAAAGTGGAAAGCAGTCCCAACTTGCCTCTAAGACCGAATGAATGGCAGCAAAAGGGACGGCACACCGGCGAGGGACGGACGGCGTGCGGGTGGCGACGGGCGACTCCTCCTCCTCGGTTCCTCTCCTCTCGGCGCCCTTCTCTCTCTCGCAATTATCTCTCTCTCTTTGGCTTGGACGGAAACCAACTGTCCACTCTCTCTCTCCTTCCCTTTTATTCCCCCAAATCTTCATCATTTGCCATCATCACTTGCCTCTCCACAAGCCAATGCATGAAGACCTCCTTGCCACTTGGCAAAGCCCATGCAATGGGCCGGCCACTCCCCTTGGGCCTCACTTGGGCCGGCCTCCCTTGTGGCCGACGACATCCCCTTCGTGGGCTTCAATTGGGCCGGCCATCTTGGCCCATCAAAATCCACTCTTGGGCCTAAGGCCCAAGCCTAAATAAAAAAAAATCAAATTTCACCTTTTATTATTTCTTTTATAGATTTTAAGTTTTAAATTCCACATGGCCAAAATCTTGTAACATTTTATTTATAGGAATTTAGTCTATGAGGTGCATAGCCAAGCATAGATTATTCTCATTAATTTATCCTATAGTTCTAATTTCAAAAATTCATGAACACAAGCATATGTCACTTAGCCTTAAGAGAAAACTAATGGCTAAAGCATAAACCATAGGTAATTTCATTACCTAATTATGAGCTTTAATACACCTTAGAGCTTGTCTTGAATTTTTGGGATGCCACAATGATCTCTAATGAAATGGTGTCGGATCTCTATATGTTTTGGCCTTGAATGAAGAATTGGATTCTTTGTGAGATTGATGGCACTGGTATTGTCACATTTGATCTCGATGCACGATTCTTCAATACCGAAGTCTCTTAGCTATTGTCTTATCCACAAGATTTGAGAACAACAACTCCCAAGAGCCACATATTCTGCTTCAGCTGTTGAAAGAGTTACGGTACTTCTGTTTTCTTGAAAACCAAGATACTAGCTTGTTGTCCAGTAGTTGACATGTACCAAAAGTACTCTTTCTATTAACTTTGCATCCGGCTAAATTTACGTCTGAATATCCAAGGAGAGTAAAGTCTCTTTCTTTAGGATACCACAGACCTAACTTTGGAGTAGTTGCAACGTATTTGATGATGCGCTTTGCAGCACTTAAGTGAGATTTTTTCAGATTTGGTTGGAATCTAGCATAAATACAAACACTAAACAAAATGTTAGGTCTAGATGCAGTAAGGTAAATGAGCGAACCAATAATGCTCTTGTATAGCTTCTGGTCTACATTCTTTCCTCCTTCATCTTTATCCAGCTTTGAAGAACTTGACATAGGTATTTTTGTTTTTTTTTGCAATTCTCTAATTCAAACTTCTTGATGAGATTTTTTGCATACTTCTCTTGGTGAATGAATATACATTCCTTTGATTGTTTAACTTGTAATCCCAGAAAGAAAGTTAACTCACCCATCATACTCATCTCGAATTCGTCCTGCATGCATCTAGAAAACTTCTTGTATAGATTTTCATTAGGTGATCCAAATATAATATCATTAACATAAATTTGAATAAGTAGAAAATCTTTACCTTCTCTTTTAATGAACAAAGTAGTATCTACATTTCCTTTAACAAAACCATTTTAAGTTAGGAATTTACTTAACCTTTCATACCAAGCTCAAGATGCTTGCTTTAATCCATATATGGCATTTTTCAGTCTGTAGACTGAGTCTAGCTTTCTTGGATCTTCAAAACCAGGTGGTTGTTCCACATAAACTTCTTTTTGGATGAATCCATTTAGGAATTGCCCTTTTTACATCCATTTGGAATAACCTGAAATTTTTATAGCAAGCAAAAGCAAGTAATAATCTAATTACTTCTAACCTTGCTACTGGTGCATAGGTCTCATCATAGTCTATCCTTTCTTCTTGCGTATATCCTTTGGCCACGAGTCTTGCTTTGTTCCGACCACTTTTCCTTTTTTGTCCACCTTGTTCCTAAAAACCCATTTAGTTCCAATGATAGATTTACCTTTAGGTTTAGGAATTAGTTCCCAAATATTGTTGATGCTGAACTGTCTGAGTTCTTCTTGTATAGTTTCAATCCAGCTTTCATCAGCCAAGGCTTCTTCTATACTTTTGGGTTCAATCTCAAAAACAAGTGCTAAAGCACTAGAGTCTTCTCGCCTTTTGGATCTGGTACGAATTCCTTCATCAATGTTACCAATGATGAGTTCCTTGGGATAACTTGACTTATGCTTCCAGTTGCTAGTTGGTTTATGAGTCTCCTGATCCTCTGCTTCAGTTAAGTTTTCTGGATCTTTTTGTTGTTGTTCTTCAGAAGTCTGAACCACTTCGGGGGAAGTAGACTTTATAACATCTAGAGCAAGTTCAGATTCTTCAGGTTAAGTCTAGTCCACTTGATTCCGCATAGAGCCTTGAAACTTGACGTTCATAGATTCTTCCACAGACCGAGTCTTTTTGTTGAATACTCTGTAGGCTTTTGTTTGAGGATGAGTAGCCAAGAAAAATTCATTCGTCTGATTTTTCTTCAAACTTACCGGTTCGTTCATTTGCATTTTCAAAACAAAACACTTACAACCAAACACATGAAAATAATAAACATTTGGCTTCTTCCCTTTAAACATTTCATAAGGAGTTTTCTCTAGAATATGCCTTAAGAATATTCTATTAATGATATAGCAAGTTGTAGAAACTGCTTCAGCCCAAAATCAAGAGGAAATATTACTCTCAATTAAGAGGGTTCTTGCCATCTCATGCAAGGATCTATTCTTTCTTTCCACAACCCCATTTGGTTCTGGAGTATATGGAGAAGAGAAAACATGCTAGAAACCGAATTCATCACAAAAATTTGCGAAATCTTGATTTTCAAACTCACCTCCATGATCTGTTCGTATGCTTGAAATAACATATCCTTTTTCATTTTGAACCTTTTTGGCAAATTTTGAAAAGTAAGAGAATGCTTCAGACTTACTTGCCGGGAAAGTGAGAGTAATCATCTACGATTACTAGGCATTATCTTTTTCCACAAATGCTTTGAGTTCTAATTGGTCCAAAGAGGTCAATATGTAGAAGTTGCAAAACTCGATTAGTAGAAACTTGATTTATAGGTTTAAAAGAACTTATAACCTGTTTTCCCAAGACACATGGCGTGCATAATTCAGACTTTTGATAAGTCAAGTTGGGCAGTCCATGAACAAGCTTCTTGGAGGAAATCTTGGCAATCGGCTTCATGTTAACATAACCAAGCTTTCAATGCCAAAGATTTGCTTCATCTTAAATGGAAATTAGACACTGAGAACTCTCTGGTTTTATATCCAGAAGGTAAATATTTCCATGTCTTCATCCGGTGAAAGATTGAAATAAATCTTTACTAGTTCCTAAGCAAATGCTTTCTTGGAATTTAATTTTGAGTCCCGTGTCGCACAGTTGATTTATGCTGAGTAGATTATAATTCAATCCTTCTACCAAGGAGACATTGTTGATTGTGAGACTTCCATTCTTTACAATTCCACGTCCAACAATTCTTCCTTTGCTGTTTCCACCAAAAGAAACTTTTCCACAATTTATTTGCACAAGTTTTATAAAACAACTTGAATCTCTTGTCATGTGTCTCGAACAGCCACTATCCACATACTATTTGATCTTTTTCTTGATAGTGACCTGCAATCATAAAAAGAACTTAAGCATTCTTTGGTACCCACATTTTCTTGGGTCTAGGGGAGTTAGTACTAAATACAGTCTTTGCTCAATCCCTCTTAACAGGTCTCCAAACCTTGGGACGTTTCTTCTCGAAATGTTTTGAGTTGTTATACTTTGAACATTTGAGAGCGCTTCGGCTAATAGGTTTTACAAAAGCTTTTTGAAAATGATTTTTGTAAAATGTTTTTGTAGGTCTTTATTTGATTCTTTCCTTCACTTTTGGAAAATTAATTAAATGAATGATTTATGGTGTCATTCTCAAACCAAATTTGTTGAAATAAGGTCTTTGTACTGAAAAATCTTTTCCAACTTCTCAGATCCTTTTGAAAACCTTTTTGTGATATTTGCAATGTTTTCTTTCAAAAAAATATTTTCCTTTGAAAGGGAATTTGCATTTTCTTTCAAATCAACAAAACTTTTGTTTAGATTTTCAAACTTTTCTTTCCAAGAAGTTTCCAGTTGCTTCAGTTTAGAATTCTCCATTTTCAGCTCGGAAATCCTTCTAAGAAATGTTTTGAGACTAAGACAGTGTTCATCTATATACTTTGAGACTTTAGCATGAATTTTTAAATTACTAACCTCGACTTCGAGCTTGAGTTTGAATCTGAATCTATTTCAAAGTCTGAGTCTGATTTTGAATTTGCCATTAAACATATGTTGGCATATTCTTCATTACTTTCTTCACATTCAGTATCGCTCCATGTCTCTACTTTGGGAGAATTTTTGAACTTCTTTGTTTTTTCTTTCTTTTTCTTCAACAGAGGGTAGTTGGGTCTGATGTGCCATTTTTTCTTGCATTCGAAGCAAATCACATCTTTGTTGGTCTCATTGTCCTCAGTTGATTTCTTCCGAAATCTTTGAGTACTCTGCTTCTTCCAGTTAAACTTTCTTCCTTTCTTGTTCAACTTCCTAAACTTCTTTATCATGAGTGCTAGCTCTTCATCATCCAAGTCATCTTCTGAATCTGTACCATCAAAATCATCGTTAGATTTTAAGGCAATTGACTTCTTACCTTAGGGATATTCTTCCTCATTGATTTACTCAACTTCATATGATTGAAGTGTGCCAACTAATTCGTCTACTGAAAGAGGCATGATTCTCTGGGTTTCTCTTATTGGAGTCTTCACATGATTCCAGTATTTGGAGAGTCCATACATCAATTTATTGACCTTTATTGGTCCTGAGGTTGGCTGTCCTTGATATGCTAGCCCGTTTACAATCTCTGTGAAACAGTTGAACATGTTAGTGATGGATTCTCCTAGCTTCATCTTGAAAGCTTCATACTGTCCGAGTAGGATATTGATTTTTGTTTCTTTGACTCGATCAATTCCTTCATAGGTAACATGCAACCTGTCCCAGACTTCTTTTGCTGTTTCATAAGATGAAATTATGTTATACTCAGTATGAGATAAAGCACAGTATAATGAATAGATAGCTTTAGTATCAAGAGCTTGTCTCTTGGTTATTTTTGCTTGTGTTATTTCGCTAGCATCTGCAACGTCCTTTCCTCTTTCTGAGGTTGATGTAAATTTAGGAATGATCCTCTTTTTCTACCACATCCCATTCTAGGGATCTTTCGATATTAGGAATGCCTTCATCTTGTTTTTCACACATTGTACTCCTTCCTATTAAAGTAAGGAGGTCTGGTGTTGCTTTGGCCTTCAACCAAACCTGGAGCCAAAATACTAACCATAGATCTTTAGCTTAAGAAGTAAAAACACTTCAATAAATAAGCACATAAGCTCTGTTACCAATTGAAAGGGCCAGTGCAAACACCTAGAGGGGGTGAATAGGTGTAAATAAAAAAATTTGCAAGACTTAGTAGAAATATTTTGCCTTTGGAAGATAATAGACTAAGGACATAATCAGCTTTAAACAATTATATAAATCTACAAACAAAAGTAAGGAGTTTAATGAAAGAGAATTAGAACACAAGGTTTATAGTGGTTTGGCTTAGATCAAGCCTACGTCCACTCTCCCACGCTGACAGCGTACTGGCTGGATTCCGCTATGAATCGAAAGAGATTTTACAACTTGTGATTTTTGACTTTCTCAGTGAAGAGTCTCTACTGGTCTCTCACAAAGTCTCACTAAGAGTTTCTCTCTTTTGTATACAGCTTTGAGCTCGATGAGTGAAAGAGCAAAGAGCTAGAAAGTTTCAGATTTTGAATTTTTTTTCTTTCATGTACTATTTCGAACAACTGGAGAGTCCGCCTTAAATACTCCTTCATGCCTTCACAACCATTGACACTTACCAAAAGAATTCTTCTAATGTACCCGTTGGACAGAATCAATTAAGAAGATCTCGAGCCGTTTGATAATTGAGATGAAAGCCTGTCAATCTTGTTTGCCCATACAATCAAGATCTTTAGTTTCCATAAGTAGAACCTTCCAAGTTTGCTTTGCCTTTCAAAAGATCTTCATATCGGATTAGATTCCAACAAGAATAATCAATCAATTAGATGCTATATCCAGCCTTAAGGTCTTCCACAAACCATACGAATCGAATCCTTGAAGATAATCCCGCATCTGGATAAGTCTTCATTCTTCGGTCTGAAAACTGTCAGTGAGGACAGACTTTGAGATTGAGGTCTGACGGTCTTCAGACTTTGACAAAAGAGTCTAGAGTTCTTCAGACTATAACACTTGAGTCTGCAAATCTTCGACAAAACTTTTGAAAATGTTTTGTCAACTTCAAAATAATAACGAAGTTTTCTCTAACACTTTTGACCTTTCCGCACGTTCCTTTTGCCTTCCTACTTTTCTATATAACTGCCTCGATTGTGCCGCACCATTTCCTAATTTGTCGACAGCAGTTGCATGACTTGGTCATTAAACAATAACTGCTCCTTAACTCTGCGCGGGCTTTGCACATTCAATTATTTCCACTCAAATTTTGATTTCAATACTGCCCGAACTCTGTATCTGTGACATTGTTCGATACCTGGACACGTGGTAACTCTTTTCCTTACCGTCGAACTCCCATTCATAGGCTCATTGACACATAGTTGAACATCCTTGTGTGCATTGACTTTTCCTCGCTCTCGTGACTAGCACGTGATCTTTCTGCTTTCTTTATATTCATGATAGGCACATGACGGTACGAGCAACTTTTGGGCATTAACATATGCCCCTCTTTAGGAGAAGTAAATTTTGAATTCATTTCTTTTAAAGGAAATACCTTGTTTTGCGGGTCGGAAAGATAACGATCAAGCCTTTATCTCCCCTGACGCTTCTTTTCTTGTGCATGGCTGATACGGATCCTTATCACCTATATTATCTTCACACATCACTTCAAATTTCATAGATAATTATTTCCTTTTTGAATCTCTGTCTTCGACCCATATATACTCTTGGGTTTTTCCTTTATACTTCTGTCTTCTTTCTTAAACCCTAATACCTTTTGCAATTCGTCTCCTGTCTCTGTTTCAACATTCTCCATGGTCACTAACGCTCCCAAGTATGTTCCTAAAAGAAATGTGCCAACTTCGATGATCTTCAAGGAAGTGGAGATGCTAAGAACTGTCGCTTTCAATTGCCGAGCGCTGTCGAGGACGATCCCCATCGTTTACTTATTGGTCCCAGTCTTATCGACCATCAACTTGTCCCTTCGTCTCTCAAAGCCCGTTTTCCTACTAGGCACAAGGAGACTCTTTGCTCTTTCGCATCCGTCTATTTTGGGCATCTGGACCTCAGTACCTCCTCGATTTCGTGGGTTTCACTCCTGCGAAGCGACTTTCACACATGGTATTTACGACTAGCAGACGATCCGGACATTAAGCTGACCTAGATGAATGCAGGGATAAGCACAGCACTCGAGGTTAGTATGTCGTCCCATTACCTGAACCAAGGATTGGTGGGTTTCACCATATGCTTTTGGTCCTCATCGATTTCCCTTGGAAACACTTTTTATTCCCAAAGGAGTCCTTGCTTATGGCAAATTCCTTGGATGATTTTGTCGTACTTCCAGACCCATCAAGCCTACTGAACGCATCACTTTTCTGCTTTATTAGTTAGCGCAGTATGTGTCCTTCAGTCCAGCTCTCAAAGTCTCGAAGGATTACCTTCAAATTGCTGCAAACCTTGTAGCCGGTAAACGATTCGCTCTGGGCCCACTCGGTTTGGCCGCGCTTAAAAGGGGTTTCACTCATGCCTCGCATTCGATAAAGTCGAAGGAGGATGGTGCCATATCCGGTTCTTTCTGGATCTTGCAAGCATGGATGGCTATGTACCTCCCTTTTCTCTTTGGTAGCTGTTCTCGTAGTCTTCCCCAACTTTATTAGTTATCGAAGTATGTGTTCTTCAGTCCAACTCTCAAAGTCTCGAAGGATTATCTTCAAATTGCTGCAAACCTTGCAGCCGATAAACGATTTGCTGTGGGCCCACTCGTTCTGGCTGTGGTTTAAAGGAGCTTCACTCATGCCTCACTTTCAATAAAGTCAAAGGAGGATGGTGCCATAACTGATCCATTCTGGATCTTGCAAGCATGGATGGCTTTGTACCACCCTTTTCTATCTCTTTGGTAGCCGTTCTTCCCCATTAATTTTTTACCAAATTCTCGAAGGCCTCAACCTTTTCATTTTGGGTGGTTGACTACTGAGCCGTCTTCCTTTGGACACACCTCCTTAGCTTTCTCCTTTTACGTTTTTTTCTTCGAGTTCTCTTGGAAGCCAATCATGATCAGATTGAATTATTTCCTTATGACCGTGATGAATTCAATTACCTTTTCGCCCGCCATGCTTTAGATGATTATTAGGCTTTTTGGATTCGTGTACTTTCTTCGATCGATCTTCCACTACAGCTCTCTTAAAAAGAACAATTTTTACCTTGGCTTCAAGTCTATTCTCCTCACTATTGTGCCAGACAGTTTGGTTTTTGCCAAGCTATTCCAATGCCGATTCCTTATTCAATGGAATTACCTTGGATGCTTAAGAAGAAGGATGCCTTTGACAAAAGCGAGCCCTTCACGTGCTGTTCTCAGATAACTAATATCATGCACTCAATATGCTCTGGATCTCACCGAAGAATTCCAACCTTCTCCCGGTTATAGCCCTGAATGGATGGTTTGGTGGCTTTCATTTACTTACAAAGGCCCTTTCGAAGAGGTGACCAAGACTGCAGTCGGTCGCGTGAGGCAGTGTGGCTCTAGATCAAAAGGAACTAGCGGCAAGAGCAAAGAAATCATTAGTTATGATGCTCAACCTGACTCCTCCATGTTGGAAATACCTCTTGAACCAGGAGTACCAAAGGAGGCAGAGGATGAGACCACCACCAGGACTGGTGAAAATTCTGCTGAAGGTATCTTCTAACTCTTGAATGCTTTGTCTCGTGTTTCTTCTTATTTCACCTTCTGCCTATGCTTATTAGATCCTTTCCCATTTCGTGTGGTACAATATTTGGAACATGAAGAAATACTAGAAGAGATGGTGTCTCAACTGAAGAAAAGAAAGAAAATTTTTCCACTTCGCTGAGGAAGCAACTTTGGACTTCCTTGAGAGTTCAATCGATGCTACCCTGGCTTGCGCTGAGGCATCCGAAATTCCAACCCCTCAAGACGGTTCGACTGCCCTCAATGAAATCATTCCTGCTAGTGATGCAACTTGTTCTCTCGTGTTGTTGGATTTTGCGCTTAATCCTCCTCCTTTGAGAACATCCTAACTCTTCATTTTGAATAGCAACAGCTACAAGGTAAACGACTGCGAGTAGTTCGCATCACCCCGAGATCCTCACTAGTTCAACTTCTCCTTCATTTGAGGGAGTGATGCCCTTGGGGAACGTGGTATCTTCCTTTTCCTTTGTTTGTCTGCTCTGTATATATCAACTGCACACCAGTTGCTTGATCTCAATTCCTTCATTCTCTTCCTTTTTATGGGGACTTCAGCAATAACTCGCTCGCCGAATGTTCTTATTACTGTGAATCCATCGACATCATCAGGAAGCACAGCGATGCCTTCTCCTTCATCGACAGTCCCTCCTGTTAATGCCTCATCGATGCCATCCTCAACGTCTCCTTTGACACAAGAAGAACAACATCGAGCGGATGATTTTTCTTCAACATCTCTTGCCAAGACGATGCATGCATTGGATGAAGCCATTGATCCTTATGACCTGACCCGTGGACGCTCTACTCTTCCCATTAATAATGACGAAAAAAATCAAGCTGGCGCAGTTTCTTGATCTCTAAGCTGGTGGAATCTTTATGGTGATGCACAAACAGACAACATTTCGTCAGCTTAAATTACTGATGGGTCAGCTTAGTGATGAAGACGTTAGCGTCAATCTACCTTCAGAACTCAGGCAGCAGTTCAAAGAATTCCATGATAATTATTCCACAATATTCGACACTTAACGTCACTACTTGATCAGATACTTGCCCTGACTCCCTCTGAAGAAGATCACCTGGAGCCCACTAATACTTTAAAGGAGGCCAGACGGCGCGTGAAGGACAGCCAAGGATCCTTGCAGATTGTTATGGATGAAATAGCTGACCTTAATGAAGAAGAAAAACGTCTCGAGAAGGAGAAGGCGGAAATTGAGAGGAAATCGAAGATGTTGTAGAAGGCGAGAGGTCAAATTCAACCAAAGGGCGGATGCTGAAAAGGAGTTGAGGCGTCGCGTCGACTCACTTCAAGAGAAGAAAGTGAAGTGTGCGCTTAGTATAGTTGGAACTACAGCACCGTCGTCTCAAAAATAGCCACATCACCTAGATTGGCGTGCTCTACCGTAAAATGTTTTCTCTTCAGCATAGTGTAAAATCTTTTTTTATCTCAAGTAGAAAACCACTCAATAAAATATCTGGCTCAATTTTCATCCCTTTGTTGGTTTAAGATTTCCCTCTGAAGCGCACCAATTTGTGTCACGATGATTATTAGACTTGGCCTATTTATACTTGATGACCTGATTAATTAGGCCACACTTTCAACTCCACTGGATATCTTACCCATAATGGTAAACTTTCCTCCACCACCAGTTAGTTTCCAGGCTACCTCATGTTTGAGGCGCTTCGAAAATCTCCGGCTGTACTAAGACCAAGGCCAGCTCTCTCTATTGTTCATGAATTATAATCTTCAGAGCCATCGTGTTACCTTAGGTTCTCATTTCAAGTCGACACCCCCTCCGTTCATATTCACAGAACACTTTTCTCATCATTTTAAAGAAGTGCTGCCTATAAACCAATCGCACATCTGTATGCACACCTGGTCGTCTCCAAATTTCCGCTTCAATTCATATCCTTCCTTCGATAGGCGCTTCTTTAGATGGTATAAAAGAATGAAAAGGGAGATGTCGAACTTGTGGCAAGAAGCTAGAATTAAAGAAGCCTTGGCATTCAGCTGTATGTCAATCGATTCTCTTGAATATGGGCTCATTGGTAGTCTCTATTGCCTATGGTCTCCTTCGGTCAATTGCTTCTTCCCTTCTACTGGTCCGGTAACAATCAGTCTACTAGACATATGGTCTCTGACTGGTCTTTGAGGGCTGCCGAATAGGGGTCATCATGAGGGGGAGAAAACTTGCGCAGGACACTTGTTGCATGAAGTGTGAGTGGCAAAGGGAATTGGTCCCATCATGAACCTAATTTTTGGGGCTATTTACCCATTTTAGAATTAAGGCTAATTTTGCCTGGCTTGTTAGGCTATGTTTGGTAAAATTTATTTCTATTTCTTGGAATAATTATTTCTATTTTTTTATTCTGAAAAGCGAAAAATAATAAAAAATTATTTGATAAAATTTTTATTTCAGAAATAGATTTGGAACGGAAATAAGAAGTAGAAAAAAATAACTTCTTATTCTCGGGAACAATTTTTAGAATTTTTTTTTCTCCTCTCTTCTTCTCTTTTCTTCTTTTCTCTCTTTTTTTTTCTTCTTCTTTTTCCTTTTGGTCGGTCGCCGGCCTTGGCCATGGCCGGCGCCAACGACCAACCAAATGAGAGCCGGCAACCTCGCCGAGGCTAGGGCAAGGCGACTTCGCGCCGCCCGGGTGAGGCCGAGGCTCGTTGTGGCTAGATTGGTCTCGACAAGCTTGTCGGGCCTCTCCCGGCCTAGTGAGGTTCACCTAGCCTAGCCGATCGCCGACGACCGGCCAAAAAGAAAAAGAAAAAGGAAATAAAATAAGAAAATATAAAACAAGAATTAAAAAATTAAAAAGAAATTAAAAAAATCTAAGAATCATACCAAACGTATTTCTATCCCGGGAATATTCATTTTGGGAAGTTACCAAACATGTTTTTTTGCTCAGAAATTGTTCCCGAGAACAAAATAAAAAAAAATCATTTCTCATAAAAAATGTTTCTCTGGAATAAAATCGTTACCAAACGTGCCCTTATTGATCATGG
This sequence comes from Eucalyptus grandis, assembly GCF_016545825.1. NCBI lineage: Eukaryota > Viridiplantae > Streptophyta > Magnoliopsida > Myrtales > Myrtaceae > Eucalyptus > Eucalyptus grandis. The sequence continues at coordinate 47,426,185 of NC_052614.1, forward strand.
GTCCTGCATTTTGGGGATTTTAAACAAAAAAACAAGATTTAAAACTTTAGGTTAGGGACATGGGCGACCGGCCTTGCACAAGTGCACATTGAAGACCAAATTAAGTACTATACTAGGACTTAGGTACTTATATTAATCATACAAGAAATAATTTAATCACCTTAGCTCCTAAACTAGTGGATTAAATTCGATCACTTATGCTAATTGGTTCGTCACGACTAATTAATTAGCCAGACGAATTGGTGTCACAGCCGGCCATAGGTGCTAATGCTGGCCTGTTTTGGATACTAAAGATCTATAAGTTCAAGCGAATGAGAAGTTTCGATGCGGGCCACGGTTTATATAGAGGACAAGGTAGAAGAAGATGAAAGGTCGTATCTTTTGATAAACTGGCACGATACGAGATAGGATGAACGTGTTATAACATATATTTTTGTTAGATTTTTATGGAGTAATATAGTTAGCACAAATATATTTTAGTTTGTAGTGCTTTTCTGCTGGAGTGTGAAAATAAAGAACCTGAGTGTGTTATTATTATTATTATTATTTTTAAAAATTTGGAGCTGAATCAGCTCATACCTTCTTCTGTAAAGTTTCAGTAGACATTTGTACGTACAACATATAAAAATTTAAGAGTATTTTGATAAGTTTAGACGGTCGAAATGTATTTCCTTTTGTGATTGTGGGTTCTGGTTGATGGAAGAAATCTGGGGTTGATTTGTGTGATTTGCTGCTATCTGTACAGGACTAATTAGGCTTGTGTTCTTCATGAAAAATGTTTTTTTAGGTCTTATTTATGACTTACAAAAATTTAGAATTTTTCAAGTCCATTTATTCGGTTTTTCAAAACAATTATTTCTAAAATTGGGCATTCTGGTTTAGGTTGGCTTTATTCCGAATTTGCTTAATTTTTTGTCGAAGGTGAAGGAATCTTGGTTTATGATTTGTTTTTTTTCGCTTGGTTTATGATTTCTAGCGATGGTTTTGGCATTCGATTTATGATGCAATGATGTGCTTGTGATTCTAAAGTGATATTGTTTAGTTGAGTATTTAACGTGATATTTGTGATGGTCTATGTGTTGTCGTGTGCCCAGCTCATTGTTGTGCATGCAAAGTATGTTACAAACTATGACGTGCGAACGTTGTGGCATTGCATGAGTGTAAAATATATGTATGATGCATGAGATGTTTTGTGATGCCTAAGGCATGCAGTCCTTGGATGCTCGATGATGGGCCCGAGTGGATGTCGGAGGAAAATGCATTGGTTGGTGAATGTATGCCAGGAGTCTGACACGGAAATGGTTGTGCAATCCTTGCTCGCAACAACAGCAGTCACAAAATATGGAGCCGAATCTAACATTTGATTAAGATGAATATTCGGTAAGGCCCTATTATGTTCCCACAATGGATACATCCAACTTAATTCGAAAATAGTCTAGAGTCCCGCTACCCGCTGTCGCTCTCTTCTCTCGGAAGAGCTGTTTCCTCTCCACCTAGGTAGAGCAAATCCCTATCCTTGTAATGGGTGATAGTATCATCAAATCTCAAAAACCCCCCCGAAATTTTCTCCGGTTACAATCTATATGGAGGATAGCATCATCCTCACCAAAAAAGGAAAACATTTTCTTTCCCAACCACCCATAGCCTTTCAAAATCCCAAATCCTAACTTACGAACACCCTTTGTCTCTTCCCTTGAACCGCAACAAAATCGCTGCTCCTACGGCTGGGAAAGGAAGTCTTCAAGATCCAGCCGAGCAACTCATCCCCTAGTTGATTTGTCACACCACAACCCAGGTTTGGACGCCTCACGCTTTCGACTTGGGTCGGTGAACTGTTCCATTGGGTGGGGCTGTGCAAATCCAAACTTTCCAAAAGACCCTACCTTTTGGGTTTTTGGCCGCAGCACTTGGATGACAACCTTCCCCAAAGCTCCCTTCAAAGCAAGCTGTAAACCAGACCTTCATCAATAAGTTCTCCAATTTTGTCACCCACAAGATGAGAGAATGGAGAGAGAAAATGAAACTGGAATACGTCTTGCGGCGCTATGTAAAAGCTTGGGCCATTTGTGGTTGAAGGATGATGTTATGAATGTGAGATGTGAAATCCCAATTGAAAAAATAATCGAATGTAAACTGACCCTATAAAGCAAAAAATTTTCAAAGACAAACGTGAACTTCCAAGCTTTCCAAAACACTATGAAGAAGGCGTGGAAGATAGATATTGTGACTTGTAACCATAAAGAACTAGGGTTTTACTCGTTTTTGTTCGAATAAGAGGCTGAAAAAGAAAAAAGTCCTAAATCAAGGACCGTGGTCCTTTGCAAGCAACTTATTGGTACTGAAACAGTGTGTTGTTGATATACCTGAGCATTGTTATAATTTCACAAAGTGTGCTTTCTGGGTTCAACTAGTAGGGATACCCCTAGGATGGATTATGGAAGATGATTATTCTTATTTAAATGCAAAAATTGGAAAGGTTCTGGAAATTCAACTACAACTAAGGGAGGCCCCTATAAAACGGGAAGAGTGAAGGTTGAAGTGGACTTAACGGCCATCCTGAGATCTGGAACTATTGTTAAATTAGGAGAAAAAATACGGTTAGTGGAATTTAAATATGAACAATTAACCCACTACTGTTAATCAGGTGGAAGAATAGGCCATTATGCATCGTATTGTGAAGAAATTCCATATGAACAAACAAAATGGGCTGAGCACAAAGTAGGAAAGTATGGACCTTGGTTGAAGGCTGAGGTGCGAGAAAAAAGTCCACATTATGAGGCATTCTATGGGGTGAAAAACCTGCAGCGAGAAGAAGATGAATCAGTCCCAGAAACACAAATCCATCTAGCTGGAATGGAAATCATTGTGAGAGAGGAAGGAGCTATAAGTCTAGATCCAACTAGAAGAAAAAAAGAAGACCTGATAGCCCTTTACAAGCGAAGTATGAGGAAAGTGCGGATCAAAATGCAGCAGAAATGGAAAGCAAGGGCAAGCAAATAGTTATATTCGAACCGTCCCCTACTGACGATATCAAGACCAAAGCACCAAGTGTCAAGAAAAGCCAGATATTCAAAAGAGCAAAGAAACATAAGAAGTTTCAAGAATCTGTCATAGCATTGGTAAACGAGATGGGGCTTTTAGATACCCCTATTCAGGTGGTAAGAGAAGGAAATGAGTGGGTTCTAGTAGCTAGCCCGAATAAGCCACCGAAAACGACATGAGGGCTTTGAGCTGGAACTATCAAGGGCTGGGCAATCACTTGACGGTTCAAGAGCTAAGAGCCTTAGTGGCTCAGGAAAGGCCCACTCCATTTTTTCTAATGAAAACAAAAAGTAAAGAGTTGCTGGTGGAATGGGTAAGAAGACAGCTTAAGTTCCCACATTCTCATCTAGTACAACCGAAAGGAATAGCAGAAGGTTTGGTTTGGTTATTATGTGGCTTGAAGATGTAGAAATCAAAGTGAATTTCAGCTCAAAAGAAATCATTGATCTAGAGTGCAAAGAATTGGAAAGTGAGAAACATATGAGAATCACATTCCTCCATGCGTCCACAAAGTTTCGAGAGAGATTAGCACTTTGGCAACAAATAAGAAGCTTTCAAGTAATGAACCAACTTCCGTGGATATGTATGTTGGAGAAATCCTCGTGAAGAGTTTTGAAGTTGACAAAACGGTTCCGTCAGTCTAGTCTGAAGGTCTGCAGACTCGTAGTTAAAGTCGAAGACTTCCGGACAGCCGAGACTCAAGACTCAAAGTCTATCCTCATTGTGAGTCCCCGATCCGTTGAAGTAAGGTTATCCCGAACTGGATGTTTTGTTCAGATTTAACTTTATCATCGGAGAAGATCTCGTGGCTGGAGAAGACGTTTCAGAATTCTTTGATTGATCAAGATTGATTCAATGACTGAAGATTCGATGATTGTCTAAGTATTATTGGAAGGTTACGCTTATGGAAACCGAGATCCGATTGTATGGGCGAACGGGATTGATGGGCTATCAACACGTTCCTTTAATAGCTCGAACAATCTTCCTAATTGATTCCGTCCAACGGGTAGATTGGAGGAATTCCTTTGGAAAGTGCCAACGGGTATGATGGCATAAAGGAGTATATAAGGAAGACGTTCTTAGTTGTTTTAAGAGAGTGCGCGATAGAAAAATTCTAAAGTCTGAAGCTCCCATTTGTTTAGATAAATCTCTTGAGCGAATACTTGTATACAAAAGAGAGTCTATATTTGTGAGAGACCTTGAGGAGGTGTGGTAGAACATCTACACTTTGTGAAATCAAGGCAAAAAGTGTCTTGTAACTTCTCTTTTGATCATAGTGAAATCTAGTCGGTGGGCTGTCAGTGCGGAAGAGTGGACGTAGGCTTGGATTAAGCCGAACCACTATAAATCCTGTGTTTGATTTTCTCTTCCTTACTCTCTCTACCTCGATCGTATTTCAATCTGTTAAGAATTGCTTCCGTATTTGAGAAAAATTGTTTGTGCGCCTATTCACCCCCCCTCTAGGTGTTTATACTAGCAATATCAATTGGTATCAGAGCCTGTGTACTTACTTTATTTGAAGTGTTTTACTTCATAGTAAAAGATCCATGGCTAGTATGCTAGCACCGGGGCTGATGGAAGGGCAAAGCAATACCAGACCACCTTACTTTGATGGAAAGGATTACAACATCCGGAAGAACAAGATGAAAGCTTTCCTACGATCAAAGGATCCTCGGAATAGGACATTGTAGAAAAAGGAATTACTCCTACCACTGCATCAGTCTCTGAAAGAGGAAAAGAAACTGAAGAATCCAGCGGAATGTCTCAGGAAGAAATAACCAAGAGACAGACACTCGATGCAAAAGCAATTTATTCCTTATATTGTGCTTTATCACCAACTGAATATAATAGAATATCTTCTTGTGGTACAGCAAAGAAGTTTGGGACAGATTGCATATCACCTATGAAGGAACAGTCAGTGAAGGAAACAAGAATCAACATTCTTCTCGGTCAATACGAAGCCTTTAGAATGAAACCATGAGAATCAATATCGACATGTTTAGTCGTTTTACAGATATTGTAAATGGTCTTGAAAATCAAGGTCAACCAACTTCTGATCCCATGAAGGTAAACAAGCTACTACGTGGACTCTCCAAGGATTGGAATCACATAAAGACTTCGATAAGAGAGACGCAGAGAATTATGCCACTATCGTCGATGAGCTGATTGGAACTCTTGATCCTATGAAGTGGAAAGGATCAATGAAGATGAAGATCCAAGAGGTAAGAAATCCATTGCATTAAAATCAAATGATGATTCGATGTTACGATTCTGAAGAAGATATGGACGATGAGGAACTTGCTCTCATGATAAGAAGATTCAGAAAACTAAACAGAAAAGGAAGAAGGTTCAACTCAAAGAAACAAGGCTTTCAAAGACAGCAGACCAAGTCTGTTGATGATGAGGAGCCAAACAAAGATGTAGTCTGCTTTGAATGCAAGAAAAAGGGACACATCAGACCCAACTGTCCTCTTTTGAAGAAAAAGAAAGGAAAAGCTGAAAAATTTCGAAAAGCTCTCAAAGCTGAAACCTGGAGTGATACTGAGTGTGAAGAAAGTGATAATGAATATGCCAATCTATGTCTGATGGCACAATCAGACTCAGACTCTGGATCAGACTCAGGATCAGACTCAGACAGTGAATTTGAGGCAAGTAATTTTAAAATTCCTGTCAAAGTTTCTAAATATATTGAGGAACTATGCTTTAGTCTTAAGACTTCTCTCAAAAGTATTTCCAAACTAAAAAAGGAAAACTCAACTCTAAAACAAAAGGAAAATGTTTTAGAAAAAAGTTAAAAGTCTAGGCTTGTCTGTTTCCAATCTTAAAGAAAATGAAGAAAATCTTTTAAAAGAAAATGCTTTCTTAAAAACAGATTTATCTAATATATCAAAGAAATTTCTATGGGATCTGAAAAACTTGAGAAAATTCTTTCGGTACAAAGACCTTACTTCAATAAGTCTGGTCTAGGTATGACAGAAGAAACAATTCCCTTGATTGATTTTCCTAAAGTAAAAGAAAGAATTAAGAAAAGGCTTTCAAGTGAGGTTTACAAAAATCACTTCAAGAAAGTTTTTGTTAAACCCGTAGGAAGAAATTCTCTCAAATGTTCTAAGTGCAACAGTCCGGATCACTTTGAAAAAGAGTGTCCTATGGTATGGAAACCTATTAAGAAAGTATGGGCTAATACTGTTTATCTTACTAACACCAAAGGACCCAAGAAAATTTGGGTACCAAAGAAAGCTTGAGACTTTATTTTAAATGCAGGTCTCCATCAAGAAACAGGTAAAGTGGTATCTTGACAGCGGATGCTCAAGACACATGAGGGGAGACTCAAATTGTTTTATAAAGCTTGCTCAAGTAAATGGTGGAAAAGTTTCATTTGGAGGAAACAAAGCAAAGGAAGTATTGTGGGATTTGGAACCGTGAAAATTGGTACTCTCACAATAAGTAATGTCTCCCTAGTGGAAGGACTCAATTACAATCTTCTCAGCATTAGTCAATTGTGTGATACTGGTTTCAAGATCTTCTTTCAAGAAGGAACATGTTCCGGAATCAGTAAAGACTCTACTCAATCTTTTGGGTCGAAGACATGGAAACATCTATCTTACGGATGTGAAACCAAATGAATCGCAATGTCGATCTCAATTCAAGACGAAGCAAGCTTATGGCACAAAAAGCTTGGACATGTCAATATGAAGCAATTAGCCAAAATCTCATCAAAGCAGCTTGTTCGAGGTCTACCAAAATTGCCATACCAAAAGGCGATTCATGCACTCCATGTATTCTCGGGGGAAAACAGGTAAGAAATTCTTTTAAGCCAATAAATCATGTCTCTACTAATCATGTATTACAGTTGCTGCATATGGATCTCTTCGGACCAACAAGAACTCAGAGTATTGGGGGTAAGAAGTATTGGCTAGTAATTGTCGATGATTACTCCCGTTTTACTTGGGTATATTTCCTTTCAAGTAAGTCCGAAACTTTTTCGTATTTTGAAAAATTTGCTAAAAAGGTTCAAAATGAAAAAGGTTGTGTTATCTCTAGTATAAGAACAGATCATGGAGGTGAATTTGAAAATCAAGATTTTACAAAATTCTGTGATGAATGCGGCTGTAAGCATATGTTTTCCTCTCCGTATACTCCTCAACAAAATGGAGTTGTGGAAAGAAAGAACAGATCTCTTCAAGAAATGGCTAGAACTCTTTTTAATTGAAAGTAAAATTTCTTCTCAATTTTGGGCTGAATTTTGTTTCAACAGCTTGCTATATCATCAATAGAGTCTTCTTAAGATCTATTCTTGAGAAAACCCCTTATGAGTTATTCAAAGAAAAGAAGCCTATTGTTTCATACTTTCATGTATTTGGTTGTAAATGTTTTATATTGAAAAATGCAAAAGATCGAGTTGGTAAGTTTGAAGAAAGATCGGATGAAGGTATCTTCCTTGGATATTCTACATCAAGCAAAGCTTACAGAGTCTATAACAAGAAGAGCCAATCGGTAGAGGAGTCAATGAATGTCAAATTTCAAGACTCATCTCAAGATGAATCAAGTCAGACTCATCAAGAAGAATCTGAACCTGCTCCAGACCCTCCTAAGTCTACATCTCAAGAAGCATCTCAGACTCTTGAAAACCAGCATCAGGTTGTTAGTGAAGATCCAAATAAAGAAAGAGATCATCTACCAGACAAATCATCGAGTAACTGGAAGCATAAGTCCAGTCATCCCAAAGATCTTATAATTGGCGAAATTAATGAAGGAATTCGCACAAGATCCAAAAGGCGAGAAGAGTCTAGTGCTGTGGCACTCGTTTCTGAAATTGAACCAAAGAGCATAGAAGAAGCTTTATCTGATGAAAGCTAGATTGAAGCTATGCAAGAAGAGCTCGAGAGAGTTCAAAGCATAAATGATGTTTGGGAATTGACATCACAACCAAAAGGTAAAACTGTTATTGGAGCTAAATGGGTGTTCAGAAACAAGATGAACGAGAAAGGAAAAGTTATACGAAATAAAGCAAGACTCGTGGCCAAGGGATATACGCAAGAAGAAGGAATAGACTATGATGAGACTTATGCTCCAGTGGCAAGGTTAGAAGCTATTCGTCTTTTACTTGCGTTTGCATGTTATAAGAATTTCGGAGTTATTCCAAATGGACGTCAAAAGCGCCTTCCTAAATGGATTTATCCATGAGGAAGTTTATGTGGAACAACCGCCGGGGTTTGAAGACCCAAAGAAGCCGGACTCGGTCTTGGATCGAAAAAGGCTTTGTATGGTTTAAAGCAAGCACCTCGGGCTTGGTACGACAGTTAAGTAATTTCCTATTACAAAATGGCTTTGTCAAAGGTAAAGTAGATACGACTTTATTTATCAAGAAGGAAAATAAAAGTTTCTTACTTGTTCAAATATATGTGGATGATATTATTTTTGGATCCTCTAATGAAAGTCTGTGCAAGAAATTTTCAAAGTCTATGCAGGATGAGTTTGAAATGAGTATGATGGGAGAATTAACATTCTTTCTTGGTCTTCAAACAAAACAATTGAAGGAAGGAAATTCATTTTTCAAGAAAAATATGTTAATGATCTTGTCAAAAGGTTTGGACTGGAAAATTGCAAAAAGACAGACATACCAATGTCAAGTTCTTTAAAGATAGACAAAGATGAAGAAGGGAAGAAAGTTGATCAAAAGCTGTACAGGAGCATTATTGGATCACTTCTTTATCTTACTGCTTCTAGACTTGATATTTTGTTGAGTGTTTGCATCTGTGCTAGGTTTCAATCAGATCCTAGAGAATCCCATCTCAGTGCTGCCAAACGCATCATTAAATACGTCGCTTCATCATCAAGCATCGGTCTTTGGTATCCTAAGAAGGGAGACTTTAAACTTCCGGGGATATTCGGACGCGAGATCTGGCGGTTGCGAGTTGATAGAAAGAGTACTTCGGGAACTTGCCGATTGCTTGGAAACGAGAATAGTGTCTTGGTTTTCAAGGAAACAAAAATTGTGTCTCTTTCAACAACGAAGCAGAGTATGTAGCTCTTGGAAGCTGTTGTTCGCAAATTCTATGGATAAAACAACAGCTAAGAGATTTTGAAATCGAAGACTCATGCTGAGAGATTAATTGCGACAACACCAGCGCTATCAACCTCACCAAAAATCCAATTCTCTACTCAAGAGCGAAGCATATAGAAATTCGACATCACTTTATTAGAGATCATGTTCAAAATGGTGATGTTTCAATTCAATTTGTTGACTCAAAGAATCAGCTGGCTGATATACTCACGAAGCCTTTGGAGAAAAATCAATTTGAGTCTATACGGACCCGGACTCAATATTTTGAGGTATGAGGATATCAAAGTCTAAAGACTTTCAGACTCAGGCTTACAAGACTTTATCAACAGTCTTGTCTCGACCTTCAGACTATAAGTCTTTCTCTCTCTCCAATCTTATCTTGAAAAGGTACGATCATCAGACTTGTTTAAATTGTTGCTATATTTAATTAACGTAAATATTGCATCGATTCATTTTAAAAAGGGAAGTTATTTTTGAAATAGCTATTTTTATGGATAAAGACAGTTATTTTGAAAAGGCATATCTTTATTTCCTTTGTGACGGTTCGTTTACTCTTCTTTTTAACCGAATGAACACTTTGTCGATTTCTCTTCACTTTTCTAATCTCTTCTCTCTCAAAACCCTAGAAAGCATCGATCCTCCATTCCCGTTTGTCTTCTTCGCTAAATCTTCAAAAAGTTATCATCTTTTCGGGAAAGTCAAGCTAGGAAACTTCCAAACATTTGTTAAAGATGTCTTCTTCACGAAAGTCGTCAAGAATCACAAGCGGGGGACCACGAGAGAATGAGTGAGGGGCCTACGCACTTCGATCTTCTCGAAGATGAAGTTTCTCCGGATCAGCAACCGAGCCCACAACATTCTCAGCAGCGTCATTCTCCATCATCTAGTCCTCAAGGCGTTGTTCATCGGGAAGAAATCATCGAGGAAGCGAGACCGTAAGAGTTCAAAAGCTTCGCTTTTATCTACAAGCTATATCGTGCTTTAAAAGGAATTCGTACTCCTTTGAACTATGTTGATAGTTTTGTTAAAGAAAAAGGATATAGGAACGAATATATCTTTCTGAAAAGAATGGAAAGTTTGGGAATCGCTCGTAAAGGGGTGGTTGAGGAAACCCTTGCGAATATCCCAAGTGATCCTCGTGACTGGGGGCCAAATCCTGTAGATGGGAATGATGATGACAATCTGTTCAGTCTATTTCAACCGAAAATGGGTATTGCGGCTGAAATTCAAGGAAAAAGGGGAGATTTGTTCAGATCAAAGGAACAAAAGGATCTGTACTCGAAATTGCTTTGAAGCGTGGGGTAATAAACCCTAGGAGTGTGGACTTTGATTTTCTGGATCTTTGTGAAAGTGAACTTGAGGGAAAAGTTCAGTTATCTTCAACTTGAAAAGTTCATTCAATCAACCGAGGCTTATGCTTTGAATTGATCGCATACTTCTATTCAAATCTTAGCTTTTTAGATGCGAATAGATTTTCCTTGATGTCAAAGAACAAGACTATGTTGTGGATATGGATATCTTTGGCGAGATGTGTTAGAAGTTGAGAGGCGAGATATCAACCGATTAAAGTTTCCATTGCTTGGGCCACACTTGAACCGGTGAAGGACGGGAGAACGAAGAGAAGATCACCTACTCAAGGATGAATGCATTCAACATCTTGCTTCACAAGACTGTGATTAATTGCCTTCGGCCGAAATCAACTTCCAAAACTGATGTTTCAAGCTCTGAGGCAAAGTTGATGTATGCCATCCTCTGTGGAAAGAAGTTTTCTCTTCCTCATACTGTCATGTTTCACATGTATAGAGCAGTGATGAAGGACAGAGGTCAACTCCCTTACCCAAGCCTTGTTACGAAGTTATTCAGACATCCGAATATTCAGCCTCCGCAAATCTTTTGTGTTCGATCATGCGATCATATGGTGGTAGGACTGAAAATGGTGACCAAAATGCGTCCGGAAGGAACCGAGCAAGGAATTGGAGAAATTCAAGGAGAAGACTCCCGCCAAGTCTCATCAACTCTCTTTCGCCGCTAAGAGAAAAGGGAAGGAGCCCATGGCTGCTCCATCAAAGAAAAGAAGAGCTCTCCTCGTTGAGGATGAAGATGATGACGATGACATCACCATCTCTACAATGGCCTTGAAGAACTTAAGTCGTCCTGTTCCACAGAAAGAATCGGAACAAAAGACGAAAGAAGCAGAGGAGAAGGAAGAAGAAGAAAGAGAAGCAAAGGAGAAGGAAGAAGAAGAAAGAGAAACAGAGCAAGAAGCGAGCAAGAAAGACCGAAGAAGAAAGAAGAGAAGGAGAACTCCGAGGAAATCTCTTCTCCACCGTAGGCATGAAAACGGGGAGTTCGGGAGAAAAGGAGTGACATCTTCATTTCCGGATGAAAGTGAAGGAGTCGATCGCTCGCTGCGCACCCGTAAGATGTTTATGCATCTCAATTTCCAGAGGAAGGTCATGAAGCTTCATCGCCCAACCCTGCGAGATTATACGATCCACCATCGTCTACTTTTACTCCTCGTAACGAGCGAAGCAAGTACTCGGACGATAATGGAGCAGATTTTCGCGAGAATCATGGATATTCTCTTGGAGATGAAAGGTCAGATTTATGCCTTGGGATGCGAAGTTCAAAGCTTGAAGAATGAAGGTCAAGCTTCTTCCTGTTCATTAAATGAAAAGATGCAAGCCCTCTCTATTCGAATCAGGCCAATGCCAAAAGTGAGGAGGTTGTACAGTGAAGGAAGACTTTAAGAATTTGGAAGGCATTGTTCGGTCTATGGAATATTTTCAGCTTGTCCGCGTTCCCAAGCAATCTTGATTTCATCTCATCCTTTTTAAATGATGACAAAAAGGGGAGAGATGCATGATTTGAAAACTTTCAATCTTTTAACTGTTTGTTGAATTGTATTTAACTTAACGTTTGTTTTTTTTTGAGACTTTGACTTTGTTTTTTGTGTCTGGATAAGAACTGCCTAGACTTGGATTTGCTTACTTCTATTTATCAATATTGATATCTTATGAATGGCTTAATCATATACTTGACTAACCTATTTTCTGTGGTTGCAGATTCTAGTGTTATTCTATTAGCCATTTATTTCTATAAGATATGCATATGTGGTTGAGAAATGTTTTGCAGGTCAAAGTTATCCAAATCTGCAGGAAGGTTTTGTCACCATCAAAAAGGGGGAGATTGTTGGAGAAATCCTCGTGAAGAGTTTTGAAGTTGACAAAACGGTTCCGTCGTCTAGTACGAAGGTCCGCAGACTCGTCGTTAAAGTCGAAGACTTCCGGACAGCCGAGACTCAAGACTCAAAGTCTATCCTCATTGAGCCCCCCGATCCGTTGAAGTAAGGTTATCCCGAACTGGATGTTTTGTTCAGGATTTAACTTTATCATCTGGAGAAGATCTCGTGGCTGGAGAAGACGTTTCAGAATTCTTCGATTGATCAAGATTGATTCAATGACTGAAGATTCGATGATTGTCTAAGTATTATTGGAAGGTTCTGCTTATGGAAACCGAGATCCTGATTGTATGGGCGAACAGGATTGATGGGCTATCAACACGTTCCTTTAATAGCTCGAACGATCTTCCTAATTGATTCCGTCCAACGGGTAGATTGGAGGAATTCCTTTGGAAAGTGCCAACGGGTATGATGGCATAAAGGAGTATATAAGGAAGACGTTCTTAGTTGTTTAAGAGTGTGCGCGATAGAAAAATTCCAAAGTCTGAAGCTCCTATTTGTTTAGATAAATCTCTTGAGCGAATACTTGTATACAAAAGAGAGTCTATATTTGTGAGAGACCTTGAGGAGGTGTGATAGAACATCTACACTTTGTGAAATCAAGGCAAAGCGTGCTGTAACTTCTCTTTTGATCATAGTGAAATCCAGCCGGTGGGCTGTCAGTGCGGAAGAGTGGACGTAGGCTTGGATTAAGCCGAACCACTATAAATCCTGTGTTTGATTTTCTCTTCCTTACTCTCTCTACCTCGATTGTATTTCAATCTGTTAAGAATTGCTTCCGTATTTGAGAAAAATTGTTTGTGCGCCTATTCACCCCCCCTCTAGGTGTTTATACTAGCAATATCAATGTATGGGTGATTTTAACGAGATTTTGTATTATTGAGAGAAAGAAGGCATGAGAGAGGCCGATCATCACAGAATTGTGGCTTTCAGGGAGTTCACGAATGACTGTTCCTTCATGGACATGGAGAGTAAAGGTCGTGCCTACTCGTGGACAAACAAGCGGGAAGGCGATGCACTAGTAAGGAAAAGGCTTGACATGGTGTTATACACTATGGAGTAGAGGGTGGCCTTCCCGAATGCGGAAGTGGTGGAAGTACCCGCTGTGGGATCAGTTCACCGCTCGCTTATGCTCTATTTATATCCATTCCAGAACAAAAGAAAAAAGGTTTTTAAGTTTGAAACTTATTGGCTAGAAGAATAGGAATGTGAGGAAATCATAAGAAGCACATGGCAAGAGGAACAGTTTCAGTCACTAACATTCCTAGGAAAAATCCAAGAAGTATCAAAAAAGCTAGCATCATGGAGTAGGGGGAAGTTCTCCAACGCATCACACCAAATCAAAGGGCTGAAAAGGAAATTGACGGAGATAAACAATAAACTAAGGGCAACCGCCAGCAAAGAAGAAAGCTAGAAGATAGTGGAACAACTGGAAAAGCTATGGAAACAAGAGGAATTGTACTGGGGGATGAGATCCCATATTGAGTGGCAATAGTGGGGTGACAAAAATACCAAATATTTTCACACAACAACAATCCAAAGGAGGCATAGAAACAGGATAACAATGCTAAAGACTAATGGAAGGATTTGGTCTAGAGAACCAAACATTCTTAAAAATCATATAAGGGATTTTTACCGAACTTATATGAATTGGTAGGACCCCGGAATTTCCAACCTATCCTTGACCAATGCTTGAGCTTGATTGGAGATGAGATAAATGAAAATTTGATGGCCAACATCACAATGGAGGAAGTTGAAGCAACCATGTTCCAGCTAGGAGCAACAAAAGCCCCAGGGCTTGATGGAATGAATGGACAATTCTATAGGAACTTTTGGGAAGAAATTAAGGAGGATTTACTTCAGCTGGTCCAGAAGTTCTTTGACACAAGTATCCTTGACCCAAACTTAAACATGACTCATATATCTTTAATTCCTAAGGTTAAAAACCCAGAGGAAATAAGCTAGTTTAGACCTATAAGCCTCTGCAATTTTAGCTATAAAATTATATCAAAAGTGATGGCTAATAGGCTAAAACCATGGCTCCAAGAGATAATAGTGACATAACAAAGTGCTTTTGTTCAAGACCAGCAAATTCAAGATAACATTCTCATAATCTAGGAAATGCTGCACCAATTGAGGGTAAAAAAGAGAAGGAAGAAGTTCCAAGCCATTCTCAAACTAAACATGCAAAAGGCATACGACGGGATTGAATGGAATTTCTTAATAGCTTATATGCTGAAAAATGGGTTTTTGTGAATGATGGGTCAATCTAATCATGCAGCGTGTCTCAACAGTATTGTTTTGCGCAAAAGTGAATGGAGAAACCACGCAGCCCTTTTCACCCACAAGGGGCATCAGACAAGGAGATCCACTATCACCTTACCTATTTATATTAGTGGCAAATGTGTTATCATGGTTGGTGCACAAAGCACAAGCGGATGGAAGCCTCAAGGGAATCACTCTAATTAGGTATTGCCCAACATTGTCCCACCTATTATTTGCTGATGATGCTATTTTCTTCCTGGATGGAACGGTTAGGGAGTGCCAAAGCTTGGCAGCAATTCTAAACCAATACTATTATGCAACGGGTCAAGCTGTCAATTTAAACAAATTTGGTATCACTTTCAATAGTGGATGTCCACAGAGTTTCAGGGGAATATGGCTCAAGAATTACGTGTCCCAATTATTAAGAAGACCAGGAAGTACCTTGGAATGCCATCTGATTGGGTTAGTCAAAGAAAGACATGTTCACTTGGATTTTAGCTAGAATTAATATGAAGATGGAGGGGGTGGAAAGAAAAATTTCTCTCAAAAGCATGTAAAGAAATATTGATAAAGAGTGTAGTGCAAGCTATCCCCCAATATGCCATGTCGATATTCAAGATACTGAATTCTATTTGTAATACTATAGAGAAGAGAGTTGCCTCATTTTGGTGGAAACAAAGCGATGTCAAGAGGGGAATGCACTGGAAAAAATGGGAAGTGATAATACTCCAGAAAGATGAAGGAGGCCTAAGCTTAAGAGATTTGCAAACCTTGAATAGAGCTATGTTGGGTAAAAAAGCTAGGAGATTACATCAGAATCCTTCAGCACTGTGGAGTCAATTTTTTAAAGGCATGTACTTCCCGGATGGGGAATTTTGGAAAGGCAATAGAGGACTTCAACCTTCATGGGGTTGGCAAAGTATTTTAACCGGGAGAGAAATCATCGAACCGGAGATTGGATGGGTAGTAGGAGATGGCAAAACTATAAAAATCCAAGAGGACAAGTGGCTAGCTTCCCGCATAATTGGGGGTCTGCAAACAGAGATGAGCCATACAAAGTGGCAGAACTAATAAATGCTGACACAAGGAAGTGGAAAGAGCAAACTTTGCATAACCTCTTTGCGGAAAAAGTCGTTGATGAGATATTAGCAACCCCCATCAGTCCCTCCCCCAAGGCGAATATCCTATACTGGACAGCAAACAAAACTGGAAGTTATACAATCAAGAGCGGCTACAACAACGAGTGATCCAAGTCTCTCAAGGTAGCTACAAACATGTCATCAACCTCATTCCAGCCACCGAGACAACTATGGACCAAAGTATGTAATATCTTAGCTCCCCCCAAAATACAAATCTTCCTATGGAGCATATGTCAAGATGCCCTACCAACACTTGAAAAACTTTACAAGAGAAGAGTCTTAACGGAACCAACATGCCCACTCTATTCCAAGTACCCTGAAACAATCGAACACTTGCTCTTCTCATGCGGCTGGACAAGAGGAATATGGTTGGACCAAGCTTTGAAGAGATTCAACAGCCTACAAAACATCCCTAGAATAGATAAATGGTTAATGGATCTCTTCGAGGACAGCAGTCGAAAACTCAACTGAAGCAGAGGAAGTCGCAACAATCCTCTAGTTCATGTGGAAGACGAGGAACAACACGGTATTTCGAGGACAACAGTCGAACCCCATAGCCATACTTGAAGAGGCGAGAGCTCAAGCCATCACCTACCTCAGATGGAATCCACATAAGAGTAGATCAAAAACCAGATCTAGAAGGGAAGAAACAAAGTGGACTCCCCCAACAAACTCAAATTCCAAGCTAAACGTGGATGCGTCTTGGGCGGGGAGCAAAATCCCGAACTCGATCGCTAGGATCTTGAGAAACTCATCTGGAATGGTCGAGGGAGGCTTTGCATGCAAGATCTAAGCTAAAACCCCTCTTCAAGCTGAAACCCTAGCTTGTGTGAAAGGTCTGAACTTCCTGAAGCAAATCCAAGAGGGTCACGTGTGGGTAAGTCAAAAGAAATGAATAGATTTTGTTTGTGAAAGCGACAACTTGATGGTAGTGGAGAGTATAATGGGCTGGGAAGAAGCTCCTTGGGCCGTGAGGAACATAGTCAATGAAGGAAAAAGAATTCTAGCCCAATTCTGTCAAGCAAAGATGAATCATTGCCCTCAAGAAGGAAACCGAACCGATTGGATAGCAAAAGCCCACCGAACCAAAAAAACTCCCTCTTAATTGGGCGTCTTCCCACCCCCAGCCTCTTAGGGATATTTTATGTTCCCAAGTATGTTTACCTTTGTCTTGTAATTATCATATGAAGGACTGAAAGAAATCACCCGTTTTCAACCAAAAAAAAAAAAAAATCAAGATATCCTGGGTTTTAGTTAAAAAGCCCAAGATGAGACAAATCTTGGGAGTTTTGAGCCCAACAATTGCCCGGAGTGGATGCCGAAGGCGAATGCCTTGGTTGATAACCAAGATGCCCCGAGTTGTAGTAGGAATGCCTCGATGCCAAGTTGGGTGTTAGGAGGAGAATGCTTTGGCTAATAATCAAGATGCCCCAAGTTGTAGTAGGGATGCCTGCAGTAAGGGAATCGTGGAAGTCCGGTTAGTGAATTGAAAGCGACCCGCATAGGCCGGCTAATGAAGTGAACCAGTTGAACAGTGAGATGGGGGTGGACCCAAATGATGATGTGCAGGAGAATATGACATGTCATACACCCATTGCAAAATAGTGTGATCCGTGTAAGTATGTATGATGTGTGTCGCACTAAATGCATGCTGGCATTACCCGTGTGACTATAGGTGGTCTGAGGTATGTTGTGTGATCATACTTGTGAGCTTGTTTGCTTGAATGTTAGTTCGTGTCCTAGGAATCAAGTGCTAATTAGATCGAGTGATTTATGAATTTATTGTTTCTCTTGCTGAGCGAGCCTACTCCTGTTGCTCCTTTCCAGAGTGATAGCTACGTTGCCGATCCCCGCGTCCCTTATTGCTCATTATGGTGCGCTCGTAGACTATAAGGGCGAGTGGCGTGGAGTAGAATAGACAGGAGGTTGGAGGTAGGAGCCAATTTTTGAAGGCACGATTGTGACTTTTTGGGAACGAAGCGTGTAGCTAGTGATGGGTGATGACGATAGCCGTGGGCTCATTATGTCGCTTGTGTGGATAGCTTACGAGAGTAGACACCCTTTTGACCTCCCAGTGTGGCCCTTTTAATCACTCATGTTTATAAATATGACAATGAAAAATGAAAATTTGATGTTTACTTCATCCTTGTGTTCATCCCCTTTTGTGATGTTGGGCTATTTATATATATTTTTGCTTCCGCTTGTGTTATAAGAAAAAATTAAATAACTCGCGTTAGTAAGGTGGTGTACTGGGAAGTCACACCGACCCTTCCTATTCCTCTGCTACTTCTGGTCCTTATGACGACAAGTTCCTAGCATTGTGGAAAGACTTGATTTCCAACTTCGCCTTACCTTTGCCGTCATAATCAACAAACCTAGGGTCATAGAGGCGATTAGACACCTGGCTCAACGAGACAAACCTATTCATGTCCCTATTGACCATCCATTCCGGTCGGAGTATGAGGAATTTATAGTGACATTTGACCAAGGTATTGAGGCCTATTGGACGAACCAAGTCATGTGGATGCCTACGCCGCTGCAGAGCATGAGTACTGGTGCAAGAATGAAGAAGTAGAAAATGCCGATGCCATCTATAGCGAACTGGTAAGCACCCAATACGCTTAACTCTCAGCTTCTTTGTCTTCAGGGCGTTGTTTCTGAAAAAGCAGAAGCTATCGACAAGCGATTGAAGGGACGCCTAGACGCCGTGCAAAAAGCCGAGTATGAAGTGAGCAGGACAATGCAGACCAATACATTAGCACTACTAAATCCTAACCTTTAGGCCGCCGAATTGCTTACTGGCCAAATCGACAAGCCCTCCATAAATTGGAGGAAGAGAGCGACAGCTTGTACGATGCCATGTACTAACCGGAGGAAGCTAGCAACTTGGCCACCAAGGGGAATGAGCACCTTGAATCGGGCCTTCGTCACTTCGTTCTTGGGTTCAAACAGCATCTGGGTTTAAAGTGACTGGGTCAGGGTGGCGGTCTTGACGGAGTAAGGAGGGAATCTTAGTTATGGTTGTTAGTAAATAGGCGTCGACAGGACGCAGTTGCTCTTTTTAAGTTTTAAACCTCCACGTATGGCATTGGCATGAATGGAAGTCTATGTTTCAGCATCGGGTTTTTGCTCTTCGATTCCTTGCATCTCTCACATAATTGGGTAATATTTCTTCAAATATTTCCCATCGATTGAACGTGGCAATTCCCTGCCATTGATCTCCATTAGTCGATAAGCATTTCCGGTAAGGACATGAGTGATCAAGTATGAACCTTCCCACGTTGATGACCATTTACCAAATTTTTCATTATCCATGCTCTGCGGCAAAATTGTTTTCCATACTGAATCACCAATGTCAAAACCTTTTAGCTTCACATGTTTGTTGTATGCCCTCGCAAACCAACTTATCCAAAGCAGCGACTCTGCTTTCACCCAATTCATTGATGTTTGCATACGTCAGATCGTATTCCTTCTTGGCCATGTCACTCTGCAGCTTGACCCTTAACGACTGGACTGTGATTTCAAAGGGAAGAACGGCTTCTTGTACGTATACCGTATGTTAACATATATGGGCTAACTCCAGTGCTTGACCTCCTCAACGTTCAATAAGCCCATAACACTGTTGACAATAAAGTATCTCATCCTCCTGGATTATCCTCTTAAGTGTTTTTTGATCAAGCTAATGATAATTTTGTTAGAAGCCTCGACTTGACCATTAACCTAAGCGTAATAAGGTGTTGAGTAGATCATTTTAATCCCTCTTGATTTTGTGAAATTCAACACCTCTTGGCCTGTGAAAATTGTTTCCTAATCAGCCGTTATAGATTCAGGGATTTCAAATTGATGGATGATGCGCTCTTCGATCAATTTCTTCACTGTCTTTTATGTAACATTTTTGTATGAGGCTGCTTCAACCCATTTTGTAAAGTAATCGATGGCAACCAAAATAAAGCTATGCTTCTTCGACGAAGGAGGATATATTATATCCATAGCCCAGCTCTTAAGTGGCCAAGGTTTGATAATAGGTTTCATTACCGACGCTGGCACATGATAGACAGGCCCATGCTTCTAACATGGTTCACAACCTTTAGATGCAATCTTGAGTAATTGTTGGCCAGAAATAACCATGTTGAAATGGCAACCATTTCATCCTTACTCCAACTTGATGTGCTCCACATATTCCTTCATTTACTTCAGCTATTACTAACATTGATTCTTCTTTCCTTAAGCACCTTAATAGTAAACCGTCTACAGTTTTTCGATACAAATTGTCATCAATCAACAAACGCTTAATTGCTTTTCTCTTGAAATTTTTGTCATTGACAACTGGATTCTTCAAATATTCGATGAACAGGTTTCTCCAATCTTGTTATCCTGTGTTATTGTCTTGATTCTCTATCATCATCACTCGATTGTCTATCGACGGCAATTCTTTGACTTAGGTGACAATGTGGTTAGCGAGTTCTTTGGATATTTTATATCTGAGTGCCATTTGAGCTAAATTGATTGGCTTCCGAATTCTCATTTCGTCTAATATGGACCAAGTCGGAATCAGCAAAATGATTTGATAATTCATTTGCCATCGTGTGATGAGACATGATATTTTTATTGAGGCATTGGTACTCTCCAGACAATCGTTTTATTACTTGCTGGGAGTCGCCTTCTATTGTAACAAATCGGGCTTTCATGTCAGCTAATATATTTAGCCCAACAATTAAAGCATCATATTAACATGATTATTTGAACGCTTAAAATCAAACTTGAACATAAGCTTGGTTTTTTGTCCCCACGGAGATAGCTCCTGCTGATCCAAATGCACTGGGACCATCAAAATAGAGGTTGGGACACGGAGGGCTAAAACTTGGCACGAAGGATACTTAAGTGCCAAAACTTTGGAAATGTACACTTAAGTGCCGGTTTGAGTAAAATGGATCACTTAAGTACCACTCGGCCAAAATCCAGCCAAATTGCTGACATGGCAATTTTCCGACGAAGTGAGTGCAAAACGACACCGTTTGCACACGACGTGGCAAGAAAATGCAAACGACGCGTCGTTTTGGCCTCGATGTGTAAATAATTAATATAAAAATTAATTAAATTAAATTTAAAACTAAATTTATTTAAAATATTCTAAAAAAACTTAAAATTAAAAAAAAAAAAAAAAAAAGAGGGTTGAAGGAGGCGGCCGAGGGCGAGCCCTCGCCGCCGCCGCCTCGCCATCACCGAGAAGGGTTGGTGACGGAGGGGAGGGTCGCCGGGGTTGCTGGCCCTCGGCCGACCGGCGGCAAGGGCTCACGAGCCCTTGCCGCGTCCTCACATTGCCGGGAAGGGTCGATGACGGTGGGGGGAGCATCGGCCGAGGTCGCCGGGCCCTGGCCAAGGGCCGACGACGAGGGCCCGCGAGCCCTCGTCGCCTCCTTGCCGTCATCGAAAGGGCCAGCGATGGTGGGGGAGCATCGGCGGGGTTGCCGTGAGCCTGGCCGGGGCCGGTGGCGCCGACCAACCGACGGTGAGGGCCCGCGAGCCCTCGCCGGATTTGGGGAGAGGGTAAGTTTTTGAATTTTAATTGTTTTTAGAATATTTTAAATAAATTTAGTTTTAAATTTGATTTAATTAATTTTATATTAATTATTTACACATTAGAGGCTAAAACGACTGTTTTTGTATTTTCTCGCCACATCAACGTGCAAAACAATGCCGTTTTGCACTCACATCGTTGGAAAATTGTCATGTCAGCAATTTGGCCAGATTTTGGCCGGAGTGGCACTTAAATGATCCATTTTACTCCGATTTTGGCACTTAAGTGTACATTTTCAAAGTTTTGGCAGTTAAGTGTCATTCTGTGCCAAGTTTTGGCACTTGGGCTGTACTTCTGCCATCAAAATATAACGTCCAGGGAACCACTTAAGTGCAATTGTCGCCTGTAACCTCCTTCTGAATACATGGATATTTTGTAATGAAGTCTGCCACTACCTGATACTTCACTGCATTGAGCGATACATAAATCAAATTGATTTTTGACAATGCAAACGCCCAGTTAGCAATTCGGCCTCTCACAATTGGCCGAGTTAACATGTACTTAATTACGTCTATTTTACATATTACATGTACTGTGATAGGCAACTTATAATGACATAATTTAGTACAAGTGTAGTACAGGGACAAACATAGTTTCTCGATGGGAGTATATATTGTCTTAGCATCATTTAGCATATGGCTTAAATAATACACTGCCTACTTTTTGCCCTCATCATTCTCTTGTCACCATATATCTTATTGTAGTATCGGTCGCCGGCAAGTAAAGTTTAAACGGGCTACCCGCCTTGGGTGGTATCAAAACTAGATGGTTGACCAGGTATTCCTTTATTTGGTCAAAAGCACGGTAATGCTTGTCTTCCCATACAAATTCTTCTTGATTCTTTTAGCTTCAAAATGTGGGGAAAATACTTCGATTTTTCTAGACAAGTTAGAACTAAACCGACGCGAGAAATTTATCTTCCCTATTATCATTTGAAGCTATTTTTTGGTAGTATGTGGCGATAATTGTAGAATATCTCTTGCTTTGTTCCTATCTATTTCGATTCCTCTTTGATTGACTAGGAATCCTAGAAAATTACCAGCTCTATCACCAAATGCACAATTCAATGGGCTCATTTTCAATTTAAATTTCCGCATTCTAAGGAAAGCTTTTTCTAAATAATTTAAATGACTTATCCGATCTAACTTGGTGATGACGTCATCAATGTTCACTTCCATAAAATGACTGATTATGTCATGAAAAGTGAAATTCATAGCTCTTTGGTATGTGGCTCCAGTGTTCTTCAGGCCGGATGGCATAACAAGCTATTCGAAAGTGCCAATTCCTCCTGGACACCTAAACGCTATTTTATGGACATATTCTTCTGTTATAAAGATCTAATTATATCCTGAATACCCATCCATTAAAGACATAATCTTGTTTCCTGACATTGAGTTGACAAGTATGTCGGCCATTTTTTATACTCATCTTTGGGAGTGACCTCATTTAAGTCATGAAAATGGATAGACTTTAAGGGCGCGCATGACAAAATTTCCGTTTTTCTTTTTCTTTATTTTGCTTTTCCTTGAAACAAGTTTGGAACAGAAATATGTTTGGTAACGCAATTTTTATTTTTTATTTTTATATATCTAGAACAGATTTTTATTCTAGAAATAGATTTAGAGCAGAAACTAGAAGTTAAAATTTTTAACTTTTCTATTTCTGAAACAAGAGTGAGAAAGGAAAACTCTTCTTATCGTTTGCTCTTGTCACCACATGCCCATCACCCGTAGAACACCGGATACCTACGCCCACCGTCGATGCTGGCCACCTGCCATCGATTCTGATCGCCGATGTGACATCCTAGATTTTCAACCTTGTTTTCTACTGAATAAATCGGGCATTTTATTGACACGCCTATAGGGCTGTTCTCAGAGCTGATCACTTTCGAGATAACTAGACTATCTGAGGAAATCATTAAGAATTTTAAGGCAAATAGACTAGAGAATTCGACTAGGGATTGGCTTCTCGACCGTGTCCATCTTTAGAGGCCATTACGGCACAGTATAAAATCGATTTGAAATCAAAGATAGGTTGGTTCGACTGAGATGTGTGGCTAATCGTGAGTGACACCATTAAATTGGAAAATTCTCGTCAGCCGACACTAGACTAATTCTCTTATTATTTTGGTACCCTATGTCCGTATTTGAATCATCGAGATTTTCACGACAACCGAGAGTCGCCAATGTGTCGAGTGGGTTTATTGTGACTCGAAGAAAATTGACCATGGGTCATTTGCACTAAAAATGCCTGAAAGTTACTCGATAGCCTAGGTCACGCTAAAAACACGACAAATGGAAATTAGCGTGAATTCAAGTCCGATTTCAGAAATTGCAAATTCTGTCATGTCACAAAAAATTCTAGGAGCGTCGACTTAGTCTCAAAAGATTTTTCTGACACCCGACACTTTTTGGGAAAAAATCGTTGCCGGGTCGTTTTTGTACAGAAAAAGCCAGTGATTATTTTTTATAGCAAAATTAGGAAGCAAGATGGATATATGGGTGAGGAAAAATGTCGAGATGGTCGATGGATAACCGATTGATTTTATGGAGGCCAATTGAGATGGAATTGAAATGGATCAAGCCACCAATTGAAGACAATTCTTGCAAAATTCGTAACTCTCCCTTCCCCCTAGCCAAATGGACCAAAAGTGAAGTCATGAGAGGTATTGGTGAGGATCATTGGAGGCCAAGGGATTTTGCTTGGCCTAGGTTGAGTCTTGAGATATTTTGTGGAAAATATCAAGCCAATGGCCCACCCTCTCTCTTATCTCTTCCCTCATCTCTATCCTCTCCATCTCTGTCACCTCTCCACCATCCAAGAACCTCTCCCCTTCATTTTTGAAACCCTCACGCTAGCAAGAAGACCGGCAGAAGGAGCTGCAGCCGTCGCACAGCTCCACCCGTGCCACTGCCGGTTTCTGCTCCAGCTGACCTCTCGCCAAAGATCCGAGTAAAATGTAAACTTCCTGGATGAACCAGAGAACTAGCCACCTATCAACGTGAAGAGGACATCCATACCGTTCCAACAAGCCCAACCTCACCCTGAAAGGAGCCGCCGTTCGTCCCGTATGGCCATCGGAGTTCGCCACTCGCCGGACCATCTAGAAGTTACCCGCCAGCACTGTTTCGCGTTTTCTTGTTGTTTCGCTCCATTTTAGCCCTTCCTTTGCCCATTCCATCCACCCACAAGATCCCCAAGACCCCCGGGAGCCATTGGTTGTCGACCACCCACTCGCCGGAGCTTCAATCGGCCTGTTTTCGCTATTGAAGCCGCCGGTTTCCTCTCTGCAGCCTGCAAGCCAAGCCCGCGGTTCAGCCCAAGAATTCAGCCAAAGTCAACCTAGTCTTGAGGCCCGCAAAGCAGCCCAAGCCCATGTTCAGGCAAGCCAGCTCGCATTTGTTCAGCCCAACCTCAGTTTTGGATCGGGCCCATTTGAAGCCCAAGTTTCAACCCATCTCTAAAGTTCAACCCACAGGTTTAGCAAGCCCAGTTCCGAGCCCAAGCCCGTGAAGCAAGTCGGCTCAAGTTCAGCCCAAGCCCAGCTTTTTTGTGTGGGCCTACAAGGCTTGTAGGCTCAGCCCAAGTGTCCGCCGACACCGCCGAAAGTTTGGGTTTCGGTCGCCGTAGCGCCGTTGTCACGGTGAACCGGTTTCCGCAATAAACCAGTGAGTTTATGCACTAAACTCTTCTTAGTAGGCTAATGACGTCTAAGGGGTGTTTAGATTTATTTAATTAGGAATTAGGTGGTTAGTTAGATTAAATTAGAAATTTAATTATTTAATTATGCATGTTAGGTGGTTAGATTAGAGTAAGTGAGGCCTAGATAAATTTCATTACTTATCTAGAAGGGTTTGGGAATTTTCCGGGTCCATATTGGTATTTAATTTAATAATTTTGGCCTAGGTTAGTATTTTTGTATTTAAATTGAATTATTAATTAATTTTCGAAATTAATTATTTATTAATTATTTTTTTGGAAATTAGGCTGGGATAGCCTGTGACCGGAATTTCGTGCTTATTGTAATGGTGTGGTTAAATTTTGCAATTGAGTGATAAATTCAGCAAATTAAGCGCTGATTGGATTTTCGGTATTTAATTCCAAAATTTGTGAAATATTGGTATTTTAATTTGAAAATACCGGGTCTCGGGTGTTGGCACTAAAAGTGGTCTTTGAGTACCAAATTAGCTTAGGTGAGCAATACAGATCTATAACAGCTTCAGGGAGCATTAATACCATTATAGATCTCTAACAGCTTTGGTGAGCAATGACAAGCAATAATGCTTTAGCAGCTTCGGTGAGAACTTTAGATATCACCTTCGGCGAGCATTATAGTTATTTAGCAGCTTCGGCGAGCAAAGTTTAGACATCAGCTTTGGGGAGCAATGATATATGAATATATCTTTTTTAGCTTAGGTGAGCAACATTTGAATCAATAAAGTTTATGGATGGTATCGACTACATGGAGTCAAATGAGTCGACTGATTGATGGTTGAATTGAATGGGATTGAATTGAATTGTTTAGTCGAGTATTTGATTGTACTAACCTACAGGGTGGAACTGAGGCGAGGTAAGTCCTCTATACTAAATGCGTGATTGTGTGGTTAGGGCGCCTCTGGGCGTATTTCCCTCCTAATCAGGGTTTAGAGTATGGACTTGCTGAGACATTGTCTCACTGATTATTGAATAACCATTTGCAGGTCCTTAGAAGGTGGTCGTGAAGGACCAAGGCCCCAAAGTCTGAGGAGGTGGAGTATAGAGGATCGGCGGATGTGTCCTATTAGTATGTCGTAGGATAGCCTCTTTTGAGAGTCGACCTTTTTGTAGGTTTTCGACTAAACTCATTTTGTACATGAATCTCGTTGTTTATAAAAGTGTGCTTTTGTGAATTGATGTCCTGCTTTTCTATCCCGAGATAGTTACTGTCAAGGGATATTTATTCGCTTCCGCATGTGCAATAAAATGAAAGGGTCGGCGACTTGGCCTGGGAAGTCGCAAATAAAATCAACCAGAGAGGGATGGGCACGCGCTTAGGGTTTCAGGGCGTGACAGCCAGCCATCACCCCCTAGAGATAGAAATTTTATTCCATTATTAAACGAATTTCTATTCCAGAAACATAAATTTTGAATAGTTATTAAACGTATTTCTTTGCTCAGAAACTCGTCCAAGGAATAGAAATTGATTTTTGTTCTAGAAATTTTATCATGCACGCTCTAAACTTCCCATTCTTCTTCTTAACTGGCACTATGTGTGAGAGTCATTCAATATATCACATAGTTCTTATAAAGCCTACTACCAGTAGTCATTCAATCTCCTCTTTAATTTTTTGAATGACTTATAGAGCAAGTGGCCTCGGTGCTTGTTTATGTGGTCTGAAACCTTTGTTAATTAGCAATTGATGCTCTACTACGTCTCTACCCAATCCTAACATTTAGTGATAGTTCCAAGAAAAAGAGTTTTTGTAATTTTCCAATAAGCCTATTGGTTGAGTTACATATGTCACGCCCCGAACCCTGGGCACGCGCACATCCCTCGGCGGTCGATTAAAATGCAACGTTCCCAGGACGCATCGCCGATCCTTTTCTTTTTATCTTTCAATTAAGCACATGCGAAAGCGAATTAAATAAACACCCTGACAACCATCTGGGATAGTCTAAAAACATACCAACGCCTTTTATCCATAAAAAACACTTTATATACATATCAAGTTAAAATTATAGGTCTATACACATAAATCTGACCCAAAAAGAAACTACCAGATAACCAACACCCCGGGCCATACCGCCTTAGGCTTCGGATCCTCCATGACACCATCTGGGATGTCGATATCCAAAGGATGAGCTACCTTTGCTTCGGACCCTTCAGCCTCGGGCCCTGCGTTCTCCATGATATCATCCAGTATATCGATGTCCATGGGGTGAAGTACCTCTTCATCCTCGGTTTTGACGGTAGGCCTGTCAAAACCCTACAAAGAACCCTCCCGAACCTCATTAGGCTCGTTAAAGAACCATGCTTTAAAGTGATGAGATACCAAGTGAGATAGGCCCTCATCGACCCAAATAGTGGTCACCACGAGCTCATGGCTCCAGGTGGTCTCGAGGATGGGGAAAAAGGTAGACTCGGACTCCATCCCCCATGGGCACCCAAAACGAACGTGACATACCTCCATCTAAGGACCTGAAAATGGTTAATCACGATGGGGTGAGATAAAATCTCAGCGAGTCAACACCCTAAGCCCTAATTAGGACAAGAATTCACTCAGAGGAAGCCTAAACAGGTATCACACACAAACTTACCTCGCCTCAGCACCTCCATGTTAGTGCACCACATATAACATATAAATACAGGAAACGTATTTCATAACTGGAACATATCAATTCATCTTTCAAACAATCACATGGGTCCCGATTATAAGGTCAAACCGTTATGACACGTCCCATTCCGTGCCACACAATTTTGTCCTATAATCAGGCACGACTATCTCAATCACTCATTGTGTCCCAATTAATTACAACCCATCGGCCACGGCCAACTCAATAGTCGGCGGTCATCTGGCATAATTGGGCGTTGTCTCGCTCCGTCGGGCACGGCAACGTCTACATCTAGACGACATTCCATAAAGGAGCATCAGCCCAGCCTCCATTGCGACTGGCATCTGTTGACAAGGGACATCCAAACTTAATTAGGCATTGTCCTGCGTGAAGGCATCAAATTGGGTTTCGATAGTGATCACACGCACATCCATACTTGGCTAAGAACACTGTGCTTTGCACCCAAATACCTTAATTTCAAATAATGGATTTGGCCAATTTTCTTCATATTAAAAATTATCACAGTAAAATAATTGTGCGTGGTCATGCATTTAAATCGAACCAGTAAGCATGGTGCACTCTCATTTCAAAATTCCACGATTTTACATCAAAAACTAACACCCTGTATTTTTATATTTAAATACCATAAATTCAATTTTTGCAATAATAACCAATAATCATCATCAAGCACTCAATTGCACATATAAATACTCAATTTCACATATAAACGCATCCACGGCGATAAGCGTAAAATTGATAAACGGTTATCCTGTTACAATTTATGCCAATTATAATTAATTAAATAAATTGCAAATTATTTAAACTAATCCACTTAATTAATCTAAATAATCTAACTGAACTAACCTAATTGAGCTTACTAAACTAATCTAGCTAGGCTAACTACATCAACCTATCTAAGCTAACCAACTAACCTAACTAACCACCTAACCAAACTAGCTTAGGTAACTAACCATCCTAACTACCAATTACACTAACTAGGATTACATTAATCCTTAATTAGTACTAACTAACCTACTAAGTGCAATTAACCACCTAATTCGAGATTAGGGCGTTAACTCACCAGAATTCAACGGCAACGGGTTCACGGTGACAGTGGCGCGAAGACAATGAAGACCCAAGCCTACAGCGCCACCAATGGAGGCCTAAAGGTGGCTGAAACCGGGCCTACAAGCTCACGGCTGAAAAGGAGGGTTCGAATCTGGTTGTTGGGCTGCGAGGCTGAAGCGACGTAGCTGAATCGGCAAGTTGAACAGACCTAAGCTGGACACAGGAGGCTGGTCGAGGAGGGCCGATTGCTATCCGCGGGCTGAGGAGGCAAGCTAAAGGTGGGCGGGCGGACGTGGAGCGGCTCGGCGAGGCTAATGAGCTGGACGCGTGAGGCGGGGTGAGCTGGAGACGGTCTGGTGGCGTCGGCGTGAGAGGTGGACAGGTTGGCTGGAGTTGTGATGGCAATGGAGAAGAAGAAGAAGCAGAAGGGTGTTCGGCTAGGGGGGATGCGCATGGGGGGGGACAAGGGGAGAAGGAAGTCAAGGTGAGGGCTAATCAAGAGACTTAGGAAAATATTTATGTAATAAAAAATTTGCGACAAAAGTCTTCAGCC
Source organism: Eucalyptus grandis (assembly GCF_016545825.1). NCBI lineage: Eukaryota > Viridiplantae > Streptophyta > Magnoliopsida > Myrtales > Myrtaceae > Eucalyptus > Eucalyptus grandis. Next base: position 47,455,450 of record NC_052614.1, read on the forward strand.
ATATTGTCAATAGGCCACCCAATGGCCAATTTCCTTCCAAATCTTCACAATTTAAACCAATTTGGCAGCCCAAAATTCCTCTAATTCAGCCCATACGAATTTCTCTTTAATTTCCTTTTTTTGCCGAATTGATTTTTCCACAAATTTCTGAGCTTGCCGGAATTCCTTCAAAAGATGAGACGATGTCCTAAAAATAAATTGTGACACACTCGAATGTTCGATTCCCAAAATCGAATTCAATTTCGTAGTTAAAATCGACCGGACGTGATTTTAGTACAACCAAACCTACCGGGTAGCTTTTAGGGATTTTAATACGTTCAACTTGTGGCCGATAATTTTCGATCCATGTTTGTGCATCTCTAACTCGTAGGCAACTCTCAGTTGTCGTAAAAATTGTAAGGTTTCAATTACAAACACCAAGTATAAAATTGATAGAAAACCGGGTTAGTGCTGTTCAATGCGAATTTTATAATCATGCGGAATTACCAGCAATTCAATTACATGATTTCGTCGAATCGACCTATATCTAATCACAAATCAATTATGATGGTGTCGTATTGACCCTTGCTGATTATCATGATTGATGATCGATTTCCGATCGAATTCTCAAGTCTGCCACATTTATATCCCTTAACGGCTTCACATATAGGTTAGTTAACTCGTGAGTGATCAACTTAGAAAAAAAAGGACCATAGGCGCGTCGACGAAATACCCATTTCATATATTTGAGACGGGGTCAAAAATTCAAGATGTCACAACTCTTCCCCTCTTATAAAAATTTCGTCCTCGAAATTTAAAACATTACAATTCTTCTTTAAAAAGGTGGGGGTATTGACGTCCCATCGATTCTTTGCTTTTCCACGTAGCTCATTCTGTCCCGTGGTGTTGCTAGACCACTTTAACCAAGCGGATCGTCTTGGTATGTAGCACTTGCTCCTTTCGATCCATGATCCAAACCGGTCTCTCCACGTACGACACTCTCTCGTCCACGTCTAATTCTTCAAAATTCAGCACGTGGGTCGAATCAGGCTCATACTTCCTCAACATCGACACGTGGAAGACATCATGCACCTATGCAAGTCTTGGTGGCAACGCAAGATGATACGCCAAAGTCCCTATTCGCTCCAAAATTTCAAAGGGACCGACGTACCTTGAACTTAACTTTCCTTTCTTGCCAAAGCGCGAAGTACCCCTCATTGGGGACACTTTAAGGAATACGTGTTCACCAACTTGGAATCCCAATGGTCTTCGCTGCTTATTTGCGTAGCTTTTCTGACAACCCTGAATAGTCTTAAGTCTTTCTCGAATGACTTTAATAGCATCCACTAACTATTAAACCAACTCGGGGCCAGTAATTTTACGCTTTCCAACTTCATCCCAACAAACTGGAGTTCTGCAGGCTCTGTCGTACAACGCTTCAAACGGTGCCATCTGGATACTTTGTTGATAGGCGAACTCAACTAGATGAAGCTGTTCCTCCCAGCTTCCTTTGAAGTTTAGTACGTAAATTTGCAACATGTCCTCGAGGGTTTGAATCGTCCTCTTAGACTGGCCATGTCTATGGATGATAGGTCGTGTTGCACTGCAACTTAATTCCCAAGGCAGTTTGTAAACTTTTCCAGAAAGCTGCCATGAACTTCAGGTCTTGATCTGATGTAATCGTAACCGGCATTCCATGAAGACAAACTATCTGACACACGTACAACTTAGCATATCTATCTAATGCAAAGTAGCATATCTGTCTAATGCAAAGTCCTTTCGTACGACGATGAAGTGAGCAGACTTCGTCAATTTGTCGACCACAACCCATATGAAATCATTACCTCTCTGACTTCTTGGTAGTCCCATCACAAAATCCATCGTGATATGTTCCCACTTCCACTCGGGAATTTCAAGAGGTTGCAAGAGTCTTCCTAGCTTACAATGTTGTGCTTTCACTTGCTGATACGTCAGGCACTTGCCGACATGTCTCGCGATATTCGCCTTCATACCTGTCCACCAATAGTGTTGACGGAGGTTCTCATACATTTTCGTACTGCTTGGATAAATACTGTAACTGCTACGATGAGCTTCTGACAAGATCTCCTCCCTAAGCTCTGCATCGTCAGATACACACATTCGTCCACGAAACTTTAATGTTCCGTCTTCAGAAACTTGAAAATCAATCTTTCTCTTTTCTGTATCTTCCTGCATAATTTTTTGGATCTTAGGATCTATCGACTGCAACGTCTTGATCCTTATCTACCATTCGGTTCAATTCTGACGGTGACCATAAGACTTGAAAGGTGGCCTACCTCAAATTTGAAAAACGAATCTCGAGCTCCTTCGAGTAAGATCCACTCCCGAATCACCATCTGCGCAATCGAAGACTTTTGACTCAGCGCGTCTGCAACCTTGTTAGCTTTTCCGGGATGATAAAAGATGTCGCAATCACAGTCCTTGAGAAGTTCCATCCAACGCTGATGTCTCATGTTCAACTCCTTCTGAGAGAATAAATACTTTAGACTCTGGTGGTCTGTAAAGATTTCGAATCTTTCTCCACACAAGTAATGTCTCCAAATCTTCAGGGCGAAGATAATCGCTACGAGTTTTAAGTCATGCATTGAGTAATTCAACTGATGAGATCTCAACAGACAGGGCGCGTATGCAACAACTCTCCCATGCTGCATTAAAACGCAACCCAGTCATCTAAATGACGCATCACTGTAGATCTCATATCCTCCAGGACCAAACGGAATTGTTAGCATAGATGCGGTAGTCAGCTTCTGCTTAAGCTTTTGAAAACTACGCTTGCACTTATCTATCCATTCGAACTTCTCTTCCTTCTTTAGCAATCTAGTCAAAGGTGTTGGAGAAAACTTTCTTATTTGTTTTGAAGTTGACAAAACATTTCCATCAATCTAGTCTGAAGACTTGCAGACTCTGCCGTTAAAGACCTCCAGACTCAAGATTCAAATTCTATCTTCTCTGACAGTTTCTAGACCAATGAAGAAAAACTTATCCTAAAGAAGACCCTTCAGATGTAAGTGTATCTTTGAGGATTTGGCTCGATCGGCTGTTAAAGATCTCATGGCTGGAGATAGCATCTTGTGATCTATTATTCTCATTGGAATCAATTCGGATAATTGGATCCGTTGATTAAAGAAGTAAACTTGGAAGGTTCTACTTATGGAAACCTAGATCATGATTGTATGGACGAGCAGGATTGGTGGGCTATCTTCACATTCCTCAAATAACTCGAGATCTCTCTAATTGATTCTATCCAATGGGTAAATTGGAAGAACTCCTTTGGAATGTGCCAACGGGTATATTGGCATGAAGGAGTATATAAGGGAGACGCACAAGTTGATCGAGTGTGTGTACGAGAGAAAAATTCCAGAGTCTGAAGCTTCAAGTTCTTTGCTGATTCATTCATTGAGCTTAAATTGTACTCAAAAGAGAGATTAAATACTTGTGAGTCCTTGAGGAAGTGTGGTAGAAGTTCTACACTATGGAATCAAGGAAGTGAGGCTGTAAAGATCTCTTTGTTCTTAGTGAAATCTAGCTAGTGGGATGTCAGTGCAGAAGAGTGGACCTAGGCTTGGTCTAAGCCGAACCACTATAAACCTTGAGTCCCAATTCTCTTTCCCTAATTTCTTTATTTCTATTCGTAATTTTATTTAACCGTCCAATAGTATTTTATATCTTCAGTTTATTGTTTTCGAAAGACGAATTGAACTGTTAAGTCTCGCAAGAATTTCTTTAACACCTATTCACCCCCCCTCTAGGTGTTCTTACTAGCCTTTTCAATTGGTATCAGAGCTTGTGTACTCATTTAATTGAAGTGTTTTTACTTATGAGTAAAAAGATCTATGGCTAGTATGTTGGCTCCAGGTTTAATTGAAGGCCAGAGCAACACCAAACCTCCTTACTTTGATGGAAATGATTACAGCATATGGAAAAACAAGATAAAAGCATTCCTAAGATCAAAAGATCCCCTGGAATGGGATGTAGTAGAAAAAGGAATCGTTCCTACAGTTGCATCAGGATCAGAAAAAGGAAAAGAAGTTGGAGATGCTAGCGAGATGACTCAAGAAGAAATAACCAAGAGACAAGCTCTCGATGCTAAAGCAATTTATTTTTTATACTGCGCTTTATCTCCTATTGAATATAACAGAATATCCTCTTGTGAAACAGTTAAAGAAGTTTGGGATAGGCTGCACATTACCTATGAAGGAACTAATCGAGTGAAAGAGACAAGGATCAATATCCTTCTAGGACAATATGAAGTCTTCAAAATGAAACCAAGAGAATCTATCACTGACATGTTTAGCCGCTTTACTAAAATTGTAAATGGCCTAGAATATCAGGGACAACCAATCTCAGGACCAATGAAGGTCAACAAATTGTTGTGTGGACTCTCCAAAGACTGAAATCATATAAAGACTTCGATAAGCGAAACACAAAGGATTGCGCCACTTTCTGTAGACGAATTGGTTGGCACACTTCAATCCTATGAAGTGGAGTAAATCAATGAGGAGGAAAACCCTAAAGGTAAGAAATCAATTGCTTTGAAATCTAACGATGATTATGATGTTACAGATTCTAAAGATGATATGGACGATGAAGAATTGGCTCTTATGATAAGAAGGTTTAGGAAACTGAATAAAAAGGGAAGAAGATTCAATTGGAAAAAACAAAGCACTCAGAAATTTCAAAACAAATCAAGCGAGGATGAAAAAACAAGCAAATAAGTAATCTGTTTTGAATGCAAGAAAAATGGACACATCAGACCCAACTCGTCCCTTCGAAAAGAAAGAAAGGAAAAGCTGAGAAATACAGGAAGGCTCTCAAAGCTGAGACTTGGAGTGATGCTGAGTGTGAAGAAAGTGATGAAGATCATGCCAACATCTGTCTAATGGCAAAATCAGATTCGGACTGGACTCGGACTCGGACTTAGACTCGCACAGTGAAATTGAGGTAAGTAATCTAAGAATTCCTGCTAAAGTCTCGAAATATATTGATGAGCTTTGTCTTAGTCTTAAAACCTCTCTTAAGAGGATTTCCGAGCTAAAAAGGAGAATTCTACACTAAGGCAACAAGAAAAATCTTGGAAAGAAAATTTTGAAAATTTAGACAAAGCTTTGTTATTTTAAAAGAAAATGCAGATTCTCTTTCAAAAGAAAATACATTTATGAAAAATGACATTTCAAACATATCAAAGAAATTTTCAATAGGTTCTAAAAAGTTGGAGAAAATACTTTCGGTACAAAGACCATACTTTAACAAATCGGGTTTAGGAATGACCTCATAAACCATTACTTTAATTGATTATCTAAAAGTAAAGGAACGTACTAAACAAAGACCTACAAAGATCTTTTACAAAAATCATTTTCAATTTTTTTTTTATAAAACCTGTTGGTCAAAATCCTCTCAAATGGTCGAAGTGCAACAGCTCAGAACATTTTGAGAAAGAATGTCCTATGGTTTTGAGACATGTTAAGAAGGAATGGGGAAAGACAACATATTGTACTAACTCCTCTCGGCCAAAGAAAGCTTGAGTTTTGTTTTTGATTGTAGGTCATTGTCAAGAAAAAGGTAAAATGGTATTTGGATAGCGGTTGTTCAAGACATATGACTGGAGATTCAAGTTATTTTGTTAAAATTGTTCAAATGAATGGTGGAAAAGTCTCTTTTGGTGGAAATAGCAAAGGACGAATCATTTGGTGTGGAACTGTAAAGATTGGAAGCCTTACAATTAACAATGTATCATTGGTAGAAGGACTGAACTACAATCTACTCAGCATTAATCAACTGTGCAACATTGGATTCAAAATCAATTTCCAAGAAGGTGTATATTCAACAATCAGTAAAGATCTCTCTCAATCTTTTACTGGATGAAGACATGAGAATATTTACCTTCTGGATATAAAACCAGAAAGATCTCAATGTCTTATACCAATTCAAGATGAAGCAAATCTTTGGCATAAAAAACTTGGCCATGTCAATATGAAGCAAATTGCCAAAATCTCTACCAAGAATCTTGTTCGTGGTTTACCCAACCTGAAGTTTCAAAAATCTGACTTATGCACACCATGTATATTGGGTAAACAGGTTAGAAGTTCTTTTAAACCAGTAAATCAAGTTTCTACTAATCGTGTTTTGTAGCTTTTGCATATGGATCTCTTTGGACCAACTAGAACTAACACATCGGTGGAAAGAGATATTGCCTAGTAATTGTGGATGATTATTCACGATTCACTTGGGTTCACTTTCTGGCAAGTAAGTCTGAAACTTTTTCTTATTTTTCAAAGTTTGCCAAGAAAGTTCAGAATGAGAAAGGTTATGCTATCTCAAGCATATGAGCAAACCATGGAGGTGAGTTTGAAAATCAAGACTTTGCAAAATTCTATGATGAATCAGGTTTTCAGCATGTTTTCTCTTCTCCATACACTCCAAAACAAAATGGAGTCGTGGAAAGGAAGAATAGATCTTTGCAAGAAATGGCAAGAACTCTTTTAATAGAAAGTAATATTTCTTCACATTTTTGGGCTGAAGTAGTTTTTACAGCTTGCTATATTATTAATAGAATATTTCTAAGGCCTATTCTAGAGAAAACTCCTTATGAGTTATTCAAATGAAAGAAACCAATTGTGTCTTATTTTCATGTATTTGGTTGCAAATGTTTTGTGTTGAAAAATGCAAACGATCGAACTAGTGAGTTTGAAGAAAAATCAGACGAAGCAATTTTCCTCGGCTACTCAACCTCAAGCAAAGCCTACAAAGTATTCAACAAGAAAACTCAAACTGTGGAAAAATCTATGAAAGTCAGATTTCAAGACTCATTGCAAAATCAACTAATTCAGACTCAATCAGAAGAGTCTGAACCTGCTCCAGACTTTATAAAGTCTACTTCCCCTGAAGCAGCTCAAAATTCTAAAAATCACAACAGACAGAATCGACTAAAGATCAGCAAACCTCCAGACCAACAAATAACTGGAAGCACAAGTTTAGTCATCCCAAAGAACTCATTATTGGTAACATTGATGAAGGAATTCGCACTGCATCCAAAAAGTAAGAAAGTCTAGCGTTGTGGCACTTATTTCTGAAATAGAACCCAAAAGTATAGAAGAAGCTCTAACTGACGAAAGCTGGATTGAAGCAATGTAAGAAGAACTCAGACAGTTCAACATTAACAATGTTTGGGAATTAACTCCTAAACCAAAAGGTAAATCCATTATTGGAGCTAAATGGGTTTTTAGGAATAAGTTGGATGAAAAAGGAAGAGTAGTAAGAAACAATGCAAGACTCGTGGCCAAAGGATATACGCGAGAAGAAGATATAGACTATGATGAAACCTACGCACTAGTGGTCAGGTTAGAAGCAATTAGATTATTACTTGCTTTTGCTTGTTATAAAAATTTCAGGCTATTCCAAATGGACGTCAAGAGTGCGTTTCTAAATGGATTTATCCAAGAAGAAGTCTATGTGGAACAATCGCCTAGATTTGAAGATCCAAAGAAACCAGACTCAGTGTTCAGACTAAAGAAGGCTCTATATGGATTAAAGCGAGCACCTCGAGCATGGTATGACAAGTTAAGTACATTTTTAATCCAAAATGGTTTTGTCAAAGGAAAGGTAGATACTACTTTATTTATTGAAAGAGAAAATAAAAACCTTCTATTTGTTCAAATCTATGTTGATAATATTATATTTGGATCACCTAACGAAAACCTGTGCAAAAAATTCTCCAAGTCTATGCAGGATGAATTTGAAATGAGTATGATGGGTGAACTATCGTTCTTTCTTGGTTTACAAGTGAAACAATTGAAGGAATGAACTTTCATTCATCAAGAAAAATATGCAAAAGAACTTGATAAAAAGTTCGGATTGGAGAATTGCAAAAAGACGAGATACCAATGTCAAGTTTTTCAAAGCTGGACAAGAATGAAGGAGGGAAGAAAGTTGATCAAAAGCTTTACATGAGCATTATTGGATCACTTCTTTATCTTATTGCTTCTAGACCTGACATTTTGTTTAGTGTTTGTATTTGTGCTAGATTTCAGTCTAATCCCAAAGAATCTCATCTAAGTGATGCGAAGCGCATCATCAAATACGTTGCAACTACCTCAAAGTTAGGTCTGTGGTATCCTAAAGAATGAGACTTTACTCTCCTTGGATATTCAGATGCAGATCTAGCAAGTTGCAGGGTTGATCGAAAAAGCACTTCTAGTACTTGTTAATTGCTGGGAAACAGGATAGTATCATGGTTCTTGAGAAAGCAAAGTATAGTAGCTCTTTCAACAGCAGAAGCAAAGTACGTGGCTCTTGGAAGTTGCTGTTCTCAAATTTTATGGATAAAACAACAATTGAGAGACTTTGGAATTGAAGATTCGTGCACCGAGATTAAGTGTGACAACACCAGCGCAATTAATCTCATAAAGAATCCAATTCTTCATTCAAGAGCAAAGCACATAGAGATTCGACATCACTTTATTCGAGATCATGTTCAAAATGGAGAAGTTATGATTGATTTTATTGATTCAAAGAATCAACTGGTTGACATATTTACAAAGCCATTAAAAAAAAGTCCATTTGAGTTTATTCGCACCAGACTGAACATCAAATCTATTATATATTAAAGTCCTGAAGGTGCTCGACTTAGAATATCAAGAATTGCAATCGTAATTTATTTCGCTTCTAATAATTTATTTTTGGATAATTACTTGAAAAGGTACGACTGCTATTTAATCGTAAATTGATTGAAATTATCTTTCCATATTTATTCTTGAAAAGGTACGACTGTTATTTATTCCTGATTTTATGGCATTCATTTTAAAAATGGTAGCTATTCAAAAAGGCGTTATCTATTTTTCAAAACGGCAAGTTATTATTGAAAAGGCATTTTTCTATTGTGACGATTCAAATTGCCCCTCTTCACTCACTTTATATCGTTGAAATCTGTCTTCTTCATTTTCACCCTCGAAACCCTAATTTACTGAACTCTCACTTGCTCTCACTTTCATTGTTATTCAAACCCAAAAAGTTATCACCTTTTCGAGCAAGTATGTGATTTTCTCCCACAAAGCGACAATGTCTTCAAGGAAATCTTCGAGAATTGCAAGCAGGGGACCATGGCACATGCCTGAGGGTCTTACCCATTTCGACTTAACCGAGGAAGAAGATTCCCCTCCACCACAGCAACAAAGTCAGCAACAACCTTCTCAACATCGTCAATCTACTCCACCAACTCAACCAGAAGATGAAGTTTTGAAAGGAGTTGAATCCATGGTCCAAAATGCGTCTCAAAGAACTCAACAAGCTGCTAGAGTGGATGAAGGAGAAGTTTCCTGTGAAGGCCAAGCAAGACTCGCAGCGGCAAAAAGGAAAGGAAAGGAGCTCATGGTAGCTCCTGCAAAGAAGAAGAGAACCCTCATCTTAGAGGATGAAGAGGATGAGGATGAGATGACCCTCTCTGCCTTGAGAAATCTGAAGAGTTTTGTTTATCTTCAAGAGACAAGAGCTGAGACAAAAGAAGGAGAGTCGGAGAGAGAAGAAACAGAGATAGAAGAGACAAAGAAAGAGGATGAGGAACAGAGAAGAACAGAGGAAGAAGAAAGGGAAGAGGAAGAAGGAAGAACAGAGGAGGAAGGAAGAGAAGGAGAAGAAGAGAGAGACGAAGAGAGAAATCAGGGTCAAGAAGACTCTACTGAACCAATCCTGGCTATCTCCTTGTCAAGTGGATCAAATGCTGCACAAGTTGGGACTACCGACATACATCACACTGGGGATGAAGTTGATCAAGAAGAAATCTTTCCTACTCCACCTGAAGGCATCGAAACAAGGGGAGCTGCTGGACACAAAGGTATTTATGCGCCTATCCTTGCTAGTGATTTGAGTCGTTCTGCGGCAGACCCAGAGGATATATATGCCTCTCATTATCCAGAAGCATCAACCCATAGCCATGGTGCTCAATCTACTGAAGATCCATCAATTCTCAAAACTCCTAGACTTGATTCGGCTAGACCTAGTGCTGGAAAAGGCCAAACAGCAGACTTTTCAAGACTGCTGGAAATTCTACTTGATGTTAGGAACAACAATATGCCTTGGGTTATGAGGTACATGATCTTAAGAATGCCTTCATGGCTACTTCAGTGTCATTGAACGATCAGTTAACCGCCCTGAAGACTCAAATGCAAGACCTTGTGAAGGGTGACGAATTCAACCAGCTGAAGGAGACCATCGAGAAGATTGAGAAGACGGTGGCTTCTATGGGAGAATTCCAACTTGTTCGCCTTCCAAAACAACTTTGATTTCGACCAGCTCTTTCTATTCATTCTCCACTTTTTGCTGTTGACAAAAAAGGGAAGAAGTTTGCAGATTTGACTTGCTCTAAGTTTCTTTTGTTTTGAACTTTTGGACTTTAAACTATGTGGATATTCGTTGCTCTGTGATGGTTTGAATGGTTTGAACTGATGGATTGCTTGATTTGATCTTTTAATGCTTATAGTAACTTAAGCTATAATTATGATTATGAAAAGGATAGAACTAACATGTTTTCTGTGGTCGTAGAATCGTTGCTATCCATATTCTAATCGGTTTATCTTTTGTGAGATATCTTGTTATGCTTAAGTGTTATTTTGCACGTTAAAAGTTTTCAAATCTACTGGAAAGTTTTATCACCATCAAAAGGGAGAGATCGTTGGAGAAAACTTCTTTATTTGTTTTGAAGTTGACAAAATGTTTCCATCAATCTAGTCTGAAGACTTGCAGACTCTACCGTTAAAGACCTCCGGACTCAAGATTCAAAGTCTATCTTCTCTCGGCGTTTCTAGACCGATGAAGAAAAACTTATCCTAAAGAAGACCCTTCGATGTAAGTGTATCTTTGAGGATTTGGCTCGATCGGCTGTTAAAGATCTCATGGTTGGAGATAGCATCTTGTGATCTATTATTCTCATTGGAATCAATTCGGATAATTGGATCCGTTGATTAAAGAAGTAAACTTGGAAGGTTCTACTTATGGAAACCTAGATCATGATAGTATAGGCAAGCAGGATTGGTGGGCTATCTTCACATTCCTCAAATAACTCGAGATCTCTCTAATTGATTCTATCCAATGGGTAAATTGGAAGAACTCCTTTGGAAGGTGCCAACGGGTATATTGGCATGAAGGAGTATATAAGGGAGACGTACAAGTTGATTGAGTGTGTGTACGAGAGAAAAATTCCAGAGTCTGAAGCTTCAAGTTCTTTGCTGATTCATTCATTGAGCTTAAATTGTACTCAAAAGATAGATTAAATACTTGTGAGTCCTTGAGGAAGTGTGGTAGAAGTTCTACACTATGGAATCAAGGAAGTGAGGCTGTAAAGATCTCTTTTTGTTCTTAGTGAAATCCAGCCAGTGGGCTGTCAGTGCAGAAGAGTAGACGTAGGCTTGATCTAAGTCGAACCACTATAAACCTTGCGTCCCAATTCTCTTTTCCTAATCTCTTTATTTCTATTCGTAATTTTATTTAACCATCCAATAGTATTTTATATCTTCAGTCTATTGTTTTCGAAAGACGAATTGAACTGTTAAGTCTCACAAGAATTTCTTTAACACCTATTCACCTTCCTCTAGGTGTTCTTACTAACCCTTTCAAAAGGCATGGCTATTGCAGAAAATCTTTCCACGAATCGTCTGTAATAACCTACCAATCCCAAGAAACTCCTGATCTCTGTCACTGTCGTCGGTCTCGGCCAGTTAATCACTGCTTCAATCTTTGTCGGGTCCATAGAAATCCCTTCACCAGAAATCACGTGACTTAAGAAAGCTACACGAGTTAGCCAAAACTTGCATTTACTGAACTTGGCGTACAGTCCGTGTTATCGCAGAGTTCGAAGCACTATCCTTAAATGCCTTTCATGCTCCTCTAGACTTCTCGAGTATACCACGATATCGTCGATAAACATAATTATGAACTGATCCAAATACTCATTGAATACTCAATTCATCAAATCCATGAAAGCAGCTGGGGCGCTGGTCAAACCAAATGGCATTACAATGAATTCATAATGGCCGTAACGCATACGAAAACCTGTCTTTGGTATGTCTTCCTTCTTATTCCTTAGCTGATGGTATCCTGTCCTCAAGTCGGTCTTGGAAAATAGTGACGCTCACTACAACTAATCAAACAAGTCATCGATCCTCGGCAACAGATACTTATTCTTAATTGTCACTTGATTGAGTTGCCAATAGTCAATATAAAGGCGCAACGAACCATCTTTCTTCCTCATGAACAGAACTGGTGCTCCCCAAGGTGATGTACTAGGACATATAAATCCTTTGTCCAACAACTCCTGCATCTGCACCTTCAGTTCCTTTAGTTCTGACAACGCCATATGGTAAGGAGCCTTAGAGATTGGCTCCGTCCCAAGGGCCAACTCAATCACGAACTCAATTTCCCTTTTTGGGGGCAAACCAGGTAATTCTTCAGGAAACACATCAGAATACTCATACACCACAGTGATGTTCTCCATCTTTGACTCCTCGACTAACGTATCCATAACGGTCACCAAGTAACATTGGCAACCCACATCTAATAAACGAGTTGCCTCAAGCAACGAGATTAAGGTAATCAAGATTCCTCCTCGACTCCCAGTAAACTTGAAACTTTCACCCACTAACGGGTTAAACTGAATTGATTTACAATAACAGTCTACAATAGCTCGTTGTTTGGTGAACCGATCCATGCCAATAATTACATCAAAATCAAACATGGCCAGGACAATCAAATCTATCATTTCCTCTCGATCACCAATAACTAACTTGCAATCAAGACACCTTACTGCAAACAACACTTTATCCTTTAACGGGGTAGATATACTAATGATTGTCCCCAATGGTTCTAGACTCAATCCTACCAACTTAACGTACTGCTCAGCAATGAATGAATGCGTAGCTCCAGGGTCAAATAAAGTATAAGCATCCTGGTCGTTCAGCGAGACCGTACCTGTGACCACGTTTGGTGAGTCATCCGCCTCTTGTCGGGTGATAGCATACACCCTTCCTTGTGCTGGAGGCCTGTTCATCAGTCCTTACTATGCGTTATGTGACGCACTTCCTCGGTTCTGTCCCATCAGCGGTAGCGGCGGCTGTGATCCCATCGGCCTGCACGGACAATCTTTGATCTGATGGTCGTGCTGACCATATCCAAAACAAGCTCCCGTCCTAGTGAAACACGGGGCTGATCCATGTCATCTCCCATAGAAACGACACATGCCATTTGAGTTGGGTGTCGACTTTGCAATCCCATCATTCCTGTTGGGCGAAATATGATATCTTCCCCTTGTCATCGGCTTCTTCTCGAACCGATTACCATCTCTGTTGGACCCGAACCATGATCCAGATGCGGCGGCTCACTCATTCAAGTTCCTCTCGATTAGCTGTGCCCTCTCATACAGATCGTTGTAATCCTTCAGATTTAGCGGCACGAGCAGATCCTTAATCTCCGGTTGGAGGCCATCTCTGAACCTCCTAGCTCTGTCCACTGGATCCTCGATCAGTCTCGATTCATACCTAGACAACTTGACGAACTTCGCCTCGTACTGATCCACAGACATTAGACCCTAACAAAGGTGCTGGAATTCTGCCATCTTCTGCTCTCTAGCACAATTAGAGAAGTACTTCCCATTAAAGACTTCTACGAAGGCGTTCCACACCAGAACCACGCCTTCTAGAAACACTCTTCCTCGGGTGGCTTCCCACCAAGTGTTAGCATTCCCTTGCAGCTAGTAGACCACCGGGACTACCTTGTCTTCGTCAGAGCACCTCAGCAGTGTGAAAAATTTCTCCAGTTCCCTAATCTAGAGGGTTGCAGCTTCAGGATCACCTGTTCCAGTGAACTTCGGCGGGTTTAGCTTCAAAAACTGTTCTACCAACTTATGCATCGGTCGCTCCCTGATTACATTTCTAGGCGGGACTTTAGCAGGTGCGGCTGCAGCAGCGGCAATGGCATTGGCGGCAATAGTGGCAGCGGCTTGATTCTGAGCCTGCTGCCCCATCATGTTACTCAACGTTTCAAGCGCATGTACAATCCCATTTATTCTAAGACCTTCGAGTGTTGCTACACCAGTACCAGCCTGCGGCGGTATTCTCTCTCGCGCTGGCATAAGCCGGCGCTCTACCTCGGGCACCGACCCTAGTCGACGTCCTACCTCAAGTGATAGACACAACAGTCCTCTTCCGAGGAATCCTCTACTCCGAATCGCTCATAATGTAGACGTTTTATAGAACCTACTTTCCAATTCCACACAAAATTAGAAGTCTGAGCGACCCACACAACAATCAATCAATTAATCACAGGCATCAGCATAAAGAAAAAGGCATTTCCTCCTACTAACTATCTCGTAATCCATCGCACCTTATCACTCCAGACACTGACCATCTTTGATACCACTTCGGGCAGGGATGTCACGCCCCAAACCACAAGCATACGCACATCCCTTGGTGGTCAATTAAAATGCGACATTCCCAAGACGCGTTACCGACCCTTTTCTTTTTATCTTTCAATTAAGCACATGCGGAAGCGAATTAAATAAACACCTTGACAACCATGGAGGATAGTCTAAAAACATACCAACGCCTTTTATCCACAAAACACACTTTATATAAATATCAAGTTAAACTTACAGGTCTATACACATAAATCTGACCCAAAAAGAAGCTACCAGATAACCTACACCCCGGGCCCCACCGCCTCAGGCTTCAGATCCTCCACGACACTATTTGGGATGTCGATGTCCAAAGGATGAGTACCTTTGCTCTGGACCCTTTAGCCTCGGGCCCCGAGTTCTCCATGATATCATCCAGTATATCGATGTCCATGGGGGTGAAGTACCTCTTCATCCTCGGTTTCGACGGTAGGCCCATCAAACTCTCCAAAGGACCCTCCTGAACCCCGTTAGGCTCATTAAGGAACCACGCTTTGAAGCGATGAGGTACCAAGTAAGATAGGCCCTCATCAACCCAAATAGTGGTCACCACGAGCTCATGGTTCCAGGTGGTCCAGAGGATGGGGAAAAAGGTAGACTCGGACTCCATCCCCCATGGGCACCCAAAAGGGATGTGATGTACCTCCATCTAAGAACTTGAAAAAGGGTTAACCACGATGGGGTAAGATAAAATCCCAGTGAGTCAACACCCTAAGCCTCGATTAGGACGAGAATCAACTTAGAGACAGCCTAAACAGGCATCACACACAAACTTACCTCGCCTCAGTAACTCCCTGCATATTAGTGCGCCACATATAACATATAAATACATCAAACGTATTTCATAACTGGGACATATCAATTCATCTTTCAAACAATCACATGGGTCCCGATTATAAGGCCAAACCGTTATGGCACGTCACATTCCATGCCACACAATTTTTTCCCATAATCAAGCGTGGCTATCTCAATCACCCAAGCGTCTCCCAATTAATTACGACCCATCGGCCACGGCCAACTTAATAGTCGGCAGTCATCCGACATAACCGGGTGTCGTCCTGCTCCATTGAGCATGGCAACGTCTACATCTAGATGGCATTCTATGAAGGAGCATCGGCCCAGCCTCCACTGCGACCGGCATCCGTTGACAAGGGGCATCCGAACTTCATTGGGCATCGTCCCATGTGAACGCATCAGGACGGGTTCCGATAGTGATCACACGCACATCCATACTTGACCAAGAACACTGTGCTTTGCACCCAAATACCTCAATTTCAAATAATGGACTTGGCCAATTTTCTTCATATTTAAAATCATCCTAGTAAAATAATCATGCGTGGTCACGCATTTAAATCGAACCAGTAAGCATAGTGCACTCTCATTTCAAAATTTCATGATTTTATATACTATATAAAATCTTGGCGTAAAAAATCGACACCCGGTATTTTTCTATTTAAATACCATATATTCAATTTTGTGATAATAACCAATAATCATCATCAAGCACTCAATTGTGTTGGAGAAAATTCCTTTGATGTTTTAAAGTTGACAAAACTTATCTAAAGTCTATTCTAAAGATTCCCAAACTTCTGTATCAAAGTCTATCAGATTTCCAGACTTTGTGTCAAAGTCTATTTTACATCGAAGTCTGCCCACTCTGACGAATTCCGGACTGAACGTGAAGTGAAGAATGAAGACAGAATCGACTCAAGATTATCTTCCTCTCTTCAAAGCTTTGGTTCTTAAAGGATAAATATGGCTTTCTGGTTGACAACAACACCTACGAGATTGGTTATCTTTATTGGAATCAATTTAGATATATCAAATCTTTTCATAAGGTAAGTAAATTTTGAAAGAATTTACTTATGAAAACCAATATCTTGATTGTATGGGCGAACAAGATTGACGGGCTTTCATCACAATCTTCAAACGGCTCGAGATCTCCTTAATTGATTCTGTCCAACGGGTTGATTGGAATAATTCCTTTGGAAAGTGCCAACGGTCGAGGACGCATGAATGAGTATTTAGGGAGACATCTCCAGTCATTTGATAGAGTGCGTGAAAGAGAAATTCCAAAGTCTGAAACCTCCAATTTTCTTGTTATTCCTTACACTGTGCTCAAATTTGTACTCAAAAAAAGAGAGAGACTTATAATGTGACTTCGTAAGAGAGCAGAGACTCTTCACTGTGAAGCCGAGATTACAAGATTGTAAAATCTCTTTTGATTCATAGTGGAATCCAGCCAGAAGGCCGTTAGTGTGGGAGAATGGACGTAGGCTTGATCTAAGTTAAACCACTATAAATTCAGTGTTCTTATTCTCTTCCCTAAAGAAAATTCTTTCAGGTCAAATACCCTACTTTAACAAATCTGGTTTGGGTATGACTTCAGAAACTGTTCCATTAATTGATTTTTCCTAAGTAAAAGAAAGAATTAAACAAAGACATGAAAAGGCATTTTACAAAAATCACTTTCAAAAAGTTTTTGTAAAACCTATTGTTCGTAGTGCACTCAGATGTTTGAAGTGTAACAGCTCAGAATATTTCGAGAAAGAATGTCCTAAGGTTTGAAATCCAATTAAGAAGGACTTGGCTAAGACTGTTTTTAATACTAACTATCCTGAACCCAAGAAAATCTAGGTACCAAAGAAAGTTTGAGTTTTTCTTTTGATTACAGGTCACTATTAAAAGAAAGATCAAATGGTATTTGGATAGTGGCTGTTCAAGGCATATGACAGGAGACTCAAGCTGCTTCATAAAGCTTGTTAGACTAAATGGTGGAAAAGTGTCTTTTGAAGGAAATAGCAAAGGAAAAATTATAGGATGTGGAACTGTGAAGAAGCTTGACTATCGACAATGTTTCCTTGGTGAAATTTTTGAACTATAATTTGCTGAGTATAAGTTAGCTTTGCAATACTGGTTTCAAAATAAACTTCCAAGAAGGCATTTGTTCTGGAACGAGTCAAGACTTCTCTCAATCTTTTACTTGTCGAAGTCATGGCAACATATACCTTCTAGATGTAAACCCAGAAATTTCTCAGTGCCTTATTTCTATTCAAGATTAAGCAAGTCTGTGGCATCGAAAGCTTGATCATGTTAATATGAAGCAAATTGCCAAGATTTCTTCTAAGAAGCTGGTTCGAGGCCTTCCTAATCTGGCTTACCAGAAGAATAAGTTATGTACTCCCTCTATTTTGGGAAAACGAGTCAGAAGTTCCTTTAAACCTGTAAATCAAGTCTCTACTAGTCGAGCTTTGCAGCTTATTCATATGGACCTTTTTGGACCAACCAGAACTCAGAGTATTGGTGGAAAGAAATATTGCCTAGTAATTGTGGATGATTACTCTCACTTCACTTGGGTATACTTTCTGGCAAGTAAGTCTGAAGCCTTATCTTATTTCTCTAAGTTTGCAAAGAAGATTTAGAATGAAAAGGGTTACACAATTTCAAGCATACAAACTGACCATAGAGGTGAGTTTGAAAATCAAGACTTTGCGAAGTTTTGTGATGAATCTGGTTTTCAACATGTTTTCTCTTCTCCATACACTCCAAAACTAAATGGGGTTGTAGAAAGGAAGAACAAATCCTTACAGGAGATGGCCAGAACTCTCTTGATAGAGAGAGCAAAATATCCTCTCGATTTTGGGCAGAAGTAGTCTCCACTGCTTGCTATATTATCAATAGAGTATTCTTGAGGCCTATCCTAGAGAAAATTCCTTATGAAGTATATAAAGGAAAGAAGCCGAATGTTTCCTACTTTTATGTCATTGGCTGTAAATGTTTTATTCTGAAGAATGCGAATGATCGATCTGGAAAGTTCGAGGAAAAATTAGACGAAGGAATTTTCCTGGGATATTCGACTTCAAGTAAAGCTTATAGGGTCTTTAACAAGAAGACTCAATCCATAGAAGAATCTATGAACGTCAAGTTTCAAGATTATGTGCAGAATCAACTAGATCAGACTCAACTTGAAGAGTTTGAACCCATTCTAGACTTTACAAAGTCTACTTCCCCTGAAGAGGTTCAGACTTCTGGAGAACAGCAATAAGCAGATTGAGAAGATTCAAATAAAGTAGAGGATCAGCGGACTCTTAGACCAAACAGCAACTGGAAGCACAAGTTAAGTCATCCCAAAGAACTCATCATTGGCAACATCAATGAAGGAATTCGCACCAGATCCAAAGGAAGAGAAGAGTCCAGTGCTCTAACACTTGTTTCTGAGATAGAACCAAAAAGTGTAGATGAAGCATTGTCTGATGAAAGCTAAATAGAAGTTATGCAGGAAGAACTTAGACTACTCAGCATCAATGATGTATGGGAGCTAATTCCAAAACCTAAAGGCAAATCCGTGATTGGAACGAAGTGGGTTTTCAGAAACAGGATGGATGAAAAAGGAAAAATGATCAGAAACAAAGCAAGACTCATGGCGAAAGGATATACACAGGAAGAAGGGATGGACTATGACGAGACCTATGCACCAGTAGCGAGGTTAGAAGTAATTAGATTATTACTTGCTTTTGCTTGTTATAAAAATTTAAGATTATTCCATATGGATGTTGCATTCCTCAATGGATTCATTCAAGAAAAAGTCTATGTGGAACAACCACCAGGATTTGAAGATCCAAGGAAACCAGACTCGATCTCTGATTGAAAAAAAGCCTTGTATGGATTGAAGCAAGCACCTCGAGCCTAGTATAAAAGGTTGAGTAAGTTTCTAACTCATAATGGTTTTGAAAAATGAAAGCTTGATACTACTTTGTTTATAAAGAGAGAAGGAAAAGATTTTCTATTTGTACAAAATTATGTAGATAATATTATCTTTGGTTCTTCTAACAAAAATCTCTGCAAGAAATTTTCAAGATCTATGCAGGATGAATTCAAGATGAGCATGATGGGCGAGTTAATTTTCTTTCTGGGTTTGCAAGTCGACATTCGAAGAAAGTCCGATTCAAGAGAATCTCATTTAACTGCTGCAAAACACATCATTAAATATGTTGCGACTTCTCCAAAGCTAGGTCTGTGGTATCCAAAATAATGAGACTTTACTCTACTTGGATATTATGATGCTGATTTAGTCGGTCGTAGAGTCGATAAAAAGAGCACATCTAGCACTTGTCAACTGCTGGGAAATATCCTGGTATCTTGGTTCTCAAGGAAGCAAAGTACTGTAGCATTATTAACAGCAAAAGCATAGTATGTTGCTCTTGGAAGTTGTTGCTCTCAAATCCTATGGATAAGACAACAACTGAGAGACTTTGGGATAGAAGAATCATGCATCGAGATCAGATGCGACAATACTAGTACTATTAATCTCACCAAGAACCCAATTCTTCATTCAAGGGCAAAGCATATGGAGATTCGACATCACTTTATAAGGGATCATGTCTAGAATGGGGAGATTATGATTCAATTCATTGATTCGAAAAATCAGCTGGCAGACATCTTTACGAAGCCTCTGGAGAAAAATTTATTTGAGCATATTCGCAACAAGCTGAATATTATATCTCCTATTGTTCAAAGTCTGAAGTTGGTCGACTCAATATTTCAAGAAGCTACTTCGGTAAGAGAATGTCTCGAATCTAGGTATTTTAATTTTTGGTATGAAAATGTATGATTATCTTAATCGTCGCTTGCCTAATTTATTTTTAGAAATTTATTGTTTTATTGATAATTTTTGGATTTAAAATTTTTGGAAGTTACCTTTCTAAAATTTGTTTTGAAAAGGCATTTTATTGTGACGTTTTGAATACCCCGTTTCATTCTCTTTATAGACCGTTGAGTCTTTCTTTCAAGCACATCGTTTCAAAACCCTAGAATACATACTCTCTTCTCCGATTTTTACTCTCAAGATTTCTTTGCAAGTTTCCATCTTTTCTTCACTCGAACCTGTCTAAGAAATCTTCTAAGTCTGCATCCATGTCTTACCAAAGGAAATCCTCTCGGATTGCAAGCAAGGGGCCTCGGAATGTGCCGAAAGGGTAGACACATTTCGGTCTCACTGAAGAAGACTCTCCACAGAAATCTCCTCAGAACTCTACGGGACAACCTATGGAAGAAAAAGTTGAACAAGACATTGTTCCACTCATAGTCCTAACACCCCTAGGTTCTTTACAAGCACTATAATTATCTGAATAGGGCGGTTCTCCGATGTCTTTTATCACAAATTTTCTAAAAGGACATGGACATGGGAATGAAACAGTGTTCTTAAGAGCTATGGAACGCTTGGGTATAGTGCCGAAAGGATCGGCAAATAAAACTTTTCTTAACTTTCCTTATGATCCTAGATTTAGCTTTGAGAATAAGGATGATCATGAAAGGATGCTTTCGAATTTTCAATCCAGAATGAGTGTGGCTGCTAGTGAACCGGGTAAAAGAACGAAACTCTTTCGTTCTAAGGAACACAAAAGGGTTTATACCAAAATGCTGAACAGAGGGGTAATGAACCCTTGAACAATCGATTTTGACTTCTTAGACTCGATCAAGGTTAACTTGAGGGAAAAGTTGACCTTCCTTCAACTCGAGAAGTCCTGTTCTAAGACGGCTGTGCATATCCAGAATTGACAACATTTTTCTATTCAAATCTGTCTTTTCTTGACCAAAATCGAATCCAGTTTACTGTGAGTGATAAAGACTATGTGGTCGATGTTGACATTCTGGCAGAAATTTTAGGGGTGGAAAGGAGTGGTTTTTGACCGATCAGTGTCTTCGTAGGACAAGCCACCAGATTTCTTGTTAAGGACAGATTACCAGACGGAGGCATCACATGTTCTAGACTGCCAGCCTTTAATGTTCTGTTGCACAAAATTGTCATTAACTGCATCAGACCAAAGGCTGCATCAAAAACAAATGTTTCTAGATTCGAAACAAGACTCATGTTTGCTATCTACAATGGGATGCGCTTTTCACTTCCTCATACTATCCTGATGCACATGTACAGGACAATTATGAAGGATAAACGACAATTGCCTTATTCTGCGCTGGTTACAAAGTTGTTTAGACATTTTCAGGTCCAGTTTTCCGCATCACTTTGCTCTCGAACTATTGCTCCTGTGGTAATAGGACTGAAAATGATTTTGAAGGTGAGGTTGAAGGATCTAAATAAGGCTATTGAGTGCTTGAAGAAGTCCTCAAGCAAAACCAATGAAGACTCTGCTACTGGAAGAAAGAGGAAATGCAAGGAAGTTGTGCAAGAACTTGCAAAGAAGAGAATATCACTTATCCTACAAGACGAAGAGGATGAAGATGATCTTACAATTTCTACCATTGCCTTAAAGAATCTTCAAGGTTTTGTTGGTTTTGAGCAACCAATGGAAAGAGAAGGAGGAGACAGACAAGAAGAAGAAGAGCAAGGAGAGCAAGGAGAGCAAGGAGAGCAAGAAGAAGAAGAAGAAACAGAGAAGGAAGAAGTAGAAAGAGAAGAAGGAGCAGGAGCAGAAGAAGTAGAAGAAGGTCATTCTAAAAAGAAGGGTGAGGATGACTCTTATGAAGAGACAGTTGCAATAACTTTATATGAGGATTCAGAAGCAACTAGGAGTGGACCTGAAGGAGTACGTACAGAAATAGAACATCACTCTCGTTCTGAAAACAAGAAGACACGAGAAGAATGAATCCCTTCTCCACCTGTAGGCACAGAAATAGGGGGAGCTCGTGAGAAAACAAGGACTTCTTCTTCTCTTTTTGCGAGTGATGGTATAAGTCGATCTCCTGCAAACCTAGAAGATGTCTATGCTTCTCAATTTCCTGAAGCTGACATTGAAGAATCTACTCCGAGTCATGGTGCTAGACAAGTTGATGTACCCTCATCTCTCAATTCTCCTCAACTTCAATTCACTGAAGCTATTGCACAGACTGAACCAAATGCAGACTATCCAAGGAAAGTGGAGCTCCTTTTGGAGGTAAAAGCTCAGCAATATGCTATGGAGGTTGAGATCCAGAAGATTAACACTGCCTTGAGATCTACCTCTGACTTTCTCACTGGAAAGGTACAGTCTTTAGACACTCAAGTTCAAACTTTAAATCAACAAGTTTCTTAGACTGTGGCCAAGAATGTTCGGACTGTTTAGATTCTCGAAACTGCTCAGACTCAAGTCAAGAATGTTCATCGCCAATGCTAGAAGGTTGAGAAGGCAGTGCAGTCTATGGAGGATTTCCAACTAGTTCAAGTTCTTAGACAGCCATGATTTCATTTATCTTTTCTCTATTTTGACTTTCTCCACTTTTTGCTGTTGACAAAAAGGGGGAGAATGAGTGCAGATTTGAACTTGAACTTTTGCAAATTTGAGTTTGTTTGATTGTTTTGAACACTTATTCTGCAGCAACCTTTGTGGTTGTGATTATGGATGTGGATGCTTAAATCTTGATGTTTGTCTAATTTTTCAAGATTAACATATTTTCTATGGTTGCAGAATCGATGCTATCCAGATCCTTAATTATTTGTTTTTATAAGATATCATGTACCGCTAAAGTGTTGTTTTGAAGGATAAAAGTCTTTAAATCCGCAGGGAAGTTTTGTCACCATAAAAAAAAGGGGGGGGAGATTGTTGGAGAAAACTCCTTTGATGTTTTGAAGTTGACAAAACTTATCCAAATTCTATGCTGAAGATTCCTGACTTCGTGTCAAAGTCTATTCTGAAAATTCCCAGACTTTTGTGTCAAAGTCTATCAAATTTCCAGACTTTGTGTCAAAATCTGTTTTACATCAGAAGTCTGTGCACTCTGACGAATTCCAGACTGAACGCGAAGTGAAGAACGAAGACGGAATCAAACTCAAGATTATCTTCCTCTCTTCAAAGCTTCGGCTCTTAAAGGATAAATATGGCTTTCTGGTTAACAACAACACCTACGAGATTGGTTATCTTTATTGGAATCAATTTAGATGTATCAAATCTTTTTGGAAGACAAGTAAATTTGGAAAGAATCTACTTACGGAAACCAAGATCCTGATTGTATGGGTGAACATGATTGACGGGCTTTCATCACAATCTTCAAACAGCTCAAGATCTTCTTGATTGATTCTGTCCAACGGGTTGATTGGAAGAATTCATTTGGAAAGTGCCAACGTTCGATAAGGCATGGATGAGTATTTAAGGAGACATCTCCAGTCATTCAATAGAGTGTGTGAAAGAGAAATTTCAAAGTTTGAAGCTTCCCATTTTCTTGTTATTCCTTACACTGTGCTCAAATTTGTACTCAAAAAGAGAGAGAGAGTTATAGTGTGACTTCGTGACAGAGCAAAGACTCTTCACTGTGAAGATAAGAGATCACAAGATTGTAAAATATCTTTTGATTCATAGTGAAATCCAAACAGAAGGCCGTCGGCGTGAGAGAGTGGATGTAGACTTGATCTAAGTCGAACTACTATAAATTATGTGTTCTTATTCTCTTCCCTAAACTCCTTTACTTTGTTCGTAGTTCTATTTAATTTTTAAAGTCTGAACTCACTTAAAGTTTGTTGTTTTTCAGACTCAATCTCAAAAGCAAATTTTTTATTACTTTACACGAAAATTTTTCTTCACACCTATTCACCCCCTCTAGGTGTTCATAGTAGCACTTTCAAATTGCACATATAAACACTCAATTTCACATATAAACGCATCAACAACAATCAACGTAAAATTCTAATAAACGACTATCCCGTCACAATTTACACCAATTATAATTAATTAAATAAATTACAAATTATTTAAACTAATCCACTTAATTAATCTAAATAATCTAATCCAACCAACCTAATTGAGCTAACTAAACTAATCTAGCTAGGCTAACTACATCAACCTATCTAAGCTAACCAATTGACCTAACTAACCACCTAATCAAACTAGCTTAGGTAACTAACCATCCTAACTACCAATTACACTAACTAGGATTACACTAATCCTTAATTAGTACTAACTAACCTACCGAGTGTAATTAACCACCTAATCCAAGATTAGGGCGTTAACTCACCGGAATTCAACGGCAACGGGTTCACGGCGATGGCGACACGAAGACGGTGAAGACCCAAGTCTATGACGCCACCAACAGAGGCCTAAAGGTGGCTGAAACCGGGCCTACAAGCTCACGGCTGAAAGGGAAGGTTCGGTTCTGGTTGTTGGGCCGCGAGGCTGAAGCGGTGTAGCTGGACATGGGCGGCTAGTCAAGCAGGGCCGGTTGCTGGCTACGGGTTGAGGAGGTGAGCTGAAGGTGGGCTGGCAGACGTGGAGTGGCTGGACTAGCGGATGGGCGGCTCAGCGGCGCTGACGAGCTGGACGCGTGAGGTGAGGTGAGCTGGAGATGGTCTAGTGGCGTTAGTGTGAGAGGTGGACAAGTTGGTTGGAGTTGTGATGGAAATGCAGAAGAAGAAGAAGAAGGGTGTTCGGCCAGGGGGATGCGCATGGAGGGGGGACAAGGGAGAAGGAAGTCAAGGTAAGGGCCAATCAAGAGACTTAGGAAAATATCTATGTAATGATCAATTTGCCACAAAAGTCTTCGACCATATTGTCAATAGGCCACCCAATGGCCAATTTCCTTCAAAATCTTCACAATCTAAACCGATTTGGCAACCCAAAATTCCTCTAATTCAGCCGATACGAATTTCTCTTTAATTCCCTTTTTGCCAAATTGATTTTTCCGCAAATTTTCGGGCTCGAGGGAATTCCTTCAAAAGATGAGACGATATCCTAAAAATAAATCATGACACGCTCGAACGTTCGATTCCCAAAATCGAATCCAATTTCATGGTTAAAATCGACCAGACGTGATTTTAGTACAACCTAACCTACCGGGTAACTTTTAGGGATTTTAACGCATTCGACCCGTGGCCGATAATTTTCTATCCACGTTTGTGCATCTCTGACTCGTAGGCAACTCTTGGTTGTCGTAAAAATTGCAATGTTTCAATTACGGACACCGAGTATAAAATCGATAGAAAACCGAGTTAGTGTCGTTCGATGCGAATTTCGAAATCATGCGGAATCACCCGCAATTCAATTACATGATTTCGTCGAATCGACCTATATCCAATCACAAATCAATTATGACGGTGTCATATTGACCTTTGTTGATTATCATGGTCGAGCGATCGATTTCCAATCGAATTCTCAAGTCTGCCGCGTTTATATCCCTTAATGGCTTCACCTAATAGTCTAGTTAACTCGTGAGTGATCAGCTCAGAGAAAAAGAATCATAGGCGCGTTGATGAAATGCCCATTTCATATATTCGAAACGGGGTCGAAAATTCAGGATGTCACAAAATAGATGGGTCGACGATCCACGTCGTTATCAAGATTACTTTCATCCAAAGGGTCTTGGGCCTCAATTACTTTGTTGTCTTCCTTTACGGGTGATTCTTCAAACTCCAAGATCCCATCAATAGCTTTAGTAAACTGCTAGGTTTGTTCGGCCCTAGCTGCGTACTTCCTAATGAGGTCTTTTAATAACATTAAGTTCTCCATAAACAGCCTTACTTAATTGTCCCGCCATTTCAAACTTGGGGACCTACTCAATATTTCCCTCGTCGAAACAGCGGAACATGATTGGTATCAATTTATGGGGATTGCTAATGCACCCATTGTCCTTTAATACCCCCTGGCAACTTTTCGTTGTTTCCGGTGCATGTGCCCATGTCACGTGTGACCTAAGGTTAGCCTTGATATACTCTAGTTTGTCTCCATTCTAGAATGCCAATATTTGATATAATGTTGAAGGCACACATTAGTTCCCGTGGATCCATTCTCTTCCTAATGATAGATTGTATAATCCATCAACGTGAACGACACAGAAGGATGTCCTTAAGGTTTTGGATCCAATCGTTAAGTCAACAATGAATATTTCTTTGACTTATGAAACCTCTCCGGTAAAGTCTGACAGTTGGATCATTAAGCAGAGAGACAGCAACGAAGGGATAGGCGCCAGCTGCCATGCACAACCCTCCAGACCACACAAGACAGGTTATGAAAGCGGACCAAACAGAGGAGAACAATCAGGCTTGTACAGACGGAAGGAAAGGAACATCGAGGAGAAGAGAGACATGGATGGAAGTTTCATTCTATATTCGCGACCCTCCCGAGGCAAATCTGAGGAAGTTTGACAGATTGTCAACCCGTGCGAAAGATCCCTCTTGAAAGGCGACGCTTGCACTTGTCATGGACTCTCTCAAGCTTTATTGAGCTCAACTTGATTTTTTCGCTGTATTGTGCCATTTGTTCTTAAGAACTGCCACTAATCTATTATGAGCCAAATAAGGGCCAAGTAAAATGCGAGATATGATTTTACTTCCGGATACATAAGTAACTAAGTACAAGAGACTCCACCAAAATTCCAGGCCAATCCCATTGCTTGATTATGCTAGAAATTATCTAATGCCCAATTTGGTATCTTTTTTTCTTTAATGGGAAAATTCTTTGCAATCTATTGTTCATTCTTTTTCTTCTTCCTTTTTTAATATTTTCATAAAACATGAAAATCTAGATCATCATGCAAGAGTTCTCAAAAAAAAAAAACCCAATAATCAAATAAGATAAAACAATAAACATAAATAAAGTGCGATAAAGGTAAGAAGGACATCTGAAGTACCAAAAGTTTGTGTCGGTCATTTAAGTGCCAAATTTTTCAAAAACGATCATTTCAGTGCTGACTCCGATTTGTTTGACCGAAAATCCAATGTGGCTTTCTTTTTTTATTAGTTTCTTAGCCGATGTAGCCCCCGGAGGATCCGGTCAACATCCAAACCATAAAACGACATCATCTAGCAACTTTCCCTTATATAAGAATCCTAAATCTCTAAATTGAAAGAGAACTCCCGGTTTCAAACCCTAATCGGCCATCGAACCAAAATTCACACCCTAATTTGGTTTGCCGCCAAAATTTCCAGATTAAACTTGCAAATGGAGGACAAGAGCTTCAGCGGCGACTCAAATTAAGCCCTAATTTTTCTAGTCAATCGAGTAAGGGGGAGAAGATGACAAACCTATGGGAGTGACGGTTACAGTGACGGCACATGAGCGACGACCAATCAACAAGGAGGAGTAGCTCGTAGTGTCATGCAAGAAGAGGAACTTGAAGCCCCAATTTCGATCCACTTTGTCCGATGTCTTTTCTTTTGACCGAGCCACGTAGGATGGAACTCCGATGTCGTTTTTGACGTATACGTGGACTTAATTTTTACAAATTATGCCACGTCATTTCTTTTAATTAAAAAAGCTACTTAATCAATTTGGCTAGAATATCTAGTCATTGGCACTTAAGGCTCTACTTGGTAACGATCTATTCCTCCCAATTTCTATTCTTTTCTTCCTCGGAATAAAAAAAAGAACATAAATCCATTTAATAATGTCAATTAATTATTCTATTCTTCATAATAGAAAAGTGACCGGAGAATAGATTTGGAATAAAAGTAAGAAGTAAAAGAGTAACTTGTTGTTCCGAGAACAATTATTAGAAATAAGTTATTTTTCTTTCTTTTTTCTTTTCTTCTTCTTTGTTGCCCCTCGCCCTTAGCTGTTGCTCTTGCTGTCTAGCCACCGTCGCCCACCCACCCGCCCTCGTAGGCCAATTGCTGCCCCACGGACCGCCACTCGTGGCTTCATTGCTCGCCGACCACGGCCTCCTACAGCTCGTTGCAAGCCGACCGCCTATCATCAAAGCCGATCGTTGCCAGTTGCCCCTTGCCACCCGTTAGCCGACCGCCACTTGCTGGTCAACCGCCAACCACTAACCGCCATCACTGCTCGCCACAACCCACCGCAGATGACCATCAAGGCTACCGCTCGCCGACGGCCGACAATCGGCTGCCATCACCATCGCCAACCGCGGCTACCGCCACCCACCATCGATGACCGTCAACGCCGCCACCGCCGACGATTGTTGCAGCCGCCCGCCGGTGGCGGTCGACCACGGCAATCGGCGTCATCGCCGATCATCAATGACTAGGGTCGGTGGTGGGCGGCGACATCGGCTCGTGGCGTTGGCGGCGATAAGGAAAAATAAGAAAAATTAAAAGAAATTTTACATTACAAAAAATTTTGTGAATCGTACCAAACACATTCCTATTCTTTTTCACTCCAAGAATAGAAATTTTATATAGTTACCAAACGCATTATTTTATTGAAAAATTGTTCTGAGAGATAAAAATAGAAAAAGACTATTTCTGAAAAGAAATTGTTTCCCGAAACAAAAGCGTTACCAAACATACTCTAAGTAACCGTTTTTTCTACGATTTGATACTTAAATGATCCAACAAAAACTTATAACACTGAAGTGAGCGCCACATATAACTTTTGACATTTCTAGTGTACTTCTCTCAACAGTAAAATACGTAACCCGAGCCATGTCGGGCAACATTGCCTTATTATCAAGCTTAGGATAGGACTCGTGGGCTCTGCTTGATATTAAACATGCAATTGGTCTAGGTTAAGGAATGCAAATTTCCATAAACTTTGATAATAATGAAATAGATTAAAATTAAGTTTAAAATAAACTAAATCTTATGATGCAATTCTAACCTAATTGCAGTTTCAGGTTTTTTATCTTTTGCATTTCCATTTTTTTATATTTTCCTTTTTGTAAAAAACAAACTAGAATATTAATCAAGCTAGTTAAGTGCCGGAAGATAACAAACTCGATAGAAGGCTAAAAACTGAATTTAAACATGACGTAAACGTACCGGAAGATAACAAACTCGATAGAAGGCTAAAAATAGAATTTAAACATGACGTAAACGTGCAGATCGACCCGGAAACGATGCCAACTGCCAACTAGCAGAAGGGCGACCTCAGACCGCTTGAGGTACTCCGCAAGGCCGAGACAAGAGCGGGACGGCGGGTCATTGGACGGTATTTATATATTAAACAACACCAAAACAAGCACTAAGACGCTGTAGGGTATGCGACCCTTTGATGTCTGATACTAATTGCAGAGTGCACAGCTTTTCTCTAATACCCTTTATAGGGTATGTGGAAGCATTGTTGTGGTAACATGAGAGAATTGTAATAGACGACTAAACACACACTCGATATGCTACACTGTGTTACCAATATAACTCCTAGAATAATCATTCAAACACAACTATTGCAATACACTTGGTGGCTTCATCTCTGGCATGAGGTTCTCCGCCTGCATGTGGCATGAGGCCCTCTCCCTAGCCTGAGGCTCTCTCTTTGAGGTTCTCCGCGGTGGCTCGAGGCTGTTAAGCCTAAGGCCCTCTCCTAGCCTATCTTCAAACGCTTCACCTCTAAGTCTGATATAAAGGCTGAGTTTTCACCTCTTTCATTGCCGACTTTAGGGTGAAAGGATCTGCCGCAACTTTTTCTTCAAGTCCAAGTACAAGTTAGCAAGTTGAACCTTGCTTTCTTTCTTCTTTTGACTGCTATTTCACCAATTTGTCAACAATTGTGGGCTGCATGTCCAGTAGTCGACTGCATGGAGAATGGACTTCTTTTTTCTTCTTCTTGCAGACTTTCTGTAGAATTCTCACGTGTGCAGTGGAGAATTCTTGCTTTGCTTTCTTCATGCTTGCGGCTTCTTGTTTTCATATTAGGTATTGACTCCAACAGACGCCTCGCCATATCTACGGGCCATTGGGGCCAATGAAGGCCGACCCAAGACAATGCGAAAGTAGATTTAATGGAAAAAAAAAAAAAAAAAGACTGCTAAACAACCCTTATTCAGCACGCCAATAAATCTGGACAGTAAGTATCGGCGCACTCTTCGAGTTCGGAAACAGATTATACTAAAAACGCTTCCCCGAGGTATGATTTAGGGTTATTATTCATTAAAGAGGAGGCCTTTCTAAAGGCTTGTACCATGCTTGGGGGTTAAAAGGAAGTCTAAAGGAAGTCTATTGCCCCTTGGATTTAGAGGTGTTTGGCTGGCCAAGGAGATCCCATCTTGGACTAATTTGGTTCAAATTTAAGGTGCCATTGTTTCCCTATCTGGTATACCCAAAAATAGCCTCATTTGATCGTTCAATCTTTTCCTATTGAATCACCACCACATGAGGGAGGGTTAATGATGTGAAAATGTGAAGCAAAACGGGTGATTAGAGGGTGGTCATTATTTGAACGAATTTTGAAATAAAATGACGATGGGCATAGAAATATGAGATAAATGAATGCGAGTCCATGCAAGGTGCAATATGCAAGTTCATGCAATATCGATGTTTTTGGTTAGGGATCAAATTTTGAATGTATCTGATCCCTAATTTTCTTATGAAATGCACAAATAATCTGTGAGCAAAAAATTTAGTTGTCAATACTTTATTTAAATTGAATGAAGAACCAGAAAAGATGACTAGCATGAAACGTAAAAGCAATGGAAAAATCAACGATGTCACTGAAGTCCGAATACTCATCCTTTTCCTTCAGATAGCCTATGACCGCTTTGATTTTGGCAGGGCAATTCATAAACTTGATCTAGAAGTGAGGAGACACGTGCTAACTGAGAATGAGAATCTATTGGTACCTCAGTAGCCTCTCAAATTATGCTGAATCAAGACAGGAATTCATTTCTACTGTGACCAATCATAAAAGTGATGCAGTTTTCTAACTGACCAATCTGCCAGAAAGTTGCATATACTTGGAGCCCTTAAAAATTTTGCCATCTGGAATTTGAGGAGAAAATCAACTGGTGCACAACTTTCCTTTTGAAAGAGACCGGTGTGATCACCTGGAGCGGCTGCTTTTTGTTCACGGCGGTTGATGTGGGCTCAACTTGTCTTTAAAGGGACTTCAATAGAGTCAAGCATGAACTTGACTCCAATAAACTTGCCTTCTTCGCTTATTCCTGTTTCTCCATTAAGTTTTTCCACGGACTGCACCCGTCTTCCCTTTACAGGGCGGATGCCATGCACAGACATCAGTTGAAACTGAGGAGAATTCAGCATCACGTGTCTGTAGAACGTGCCATTACATGCCTCAACACATTCTGTACTTGCACTGAGTTCTCAGCCAGAGATCCACTAATATTCAGCTTTTCCAAGGATGTTAATTTTTCTAGGCCTTTAATTTGATGGATCTTTGTGCATTGTCTTATCTCTAAAAGTTTCAGCAACGTCAAGTTTGAAAGATCAGGTAAACTGTCGAGGTAATCACAGTCAGATAGAATTAAACTTCTCAGTGAGGTCAGCCAGTCAACCCCATGGAGATTCTGTATTTTGCAGTTCGATATATCTAACCTCTTCAGGGCGTTGAGACCTTCAAGCCCTTCGATCTCTTCTATCGCAGAATGGTAGAGCTTGAACACTGATAAGTTGTTTAAGCCCTGGACAGTCGGCAATCTTTTCAATGATGAACAACCTTGAATTGATAAAACTGACAACGTCTTGGGAAGCTCGGATACTTCTTCAAGGCTCAAACCAGAAAGGACTAGCATTTTGAGCTGAGTAATAACTGTCGGCTCAAACTTCAGCTTGATAATTTGCGAAAGAGACAATTCTAGTTTTGTCAGTTTAGGAAACGATATTGAGAAGGATGGTTTGCCAATCATTTGTTGCACATTGGATTCTGGCATCAGCTGTTTTGAGGGAGGTTGGCATGCCTTCAGGTCCCCATCACTTAGGCACAGCTCGTCCAATTCCTTCAAATCTTCAAGAAGGGGTATCGCTTTCATCCTCTTAGAACTCACACGCAGACAAATTAGAGAAGGGGGAAGCTTCGGCAACTCTTCAATTTCATTGCACTGAATTAAATCCAGGGTGTGAAGACCAGTGATGGTGGAGATTTCAGGGGGTAGGCTAGATATTCTGGAATGCCCCAGCATCAATGATCTCAGATGACGTAGTCCCTTGATATTACCAGGAATGCCCCCCTTCAAACTCCGACACCAGGAAGCATGTAGTTCTTCGAGCTCAGTTAGATTCCCAGTCTCCTCAGGAAATGCTCGAACGAAGGAAGAATCCATTCTCAGCACTGTCAAGCTCTCCAGATACCTTATTGAATTGGGGAGTCCAGAGATACTAGTCCCCGATATATCCAACTCCTTTAATGACCACATTCTACCGATAGAATCTGGAAGTTTCTTCAAACAATGGCAATCCCTCAATGACAAGCGTCTTAGATTAAGTAGCTCCCCCAGTGAGCTTGGGAGCTCAATCATTTTGGCACCGTCTAATAAGAGCTCGGAGAGAGCAGTCAGGTAACTAATTGACCTGGGCAGGTGAGTCAATGGGAAGCACTTGAAGCCACTGAGAATTTTGAGTTGCTTCAAATTGCCTATGGAGATGGGGATCTCCCGTACAGAAGTCCGGTCAATAAAAAGCTCTTTCAGAGCTGTCGCACGACCTAGTTCCACTGGCAACCCGTTCAATTGAGAGCAGAACTTCAAATTCAGGGAAACTAAACGTTGCAAACTTCCAATTGAAGGATGTAGCTTCACCAAATGAGAACAGCGTTCAAGAATTAGGATTTCCAAATCTTTGTAACCGGACAAGTTGGGAGTGAACAGTAAGTCAGGACACCCCGTAAGATTCAAGACTTTCAATTTCTCCATCTGCAAAAGTCAAAAACAGAAAACACACATGGTCAATTCGCAGATATATAATTCAAGAAAGCAAATATAAAACAACCAAATGAATACTAAACCACCTTGATTTCACTCCAACCTCCCCAGACTTCTGTGACTTTGCTCCAAGACAGATCAAGAATGACCAACTCTGTTAACACAAATTTTTTCGCACTAAAATCCAGACACCTTTGCCAACAGAGCCACCTTAACCTAGCAAATTCACCTTCAAAGTTTCCGCAAAATTTGGCATTATCCAACTTGAGAAACCTTAGTTCTGGCATGTCCTGAAAATATTCAGCTGTGAAGTCGATGGGGAGAGCTTCAACGTTTTCCTTTCCCTACATTTGACAAAGTAACATAATCATCAGAAGCTGTAAAAACCCAAATACCCATCCGAAAAAAGGATATTTCCTTGCCTTCCGTGCTAAAGTGTACATATATGATATGATTCCTTGAGAAAAAATGGAAAAAAAAAAAAATGTAGCCTGTATGTCGAGGTGTTTCTTTTGCCGATAACAAACTGAACAAAAAGTTTTTACCTTCTCCTGTATGTAAAATTTTCTCCCAATTGGATCTCCAGATCCCTCTTGCTCAAAAATTCTTTTGCCATGGCGTCTCAGCAATCTGTGCATCTGCAATTCATTGTTTTTTCCAATTTTTGCCAGAGGCATCAGAATGCAACCAGAGGATGGATAACAATTGGGCCACATATATGAAGCAATTTGGGCATCCACACCAGAGACAAAACATGCTATGTCCAGCAAAATATCTTTTTGCCGATGATCTAGTTCTTTGCAACATATATCCAATAGCTCTTGAAGGCCAACTGTAGTCTTTTGAGAACTCATCAGACGTGCTTTCATTGACTTCTCAATCTTTTCCCATTCTTGTATTGATTTACCCCGCAAAAATGAACCGACAAATTCAACTGCTAATGGTAGTTTCTCTGTAGCATTGACAATGCGGAATGAGAGTACATCATAATCAGGTATGGAAGATTGCATCCTGAATGCATGCTTGCAGAAAAGTTCAAAAGCCTGACCATCATCCAACTCACTAACCACGTATGTAGGAGCCTTGTCGGAATCATACCCTTCGAGAATTCCACTATTTTTGGAAGTCACGATTATTCGACTGCCTGGACCAAACCAATGAAGCTGGTCTCCTACAATAGCATGAAGATCGAATGGCTTTTCCACATCATCGACAACTATTAGAACTTTCATTTCACGAAATATATCCACAAAATCTTCTATTGTTACATCAAAAGAAAGATCTTCACGATCTCGTTCAAGGATTTCACAAATCAACTTATTTTGCAAAAACTGAATTCCACCAGAACTTTGTGTGGTTTCTTCAACCTCTGCAAGAGAGCTACAACTGTCGAAACAAGAAGAGATCTGTTCATATACAGCCTTAGCGAGAGTCGTCTTGCCAATTCCATCAGTTCCATAGATTCCAATAATGCGCACCTCATCACTGACTTCCATCTCCAGTAAGTCGGTGATTTGTTTTGCACGATCATCAATTCCAACTACATTCTGAACAGCTGCAATTGCATAATAATTCCTATCTGATGTTTCCACGTCTGCTGGTCGCTCTTTAAGTTCATCTTCCATTTTCTTCATCCCCTGCAAGAAAAACAGAATTTTCACCGAAGTATTATTGTAGACGGAGAAAAGAACAAATATCACCCGATCAGTCTCTCATATGACATTCCTTTAGTTCCAGGCATAGATACAAGATATTCATCTGTCATCAAATTGTTCTTATTGATGCAAAAATACGCAGACACTTATTCTAGCAATCTCTGATCCATAATTTAATATCTACTCTCACAAAATATTAATAAGGAAACTAGGTAGTATTGTAATCAAATTAAACCTTCATTTGTTTAGTAGAAAATAAACGATTTGGAAAAAAAAAATTCATAAAAATGATCACTTGTATCGCTTGAAATAATTAGTTAATTAACAATTTTTTTTATCAAGAACAATCTACGCCTAAATAATTTCGAGGGCAATGAAAATATTTTTTATTTATTCATTGTTGTTGTAAGTGATACAAGTAGTCATTTTAAAAAAATATATATATTTTTCAAATCGCTTATTTTTCGTGAAACAAAGAGAGCCTAGGTAACATTAGCATTTTGGAAGTTGGATGCTTAGTTTACTAACCAGATATTTCAACTTTCAAGAAATCTGGATATGCATATCACGTCAATGGTCACGTTAATTATTAATTCTGTTCTAATCTCTGAAGAGTAAACAAGCTCCCAACAGCAAATGAGCATTATGCAAATAGGACTAACGTCTTAAAATTCAGATGGTAGACTATTTTTAGACTCCAACTATGCAATGATCGATATTAAGTTCAGTTTACCTTCAAATACATACAAATTTCTTTGGTTCCTTCTGCATCATTTCCTCACATTTTCTTATGTTGTTGTTTCAATTGATCTACATTCAATTTTCGGAGATAGTGGTCCTGGACTAATGAAAAGCATTGCCTAAATATTCTCACCGAATTCCAAATACATGCTCCGACACCACATTCTATTTTACCGATACCGAGCTTTTCTTGATTGGTTCCTTCTGGCCACTTGGTTACTTTACATGTAATTCTATCCTTAAATTGAATGTCAATTATCAATTGAGAATATTGTCTATTCGCTACAGATTTTTGCAAATTTCTTGCTCAATTTATGTGTGGCCCGTTTACATTGGCACCTACATCTTTTTCGTGAGACAAGCACGAATTGACAAAGATCAACAATCGAGAAAGAATTGAAAAAGATTGGCATGTGGGCGAGCGATTGGCATCCATATTTTAAGGGATAAAAGACGACTAAGGGAATGAGGGAGAATATGCTGCTAGTGCTAGGGTGAAAAAAGTTGAAATCCTTTCGGGGAAAGATAAAATTTTGCCCCTCATTTTAGCCCCATGTCGATTTTTTTTATTTTTTTTCAAATTCATCCCTTTGATGACTATTTGCAAAACCAGCTGGAAATGAACAACACCCAAGTCTGCATGGCACTGCATGTCAGCTCATCGTTTGTTTATCAAGCACATCTACCTAAGGAAGTCATTAGAGGACGAAACCGTAGGGAAAAGGCAATACTTGTTGAGAGATTGAGATGAAAGTAAGGTACATGGCCCAAAATAAAGAGTCGCAAATAATATGAGGATCAAATCGTATCTTTTCCATTTTCCTGACTTAAAATAACAGTTTTATAAACCAGTCCTAGTATACGTAGCATTAGTTTTGAATTTTTTTTTTCATTATTTAGGGTCTTGAGAAAGAATAATCTAAACTCATAGTACTCGAACCAAAATGGAAACAACTAAATCATCTGTTTCTCTTTCTAACTGTCAGTATTTAGCGTTCGTAAAGATTTTAGATGCTCGATTAAATGAAATTTTTATTCCGACTGTAAAAATGAGTAATATGAAACCCTAAAGCTAAAAGCAAAATCCACTCCAAACCTTCCCCAAGTAAAAGCAGAAGGCCGTCAAAAAATGTGAAACGAAAATGCACCTCCTCTAAGTAAACCAAACAATAAAAAATAAAAAGGTAAGAGTCATGCTATTCTAATTCCATGTCCAGTTCCGTTTCTTTTCTATATTTCACGTTATTATATTAATTATTCGTCTCATTTTCACTTCAGTTACATTAATCTTTTCTTTCGATAGTTTTGACGTACTACATGTACTACTATCTTTTAATGGTAATTATTTATTTCATTTATGGTACTACTATAAGTTCAATTGTTTTGCATTTTGAAACTAAAAAAGAGTTCTATTTTCTATTGTTCGAATGGAAAATCCATAACCATGGGATACATTGTTTCAAGTTACTTTATGAAAATCTTTATGTTGTGGTATTCGTTTTTAATTCAAAGAAATATGCTTCCAAATTACAAGTGTCTCTTTTTGTCATAACTTGCATTTTTTAGTGAAATAATGCTTTCGCTTGTATAAAACTTACATCGTGATATAAATAATGACTATTTGTTCGAGCAATATGAGCAATAATTTATTTTGAAATAGTCATGTATTATGAGCTGACGTGAATTCCCCGTGGTGGCAATCTGCTATAGTACTAAAATCGCAAAATCAACTAGTCAAGCCCATTGGTGGCCAAAAATAGAAACTAGTCTAGTGTACTACATATGCATGCACCGGCAAAACAGCAAATAAGTGTGGCACAGTTTAACGGCCACGCGTGCTGAAAAACTAATGGATGCAACATGAATCAAATTTCTTTTTTTTTTTTTTTTGAGCGGGGTGAAGAAAGGTAATCTATAACTTAACTAGTGGATGTAACATAAATCAAAGTTTTTTTTTTTTTTTTTTTGAGTGGGGGTGAAGAAAGGTAATCAATAACTTTTTAAAGTTTACGGTCAATGCGCAATAATGCCAAAGTTTAACATTATGTCCAACGCTCAATTATATAACAACGAAATAAATTCAAAATTATCACGACACATTTATTAATTTCATATGAAA
This sequence comes from Eucalyptus grandis, assembly GCF_016545825.1. Classification (NCBI taxonomy): domain Eukaryota; kingdom Viridiplantae; phylum Streptophyta; class Magnoliopsida; order Myrtales; family Myrtaceae; genus Eucalyptus; species Eucalyptus grandis. The sequence goes on from NC_052614.1 coordinate 47,492,885, forward strand.
CAACATTTCAAATTAAAAAGAACATGTCGAAGGAATATTTGAAATTATTTAAAGATCATCCCTGATAAATTTTCTCCATTGTATTAAAAGATATACTTTAGTCCATGTAAATTTCAGAACAATATTTTAATTTTTTACGATTTGTGTAGTTTTGCCAAATTATAGCATCAAACTGAAATTATGATAAATCAATTTTCAAATCCATGCATTCACGTGCATCTACTTTATCTACTTTATATTTATTAAGAAGATATCGCACCTTCTTTGATGTAACCAGAAGAATCTCCTCTCTGTTATGCTTCGAAGATGTCGCACCTCGTTTGATGAAGTCCCCATGCCCCCATTTTTCGACTGATCGTGCCTTTACATCCTTAATCGCATTCTGTACTTGCACTGAGTTCTCAGCCGGACATTCACTGATTTTCAGCTTTTTCAAAAATGTTAATTTTTCTAGGCCTTCAATTTGACGGATCATTTTGCATCGTCTGATCTCTAAAACTTTCAGCAACGTCAAGTTTGAAAGATCAGGTAAACTATCAAGGTAATCACAGTCGGATAGAATCAAACTTCTCAGTGACGTTAACTGGCCAATCCCATTGAGATTTCGTATTTTGCAGTTCAATATGTCTAGCCTCTTCAGGGCTTTAAGCCCCTCAAGCCCTTGAATCTCTTCTATCGCGGAGGGTGGTCGGCGTGCTTTCTGGTCCCCATCACTTAGGCACAGCTCCTCCAATTTCTTTAAATTTCCAAGAAGGGGTATCGCTTTCATCCTTTTAGAACTCACACGGAGACAAATTAGAGAAGGGGGAAGCTTCGGCAACTCTTCAATTTCATTGCACTGAATTAAATCCAGGGTGTGAAGACCCGAGATGGTGGATAGTTCAGAGGGTAGGTTAGATATATTGGAATGCCCCAGCGTCAATGATCTCAGACGATGTAGTCCCTCAATATCACGGGGAATGGGCCCCTTCAAACTCCGACACCAGGAAGCATGTAATTCTTCGAGCTTGGTCAGATTCCCAATCTCCCCAGGTAATGCTCGAATGAAAGATGAGTCCATTCTCAGTACTCTCAAGCTTTTCAGATTTATTATTGAATCGGGGAGTTCAGAGATACTAGTCGCCGATATATCCAACTCCTCTAATGACCCCATTTCACCGATAGAATATGGAAGTTTCTCCAAATAACGGCAATCCCTCAATGACAAGCGCCTTAGCTTGAGCAGCTCCCCCAGTGAGCTCGGGAGCTCAGAAATTTTGGCACCCTCTAATGAGAGTTCGGAGAGATCAATCAGATAACAAATCGAACTGGGCAGGTGAGTCAATGGGAAGCACTTCAAGCCACTGAGAATTTCGAGTTGCTTCAAATTGCCTATGGAGATGGGGATCTGCCGTACAGAAGTCCCGTCAATAAAAAGCTCTTTCAGAGCTGTCGTACAACCTAGTTCCACTGGCAACCTGTTCAATTGGGAGCAGAACTTCAAATTCAGAGAGACTAAACGTTTCAAATGGCCAATTGAAGGATCTAGCTTCACCAAATGAGAACATCGTTCAAGAATCAGGATTTCCAAATCTTTGTAATCAGAGAAGTCGGGAGTGAACAGTAAGTCAGAACACCCGGTAAGGTTCAAGACTTTCAATTTCTCCATCTGTAAAGTCAAGACAGAAACCCACACATGGTCATTTCGCAGATATTTAATTCAACATAACAACTATAAAACAACCAAATATCAAACCACCTTGATCGCCATCCACCCTCGCCAGTCTTCCGTGACTTTGCTCCAAGACAAATCAAGAATAACCAACTCTCTTAATACAAATTTTTCTGCTGTAAATTCCAGAGGACACCTTCGCCAACAAAGCCACCTTAAACTCGGAAATGCACCTGCAAAATCTCCGGAAACTTCGGCACCGTCCAACTTGAGAAAACTTATGGCTGGCATGCTCTCAAGACTTGCAGCTGTTAATAAGCATGAATCACGGCCTTCAACGTTTTTGATTCCCTACATAAAAAATAAGTAACACAGATAATCAGAAGCTGCAAACCAAAATACCAAACAGAAAAAAAGGATGCTTTCCTTGCCCAACATGCTAAAGAGTAGACTTATGATTTTATTCCCTCAGAAAGTATGACAAAAAAGAAACATGCAGCCCATATGTCAAGATGTCTGTTTGCCGAAAACAAACTGAACCAAAAGTTTTTACCTTCTCCCTGTTCATTGCTTTTAGAACCATATCCTGCGTGTAAAATCTACGTGAACTTGGATCTCCAGATCCCTCTTGCTTAAAAATTCTTTTGCCAAAGCATCTCAGCAATCTGTGCATCTGCAGTTCATTGTTTTCTCCAATTTTTGCCAGGGGCATTAGAATGCAACCAGAAGATGGAAGATAACAATTGGGCCACATGTATGAAGCAATTTGGGCATCCACATCAGAGATAAAAGATGCAATGTCCAGAAATATATTTTTTTGTTGTGGATCTAATTCTTTGTAACATATATCCAGTATCTCTTCAAGGCCGACCATAGTCTTTTGAGAACTCATCGGACGTGCTTTCATTGACTTCTCCATCTTTTCCCATTCTTGTATCGATTTACCCCGCAAAAATGAACCGACAACCTCAACTGCTAATGGTAATTTCTCTATAGCATTGACGATGCGGTTTGAGAGTTCATCATAATCAGGTATGGAAGATTGCATCCTGAATGCATGCTTGCAGAAAAGTTCAAAAGCTTGACCATCATCCAACTCGCTAATCATGTAGGTAGGAGCCTTGTCGGAATCATACCCTTCGAGAATTTCCTCATTTTGAGAAGTCACAATTACTCGACTACCTGGACCAAACCATTGAAGCTGGTCTCCTACGATAGCATAAAGATCAGATGGCTTTTCCACGGCATCGACAACTATTAGAACTTTCATTTCACGAAATATATCCACAAAATCTTCCATTGTTTCATCAAAAGAAGGATCTTCGTGATCTCGTTCAAGGATATCACGTATCAACTTATTTTGCAAAAACTGAATTCCACCAGAACTTTGTGTGGTTTCTCCGACCTCTGCAAGAAAGCTACAACTGTCGAAACAAGAAGAGATCTGGTCATATACAACCTTGGCGAGAGTCGTCTTGCCAATTCCATCGGTTCCATAGATTCCAATAATGCGCACCTCATCATTGCCTTCCATCTCCAGTAAGCCGGTGATTTGTTTTGCACGATCATCAATTCCAACCAAATTCTGAACAGCTGCAATTGCATAATTCCTATCTGAGGCTTCCATGTCTACTGTTCGCTGTCCAGCTTCATCTTTCATATTCTCCATGCTCTGCAATAAAAAGAGAATTTCTTCACCAAAGTATTATCATAGATGGAAAAAAGAACAAACGTTGCCTGATCAGTCTCTCTTTTCTAACATTGCATCACTTCCACACATGAGATCGGAAATTATTTTCCAAATGAGATTTAACCCCAGGAAACGTTTTTGGTCACATACCACCAAATATGGGAAAAATTAACCATTTTCTTGAAAAATTTCCCATAAAGGTTTTTTCCATTTTCATGAAGTTTTCCCCCAATAAACCCCTAGACTTGGTTCGTTTTGTGGAAAATTTGACGTTTGTGGAAAATGTTTTCTAGGAAAATGATAATATTTTCCAATATTTAGCTGAAACATGAAAATGGATTGAAAAATATTTTCCGTTATTCGGTAAGGAAAATCTTCTTCTCCATGCACTCCTTTCAATATTTTTTCTTTTTCTATTTTTTAAACAATTTTTTAATTATTTTTCTTTCTTTTTTTCTTCTTCTACAGCGAAGACAGGCCACAAGCGAGGTCAAGCCTCGTAGGGTCCTTGCCCAAGGCTGGTGAACTTGGGTGAGGCAGCCTCGCCGACCTCTAGCAACCAACCTCACCCATTCCCTGCTCTAGCGAGGTTCGAGCTCGCCCGTGGCCGGTCGTCAACTGCCGCCATGGGCGGTGACCAGCCAAAGAAAAAGGAAAAAAAGGAAAGAGAATGAAAGAAAAGGAAAAAAAAAAACAAAAATATTTAAAATAATTAAAAACTCGATTTAAAAAAATAAAATAAAAGGAAAAGGTGTTTGGTGAAAAAAAGTGCTTCGATAGAAGTGAAAGAAACAAGATCTAAGTGGAAAACATTTTCTCCACTTATGTTTTTTTTTGCATTGGTAGAAAATGTTTTTCTTTAACTAGTTTATTTTTCGGGAACCAAACAGCAAAAAATCCAAAAAACATTTTCTGATAGTTATTTTCTATTACAAGCCTTACAAGTGGAAATCCTCTCATCCTTTTCAATAAAAAGGCAAATTATGTTGAGGAATATCTTCATTATATGCAAAAACAAAGATTTGTAACTGACCTCGATGGCAGCTTCGACTCCATCCACAGACCGAGAAGAAGGCGGGATACAGGTGTCCACTTCACATCTACTTTCGCGTAATTCTGATAGACTGGCAGCATCAAAAGGGAAAACTTTCACCTTCCTGAGACGTGGTAAATCTTTGAGCCCATTAAGGTCTGTTATTCTGCAGCATTGAAAAATTTTCAGGACTTCCAAACTCTGTAAATCTTTAAGACCATCAATTTCTTCTAAATCGCAGTCCTCTAGTTCTAGTTCTGACAGACACTTTAGACCAGAAAATTTTGGCTCTTGAATCTTGCAGTGTTTGAGACGCAGAGTCCATAAGCTTGAGGACGAGGGAAGTTGTGTGATGTCTAGCTTCTCCATGTAGGATAAAGTGAGTTCCCGGAGCCGAGTAAGGGCACGAAAATCCCCAGGGAGATTGGTGATATTTAGAAGGGACAATTCCAAGGTCTCTAGACTTGTTAATCCCATGATCCACCGCATATTTGGGGTCTGATTCGATGACCCTGCTTCTGGCTGTTCATCATCACTCAAGCATAGCTCTTTTAGATTTGTCAGATTCGTCAATTTGGAGGCTTCCATGATTTTGAATCCCCCGCAGAGTGTGACTAAACTGGAGGGCAACTCTGGAAGTGCTTGAAGCCGTTCGCACTTACATACGTCAAGGGTTCGGAGGCAAGGGAGATCACAAATACGCTGAGGCAGCCCAACCACGATGGATGATGATAACCTCAAAATTCTCAAAGAGAATAGTCCCGAAATATCACAACTATCTTGGGCCTCCAAACTTTTGCAGCCAGAGAAATCTATCTCTTCCAGTTTCTTTAAGTCCACAACATCTACAGGAAATTTTTGTAGGTGAGTGCGTTCCATCTTCAGCAACTTCAGACTACTCAAATGCTTGACTGATGGTGGCATTTCCATGATTCCAGTGTCTGAAAGGTCCATTACCTCCAGCTGCTTTAGCATCCCGATTGAAGGTGGAAGTTCAAACAACTTCTTACACTTGCTTAGAGAAAGTCTTTCAAGATTCGGAGGAAAATCAAAAGCTTCCGGATGCCAATTAATTGCACCATCCAGAGCAAGACTTTTTAGTTTCGTCAGGTGGCCAATTGGGGATATGTCCTTCAACTTTTCACAGTCACGAGCACTAAGTACTTCAAGGTTCTTCAAAGAATTATTCTCGATATGAATTTCTTCGACGTCAGTTCCGTCAATCAGAAGTTCCGTCAAAAATTTCTTGCCGTGCAGTTGTTGGACCAACTGCTGGACTCCCTTGCAGTTTCTCAAATTCAAGGATTTCAAGCTCTCCAGCTGACTGATGAACGCACAGAGTGCAGGTGACCGAGTACAATCTTCCATTATCAACATCTCCAAACTGGTCGAAGCTGAAGACTCCCACGATGCCTTTAACAGATCACATCCTTGTAGGTTCAAGACTTTCAATTCCTTCACCTTCTGCAATGAATGCGCAAAAGAAGATATCAGACTTTACACACTCGCACCTAAAATCTTAAACGCGAGATTTAAAAGGCAAATATCGGCCATACCACCATGATTTGCTTCCAGACATGTGGATTTTGGGTGACCAGACTCCTAGACAGATCGAGAATGAGTAATTCCTTCAAATCCATATTACACAGCTCAGGAATGAAATGGCTGGCGTGCCAATCAAGCCACTTCAAATTTGGAAGAAGATTCTCAGGCTCTCTCTCAATGTTACTCGAATTTGAAATAAGATTCTCACTGTTAGCCCCATCCAGTCTGAGGTACCTCAAATTCGGTTTGTTGCTGAGTGCTTCACATGTAAAACGGACGGTACCACCCTCTTCAAGTGTGAGACTAATGCCTTCGACACTTTCATTATGCTGTCAAGTGTTGACGGGGGAAAACGGATGAGTAAGTTGAAAAAATTCAATTTCTTAATCCTTTTAATCAAATGAGACAAATTAAATTTACAAAAATCAAGTGGGTTTATCCATTTCGCGCTCCGAATCGTGTTTAAGAACAAATCCGTTTTTTTCCCTCCTCCAGAGATTGAATAGTTTATGTCATTTAATAGTGTATGCTAGGAAGCACGGAGCCTCTCCGGAGCCTCCGTGTCCAGACACGCAGTGAATTCCGGCATGCACGTGTCACAGGGTAGAGGTAGCGGGGGTTGGTGTTCCTGAGGGAGGCGGAGAAGCGGGAGGTGGAGGACTCGTGTGGGCGCCGCGCCCAGCGATGAGTTCCCACCCAACGCCTCCGCCAATGCAGATCCGATCTGGCTAGCTAGATCTGCAGCAGCCGATATCTCGATCTCGCCTGTTTGGGCCATGGACAAGCCGATCGAGGCCAGGAGCTGTCGGAATCTCGATTCGCCCGTCGCGACCATGGCCAAGCTTCCACTGGAATGGCATCCCGTGCTTCCACTCGGGGCTGCCGTCGAGTTCCTCGACGGTTAAAGTCCATTCCTTGACAGTTAAAAGTCCACGGCTGTTGGTTCAGGGCGAGCTTCTGGAAGACGAAGCCGCCGACGACGACGAATAGAGGCGAAGGACTTCAGGAAGAGGGCGAGAGAGACGGTGGTCTGAGTAGATTTTTAATTTTTAATTTTTTTTTTAATTTCACACGGTCCGCGTCCACAGCACCGAGTCCGGGTCGGGCTGTTGCACAGGGAGTAGCCATGGTCTCACCGGGTTCGGGCACGAGGTTGGCCCGCCAGACGGGACACATGGTTCGCATGAGCGCCGCAATTGGATGCGGATGCAATCGCAACACAAATCATTTGATTAATATATTATTATATCGATTCTTTTCAAAAGAAAATGTAAAAGAATTTTGCAGTGTCGCGTGCAGCGAAAAAAAAAATCAATGTTGAGAATGTGTGTTTGAATGAACTGCCAAAAGGCATGTGAATTCGAATCAAATTAAAATAATAATAATTTATTATGTATATATAAAAATATTAATTAAATATATAACGTATCATAATTTATTGAATTTTTATTTATTTTTAAATGACGTTGGCATATCGTATCGCATATCAATACCATTTAAGATTTATGTTATCTATGGATGGTTTATCTGTACGCATTCTGTCAACCTCTGAAAGAAATTTCTAAAAGCTTTTGAAAACTTACCTGACCGTCCTCTAGAATGGAACATGCATCACTGAACTTCCAGATGCTGCAACGCTGTTGAAGAACGTTCCTCTCGACAATTTTCCTGCCAAAGTCTCTTAACAGGCTGTGCATTCTTAATTCATTATTTTCTCCATCTTCCAAGAAATGCATGTTGCGAAGTTCTCTTGTTTCTAAAGGAGGATAGCACTTACAAGCCTGCCACATGTAAGAGGAAATCCTCTCATCCTTTCCAATAAAAAAACAAGCTATGTCAAGGAATACCATCTTTGTACTCTGATATAAAGATTGGTAATTGGCGATCAAGGCAGCTTCCACTTTTCTCTCATGTGGATTATAGCTTATGTTGTCCCGGGTACTTCTCCATGTCTCTATATTCTTCTCTTTCTTTAAATAATTCGCCCAAAGCACAATAGCCATCGGAATCCCTCCAAGAGCTACGACGATGTCTCTGGACAAGGAATCGTACTCATCGACATCTCGGGGAACATTCCCTTGTGAAGCATGCTTCCAAAAGAGTCGATGAGCATGGTAATATCCCATTGGTTCAACCTTGTATTCTTCAACTGCTACATTGTCGAACACATTTAAAACTACTCTGCTATCTGTGGTCACAATAATTCTACTTCCTTGACCCAACCAAGAAAGGATCCCAGCTAATGCTCCAATTTGTTCAGGCCTATGCACATCGTCAAGCACAATGAGAACCTTCATGTCAGTAAAGAGACTTTTCAATCTTTTAATACCTCTACCAAAAGGTCCCCGTGGATCATGCTTTTCTTTTTTAAGTTCAGCAATCAACATATCAGGGGAAACCTTGACTCCTTTCGAATTTATACCTTCAAGGAAGCTATACACATCAAATGACTTATGAATCTTGTTGTAGACAACCTTTGCAAGTGTAGTCTTTCCGACACCCGACATACCGCATATTCCTACGACACGCACACCGTCCCCGCATACTTTCGTTGCTTCTCCCTGGCCATAGACAACACCAAGCTTTGTCATCATCTCTTGAACACAAAGTCCGATTCCAACTAGATTGTCGGGTACATATTGGTCACCCTCATCCAACACCTCCTCGACTCGTTCAAGAACTTTTTTTAGGAGGGCAGCCTCATCCCTACGAAAAAACATGAGTTATGAAGCACAAGGACGACAACAGACTTACCAAATATATTAAAAAGTAGACAAAAATCAAGTGGGGAGTGAACCGATGAAAATTAAATCAATCAACGGGGGCAGAGGGAATCTTCAATTAAAACGGAGAGCAAGTTTTAATGCACATAGCAGTTTGGATATTGATATCATGCTATCTGCGTAACAAAAGATCTAGCCAAGGGGGAAAGAACAGAGCGTGGTGGACCCGGTTGGCTGGTCTAACTCGCAGTTACCTCATGAGTCGAGTCAATTTTCAGCTGGCCTTTACCGATTACTCTATAGCTTCAACCTGTTAAATTATCAATTCATTTCACAGGAATAACCTGAAGATCTCTCTAGCATGCACCATCATCCGTATCATTATAGACGACATTTTTCAGAAAAAAGGCTCGCGTTCATTTTCACATCATCCTATATCCTTTTTTTTCCCATTATCTAGGAAAGAAAGAAGAAACCCGAAGCAAAAGAATTACCGCATGTCCGCCAGCACATATCCGGTTAATCCCCCGACCTGTTGAAGGACCTCCCTCCATTTTTGGATGGTATTCGCGTCGACTTTGCCCTCCTTCTCATGTTTCTCGAAGGACGTTTTAAAATTTCCAGTCTGGTTTTTCACAATGTCGGGACTAACACCACAGAAAATAGGGATAAGAGTATGTTCATCCGGTCGTCTGCACTCCCACATTTGTTCCAGCTCCATGAGGCAATATTTAGCAAAAGCATAATCATCGGAGAAGATGGCTATCGAGATCCTCGACCGCTTGATCACATCTTTTAGCGCCTGACCGATCTCTTCTCCACCACGGAGCTTTTCATCATCTTTAAAAACCTTGATCCCTGCATTTTCCAGTTTGTCATATAGGTGACCCACGAATCCGTTGCGAGTATCTAGACCTCTAAAATTCACGAATACTTCATAATTGATTCCTCCAAACGGTGACGGTGTGGTTGAAGACGATTCCTGTCAAATCAAGGAAACAAAAGTAAACATAGTGTTTCACACCAAGTCTTATGCTTTCCGGCCAAACGAACGAACAAAAAAGATAAAAAGAAAAGCAAAGTTTTAAGGTTCCGATGGAGCCGAACCTAACGCAGCAAAGCTTGCCCCATAATCTGAATCTAGCAGCTCATGCGTTTCGACTGTTTTTAGATCCAAAATTTTCAAAACTTTCGTAATACTCCAACGCTGATTAGTGAACTCACACGTAATCTTTTCATGATTTTCTGAAATTTATATCATATTTCAAAGTTTAGGGGAAAGCAAAACAGTACTTTACAGACCCAGCTTACAACGTCAATAGTGCTTGGAGTTTTGACAGGATCTCGTGATTTTGAACATACATAGGTTCAATCGTCCACGTCAAAAGAAGATTTGTAACATTCCAGACGATGTTTAGCAATTTGGGGGGTTAAACTACAAGCAGAGGATCGATTCCACCATATTCATGTCGTAGAAATGATAACACAAATCCCAGAGATGCAGAGGAAACAAACCGCTATTTTTCTCTTCCGTCCAGCAGTCCCGACTTCAGAAGCCATGACTCGGAGAAAGATTCGAAACGCCACGGACCAATTCGCGTTGCTCTCTCTCTCGCTCTCTTCCCTCTCTCTCTCTCTCTCTCTCTCGCGTTCTCTGGTAGAGGGCATAGGAGGTGTATACACATCAGGCGACAATATTTATTACATTTTGCATATGACCATGACGGTTGACTTCTGGGCACTCGCTACGCCCTTGGGAGGCGCGTGGGGAAGTTGTCGTGTACTTCCGGTCCCACGTTATTTAACATTATACGTAGTCATTTCAGAAGGATTTCTCAGTGGATGGAGTTGATAAAGATGATGCAATAAACTGGTAAGTAGTCCTCCCAAGTCGTTCCATTCACAATTGGATCCTCCCAACATAAATGGGAAAAACTCGACAAAAACCTCAACTATATTTACTCAGCCATATTTATATCCAATTTTTTTTTCTATACCACAAAAACTCTGAAATTATACCCATGGGACATATTTTTTTTTTGTAATACAAATAACCTAAACTTGTACTAATGTATTTTGAATTAAATGTGTCACATGAATACAAATTTAAAATTTTTCATATCACCAAAAAAAGAAATTGGGGCAAATGTGTCATATAGGTATAAATTTAGAATAAATATGTTACATGAATATAAATTTGGAGTTTTCTATGTCAAAAAAAGTTTATGGTAAACGTATTACAATGGGCATAATTTAAAGTTTTATTTTTTTATTTTTTTCCTATATAAATCAAGTTCCTTCCTTTCTAGTTTATGTGAATGGAAGATGGTAACAGGTACTTATCCTATGTCAACCAAGTTCCATGCAAAAATTGCCAATCATGAATCACGTCGTATTCCTTGATCTTCCCAAGAAGTGCCTTCAGTTCAAGTTATTATAAGCTAAATAATAACTTGCATGATAAACTCTAGAAGTAAAGGCCTCTTTGATTTTACTCTAAATAGTGTATAATTATGTTCTTTTTGTTCCCAGAAAATGAAAGAAAAACATAAATCTGTTTGGTAAAATTTTTGTTCGAAATAAAAATTTATTTTTTGTTCCAGGAATAGATTTTGAATGGAATCAAGAAATCCGAAACAATTCCTATAATCAGTTCATATTTTTTCCTTTTCTTCTATTTTCTCTTCTTTTCTTCCCCTTTCTTCTTCTTCCCTTTGGCCGATGAACAACCAGACGATAGCCGGCAACCTCACCGAAGCATTGCTAGCCCAAGCCTCGCCATTTGGACGAGGTCGAGGCTCGTCAAACCTTGCTCTAGCCCATGGCCGGTGATCGGTTATAAAAAATAAAGAAGAAGAGAAAAAGAAAAAATATATAATAAAAGTATTAAAAAATTAAAAGAATTTAAGAATTTTATTAAATAAATTTTTATTCCAGGAATAGAAATTTTGAACAATTTCTGCAGTGCGTTTATTCAAAAATTGTTAAGGAAACGAATCGGGAAAACTATTTATGATAAAAAAATTATTCTCCGGAGCATAATGGTTACAAATACGCTGTAAGTCTATACTCATCATAATTTAAAGCAAAACAAAATGATCCATTTCCATCTAATTTTTATTTTGGAAGAAACTTCAAAGTAATTGCCTTCTCATCGGGCTTCATGAATTGGCTTGCACTATCAAATCTTGATTGATTGCGTCTTTTCCAAGTGCCACGAGTGAATTTCCTTTTCGTGAGTACGGGCCACGAAGTCGGTTCCGCCTTCTTTTGTTATCCACGCAACTCTTTCTCTCGTTGACATCCATAAATGCACACTGTCCAGGAATTTATCATGTTTATCATGCTCGTGGCATTAGTATACATATACTCAACATTTAAATTCCTTGTCTCTTCTGAAATTTCATATCTTCCTTCACCCTCTCTCATGATTTTTGGTTTAATACAGAATTAGTTTCTCTAGAACGAGCAGCAATGAAGACAAAAATTTACCGAAGTTATAACGGAGTTCTCGTTTTATGTTTCTACTTTTCTTTCGCCCTAGGGAAAACGAGGATTGATTCCGTACAGGTCTGGAAGGACGAGTTCTCGACTTTCAGAGCTAAGCTCGGTCAGCGTCCTTCGGTTGGACCCCAAATTTGAACTTGCACAGTCCAAGTAGATTTTTTAATCACAAATGTGGCTGAAACATATGTATGTTACATATATCTTGTTAGCATTTCAAACCAAATAATGTACAGCTTTTATTGCTAATACCCTTAACCAAAGTCTCCAGTAATCTTTATGTTTGGGTTTTCAGCACACACAACCGATACACAAGCTGTGTACATTGAAATAATATTGTTAAGTTTTTTGTAAGCATAATGCTGGTGTTTGTTCCTCAATTATCACGTCTTCATTTAATTTATTTCTTTTTTATTGTGATAATATGTCTCATAATCCTCTTGTATCCTCTTGCATACCAATATAACACATAGTTCAATGAATGCTCATGATTATGTATCGGTCTCATCTACAACCGTTATTTCTCTCAAACTTGTGATATAATGGAAGGCTAAGATCGAGACCATGATCACAATGAGGTCCTCATTCTCTTTGAAGATGTCATGCTTCATCATCTACGCTTCCTTAGAAAGCTTTACTCACATGACGGGATTAACTGCACAATGCTTCTACTTCTTCACTCAACCTTCTCAGACAAGCACAATTGCCCGATCAATTCCTCAATAGTCAAGGCCAAGGACTCTGGGACAAAGGCAATAAGAAACTTGCTATTAGAATCAAAAAATATAATGATACAAATATGTTCAAATGTTACTATGATGGACAAAGCTAAGTGCAAGAGCATATAGTAGGGTGTACATATGAAGTGCCAAATAAGAATCCTTAATGTCAAAGAGGAAAGAAAAATTATAGAAGTTGCAGTTTTAGAGCCATTTTGGATGTGTTTGGTAATGTTTTTGTTCAAAATTGTTCTTTAGAACATAAATCTATTTTTGATATTTATGTTTTCTAGGACAATTTTGAACTGAAAAGACGTTTGGTAATTATATAAAATTTCTATTCCTATAATATAAAAAGAACAAAAATACATTTGGTAAACTTATATAATTTATTTGATTTTTTTTTTTTAATATTTTTCCTTTTTCTTCCTTTTCGTCGGTTCTTGGAAGGCCTCGGCCATGGCCTAGAACCGCCCGACGAGAGCTGGCGGCCTCACCCAACCACGGCAAGGCTCGTCGCCTCCGGTGAGGCTCGGCCTCGTCGTGGTTGGGCAAGCTCGACCTCGCTAGATTTGGGCGAGCTCAAGCTCGCCCAACCAAGGCGAGAGCCAAGCGTCACGGCCGGCACGAGGTTAGCCTCACCTTGGTTGGGCGGCTTGAGCTAGCCCACGAGGTGAGACCGAGCCTCACCGAGGTCGGCGACGCTCCGAGTGAGGTCGCGGCCCTCAACGATTTTAGGCGAGGTCGGCGATCGGTCAAAGAAAGAGAAGGAAAATATATGAGAGAGAAAAATTATTTTTTGAAGTGTTCCCAATAATAAGAAGCAAGTTTTTCTTGTTTCTTGTTTACATTCCAAATTTATTCCCGGAAACAAAAGTGTAAACAAACGTGTTTACATTCTTTTTTATTAAGAACAAAAGAACAAAAATTGTGTTCCGAGAACAAAAACAAAAGTCAAACAAACAGACCCTTTGTCTTTTTCCCAACCACTATGTTATTCGTTTTGGCTCCTCAAATAAAAAATTCCCCAGCAGACCCTTGGATTGAATTGAAGATAATTAAAAAAAAAAATTGAATAACTATTAGGAAATAACATAAAAGAAAAGTTCTTAAATGACAATTTTGTGAAAGCATGTCCAAATGGAAATTGACGACTAAACTAAAGCTCTATCCAAAATTGTATACATGCCACAAGAAAGTGAAATGAGATTTCTTTGATATATATCATGGAAATTATGAGATATATAGGGTGTGATTAGTAGATCCATAAACTCATTTTTAACCTTAAGTTTGGCCCAAAGTCTGATGTAGGCAAGATTACCAAGAGAAAAAGAAAAAAAAAAGGTAAAACAAGGATCTCTTATTTATATATTAAAACCAAACCAGAAAGGAGAGCACTCGCGAACCTTTGGTCTTGTCCAACTCTACGCTTCGAGTTCGTAGACCTCGCTTGACTGTAGATGGAGGGAGAAGGCAAAGAAAAATTGAATGAGACAATGCTTGAAATGTGCCTGAATAAAATCTCATGCCTTTGAATTTTCTTTTTCACGTTTACTTTCTATTTTCCTGTGATTGTGTTCAAAATCTTAACAACAGAAAGAGTATATATAAATACCAATACAATTTTTACTTCCACCTCGTTGTTCATAGCCGAAATTCTCTCGTCTTGTCGAGTTTCCTCTCTATCACTGGATAGAGTTCTTCTCCTTCGATAACCATGTTTACTTCATCACCTAGGCATCGCAATGCGAATGCCAATCCCTAATTTATTCTTCTGAACCACACTCTCCGCAGCTTACCCACCTTTCATATCCTAACCTTTCTTCCATTTAACTTCTCCTTACTGTGTCTTCGATCTTTCATCATCTGGGTTTTTCTTCATTTGCATGTCCATATTTCCTCTGTATCCGACCTTCCTTCCGACGCAATTCACCATCTCTCGCAATGGCTTGACGATCTTGGTTTTCTTCGGGTTCCAAGAATTGCAGCACTCTATCTGCATGTTCACTTTTTCTTTGTTGCTGTCCTCATCTTATCGGGGAGACACTCCCTATATGCTCATGGCTACTGACGATGATATAGATACATCTCGAATTGCAGCACTCTGCCACAAATTGGGACGTTTGTGCTCATAAAAAGAAATTGATGAATGGCATGTCCAACCCCCACCTGCAGCAGTCGAGGAATGAAAATTGACGTTAATCGGTAAGATACCTTCAAATCCTTCTTTTAACTTCCAAGCTTTCAAATCGGTATTGACAAGAGCATGGAAGTCCGAGAAGGTTGATATTCTACAGCGAGAAGAAGGCATTTATCTAGCAAAATTCAGATCTCAAGCTAAAAAACAATGAATCTAGAAACCTGGACCTTGGCAATTTTCGGGACATCTAATTAACTTCAAACCTTGGGTAGCCAACACACCTCTGCCTTCGTTATGATTTTTTTCCACCTATGCGTTGGATTAAGGTCATTGGGCTGCCTCTTGAATGCTTTGTACGAGATGATTTGATTCGTAAGGCGGTAATTGTCTGATTGGTTACGTATTTGCAAATAAAATCAGATTTTGTACCGGTTCAACTTTGAGAGCCTGGTCGAGCACGTGTTGAGCTGCCTTTATCGAACCATTGAAGGTTGGTCGTCTCATTAAATATAATAACCAAACTCTTTGGCTGGATTTCAAGTACGAAAGATTACCTCCTCATTACTCTTGTGGTCGATTAGGCCATTACACTGATGTTTGTCCGTCTATACCTTTTGAAGAAACTATGTTTACAGACTCCGAGAAAACACCTTATGGTCCCTAGTTAAAAGCTGAAGTTCAGCAATATAGCCCATATTGGAAAGTTTATTATGGAAATTCATGGGAAGAGGATAGGGAGGAAAGCAAGACTGCACGAGACACCACCCTCCAATGCTCAACCTTTACCTCTCTTACCACCACCTCCCCCCCAAGCATCGGTTCCTGCGCAACAGATAAAATCCTTTATCTCCAAGGGCAGCTCTGCAATTTTGAATTCTACTACCCCAACGCATCATGATATTACTACTGCTTTAATTCCAGCGGAGGAAAAACTTAAAGGAGTGCAGATGCAGACCTTCCCTCCCCTAGCAAAGAAAGACAAGAGTGCTCGTCGAGTATTAAGATAGGTCCAAAAGAAACCTCGTCGTTATACTCCATATGATATTCCGACGGGGCATTTGGGAGGTTTTGATGACTCACTCTAATGGACACTCCAATTGTCATGGCGACCGAAGACAACATAAGGGCGTCGGTGGCTGGCCCCAAATGCACCACGTGCGAGAGATGAAAATCATAAGTTGGGAATCGGGGTTGGGCAATCCTGACGTTCAAGCCTTAAAAGCCCTCACGGCAAAGAAAAGCTGATATGTTGTTTTTGATGGAAACGAAGAACGGTGATGAAGTTTTATTTCGCTTGAAACGTACCTTACGGTTTTTGCATCTTCGAGTT